>NC_056743.1:1481776289-1482076289 GCF_019279795.1 Protopterus annectens | reverse complement strand
GTTTGGCGAACTACCCTGACATCCAGAGTAGCAGACTACCTTCTTCCTAAAAAAATTAAATCACCTTGACTATGACATTAGGGAGGGTGATATTGGCAGGTGTCAATCTTTATTCCCCTTCTTAGCAACAAGGGGGAAAAAGTACAATTGTGCAAGAACTTACCATAACAGTAGATGTTTTACTGATCACTTTTACAGCATTCCATATAAATGGGGTTATCAATGTTGACGTCCAGCTGGAGTAACAAAGCTCAAGTATCTCTGGGTTGTACGCCCACGTTTTCAGCTCAAAAGCATACAGCTATATAAGTGGATGGACAAGTGCAGAGATCCTCAGACCATCTCCAAGCCAGCGACCTGAAGCACCCCGAGAGGGAGTGTTGAGCTAGGAGTGGACAATCAAGAAGTGGTCCCATAGTCTTGCCTTGGGGAAGGGGGCTGGCTAGTTAATGGAACAATTGTCCAAGAGGCCAGAGAACTGCCTTAGCTAAGAAAGTTCTGGGCCTTGAGAATACATCACTCCTTTAGTCTAGTGAGATTTCCAGAAAGTACAGTTGTGTACACTTACTATAAATGTAGATGTTAGAGTGTATTCTCTGTTGCAGTCACCACATTTGGATTATCCCTGCCAGAGTAGCCCTTGGCCGGCCCGAATACCAGAGGCTTAATATTTCTGTGTTGGTTGCTGTTGCTTCAGGACTGACGTCAAGTCGTCAGTAGTACAAAGTAAGGCAGCCAATGCCATTACATCAGTTTTTCTTGCCCTAACCTGTCAAGAGCCCCCAAGTAGGAGCCAGGTTCTGGTGGAAGAACCCCACCAGTACAAAGTAAATACCGATATGCCCTTTGTAAGGAAAGAGAAGAGAAAAGGTGGATGGAGGGAGGGAAAACAGGACTGTAATAGTGAACCACAAACATCTAGATTTATGTTAAATGTACACAACTGTACTATGTTCTTGTTTCACTGTTGCAGTCATCACATTTGGGTTGATTCCCAATGCTGAGGAAATGGTTGAAGGCAGTCAAGGAAACTAGGGACTGGCTAGGATGCGCTGCAAGACTGCTGAGGCAAACTCTGCCCTGGATTTGGAGAAGAGAAGCAGGAGGTAATGTTTGGTAAAGGTGTGAACAGATGTCAAGGTGGCAGCCTCCAGGGTGTCTCTGGTGTGGGCTCCTCTGAGGAAAGCTGCAAAGGTGGAGGCTGCTCTGGTGGAGTGAGTCCTGACCCCCCTTGGTGGGAGGCTTTCCATGTCGTCTGTAGCAGAAATGGATGCAGTGTGCTATCCATCTGGAAATGGTTTGTTTGGAGATGGCTTTGCCTTCTGCCCCTGTAGCAAAGCTAACCAGCAATTGAACAGACTTTCTGAAGGATTTAGTCCTGTAGACAGAATCTGAGCTCTCTGTGCACATCTAGAGTGCGCAGGATCCTTCCCCCTTGTTCTGGAGATTAGGAAAAAAAGGTGGACAAATGAATGGATTTAGTTGAGCCACACTGGACATCACCTTGGCCATGAAGGATGGGTTAGTCCTGAGGGATAACCTGTCAGCATGGATGATGATGAAGGGTTCCATAGCCATGAGTGCTTGCATCTTGGAGACTCTTCAGGCTGAAGTGATGGGCCAGAAGGAAAGCAGTCTTCCAGGAGAGAAATTTTAGCTCTGCAAAATAAGCTGTTTCGAAGGGGGCAAGATGAGCGTTTCCAACACAAAGTTAAGGTCCCAAGCTGGGGTTGGTGCTCTTCTGGGTGGCCTCAAGTTGCTAGTCCCTCTTAGGAATTGTTTGATCAAGGGGTGTGAGAAAAGGGGCTGCTCAGTGGGAAAATGAGCAGAGATAGAGGCATGAATTTTAACAGAGGAAAAAGAGGGGCCACTGTGTAAGTAGGTCAGCTGCTAATCCAGGGTGAGAGGGAGGGAGAGCTGTGCTGTACTCCCTTAGGTTGAACCCAGGTGCAGAACCTTTTACATTTGTCAGCACAAAGCTTTCTACAGCTAGGGCACCTGGCCTCGCGTATAACATCTAGAACCGGTTTACTGAGTTTGGCAGATTGATTGGGGGTTAGAGAAGAAACCAAGCTGCCAAACTGTGTGCCTGCAACTGGGGATGCATGAATTCCCCTCCCCTCTGGGTCAGGTGGTTTGGAATCTGAGGAAGATGCCAAGGTGGCAGTGGGGACAGGCTGTGCAACAAGGGGTGCCCAGTGCTGGCGAGGCCAGTCTGGAGCTATAAGACTTGTCCTTTGTCTTTCCTCCTTTATTTTGAACAGTACCCTGGGGATGAGAGGTAGGGGAGGAAAGGCATACACAGACAGATTGACCCAGGGGAAGGACAGGGCATCCACTTTATAAGCCATGCAGTGATGCTCCCTGGCGCAGAATTTGCTGAGCTAAAGGTTTGTGTGGGAGGCAAAGAGGTCGACCTTCGGGGTGCCCCATTTCTGAGTTATTAGGGTGAAGGTTCTGTTGAGCTGCTACTTGTGTGGGTCCTGAAGATTTCTGCTTAATTGGTCTGCCAAACAGTTGAGAGAACCTGGTCGGAATTGTGCTAACAGATGGAGTTGCATGGCAGAGGCTGTGTGCCAAACGGTCAAGGCCAGCCTGCATAGAGGATAGGAGTGAGTCCCTCCCTGCTTGCTGATATACCACATTACAGTGGTGTTGTCTGTTTTGATCAGGAGAGCCCCTGGGGAGAGAAGGGGCTTGAAAGATATCAAGGCGTGCTGGACAGCAATCATCTCTTTTTGGCTGATGTGCAGAGGGATTTGCTATGGGCTGCATTGGCCCTGTATGCACCTGCCGTCCAGGTGTGTACCCCAGGCATAGTCTGATGCGTCTGTGGTGAGGGTCTGGGCGAGAAAGGTAGTCCCTTGCTCTGGGAGCATGCTGTTGGCCACAAAAAAAATATTTTCCGAGGCAAGGAATTATAGATATAAGAGTCTCCAGGTCTTGAGAGTGTTGACACCAAAGGCTTTTTAGGTACCACTGACGTTTCCTCATATGCAGTCATATCAGTATTCAAGATGCCACGAACCCCAGAGCTTGCAGGATCCTCCTTGCAGAAAGCTGGGGTATGGTGGCTAGTTGAGAGAAGTAGGATGTCAGGAAATTATGCTTTTCTGGTGTAAGGAATGCCATTTGGGATGCTGTGTCCAGGCTTGCTCCCAGGAATATAATCCTTTGGGTGGGCACTTGTTTGGAATTCCATTCGTTGAAAGCGTACCCTAGGGAGGTAAGTAGGGACTTTATCAAGGTCAGGTGCTTGAGCAGCTTTGCCTGGCTGTCTGCCTGAATTAGGGCAGTCGTCTAAGTATGGATAAATCTGGATATTCCTTTGTCTGCAATCCTTACTATCCATATCCTTGCAGGAGGGAGGGCAGATCCAGACATTTTGGGAAAACTCTGGGAGCAGTAGATAAGCCAAAGGGAAGTGCAGAAAACTGAAAGTGCTGAGATCCTGCCCTGAAACGGAGATATTTCCTGCATGATTCCCTGATAGGAATATGGAGGGTAGGCCTTTGAGAATGGATAGATTGAGGATGGGGCACCAGGTGCCCTCTTTTTTGGGTACCAGAAAAAGTCTGGAGTAGAAACCTTGGCCTCTGTTCTGCAGGAACGTGTTCTACTGCACTTAGAGAGCAGGGAAAGGACTTGCTTTTGCGCCTCTACCCACTGGTTTGGAGGTACTCAGAGAACCCTTTTGGGGTAGGAAGTGTGTGGAAAGAAAATTTGTATCCCCAGGACACTGTTGAGAACCCAGGGGATGATGGTAATGGTGTCCCAGGTGCTTGCATGAAAGGAGAGTTTTCCCTCCTTGGGGAAAGTGAAGATGGGCAGAGGAAGGGGGTGGGGGAGGGGAGTCATTGTGAGTTTTTGCCATAAGGGGGTGGCTTACAACTCCCTGGTTTTGAAGTGGAGGTAGTCCACTGCTTAGATCTCTGCATTCCCTGGGGCTGCCATTTGGGGGGTCTGGGCTGGACTGGCTTAGTGGGAGCAGGAAAGGACCAGTGCTTAGTGGGACAATGCCCGTTGAACCTGGGTTGCTGGACCTGTAAGAAATCCTTAACTGTGTGCATAGATTTTGCTTTTTCTTCCATCTTTTTTAAGACCTCTTCTGCCTTAGTGCCAAATAAGTTGTCTTTGTGCAAGGGGGCATCCAACAATTTAGATTTGACAGTCTGGCAAGGACTGTTCCTTAAGCCATGCATGCCTTCTAATGACTGATCTTGTGACTGCTGCACTGCAAGAAGCTTCTAGGGAGTCAAAAAGTACAGTTTTGTACCTACCATTAATGTAGATGTCCGATAGGTATGCATCTGCAGTCATAACATATGGGTTGTCCTGCCTCAGGCAGCCCCTCGGTCGGCCGGATTCCAAAGTCTGGGTCTGGCCTCGGCTGATGTCGCACTTTCCCCGTCAGAGCGTCTGGGGTATAAAAGCATCAGCCAACGCCATTTTCCTCAGTGTTTCTTGCCCCAGATGCCAGGTGCCCTCTAGGAAGGCTAAATTTGGATAAAAATGCCAAAAAATTCCAAACATAATGCAAAAATATATATTATATATATATATATATATATATATATATATATATATATATACACAAAACAAATACACCATAACAGATTCCCCCAGCTAGCTAATGGAGGGGTAAGTACCCTAGGAATACCACAGAGGGGAAGGAGGGAGGGTAAACCTGACTGCAGATGCATACCTATCGGACATCTACATTTATGGTAGGTACAAAACTGTACTATGTCCTTCAAGGATGCATCTGCAGTCATAACATATGGGTAGAATACCATAGCCAATCTGGGGGAGGAGGTACTAAGAAAAGGATAGTGTAGTTAAGATCCCCTGCAGGTCTGCAGTAGCAAAACCTGCTCTGGATCTGGAGTATAAAGGTAGATTGTAATGTTTGGCAAATGTATGCACAGAGCTCCATGTAGCAGCTTCTAAAATGTCCTTGGTAGCCACCCCTCGTAGGAAGGCTGTAGTGGTGGCCGTGGCCCTTGTGGAATGAGGCCTGTTTGCAGGAACTGTCTTTCCATGAAAGGAGTAACAAAATCGAATGCAATTTCCTATCCATTTTGAAATTGTCTGTTTGGAAATTGCTTTTCCTTGTACCCCAGCAGCATATGCCACAAATAGTTGGTCTATTTTTCTGCTAGTTTTAGTTCTGTCCAAGTAGTAGCGTAGTTGTCTGTGTATATCCAGGGTGTGCAGAAGTTTTTCCCCTCTATTCTGTGGATTTGGGAAGAACGTAGGCAAGTGAATAGCTTGGTTTAGGGATACCCTAGATACCACCTTTGGCATAAAAGTAGGATTGGTTCTTAGTGAAACTCTGTCCTGATGGAAGATGAGAAATGGCTGTACTGCCATTAAAGCTTGTAACTCAGATACTCTTCTTGTTGAAGTTATTGCCAGAAGGAATGCAGTTTTCCAAGACAGAAACTGTAGATCCGCCGATGCTGCTGGTTCAAAGGGAGGAAGTGTTAGTTTCTCCAGCACAAAGTTGAGATCCCAAGCAGGTAAAGGAGGTTTTCTTGGAGGATTGATATTTTTGATCCCTCTCAGAAATTGCCTGAGGAGAGGGTGCGAGAAGATAGGTGGATCCACATTGTATTCTGCTGAAATTGCTGAGGCATGAATCTTAATGGAAGAATAGGACAGGCCATTGTGGAACAATTCTAAGTATTCCAGAATATGTGTCATGCTCGCCACGGTCACATCTAAGCCTTTTGTTGTGTTCCAAATGAGAAATCTTTTCTATTTAGCTGAGTATGTCTTCCTTGTGGAAGGCCGGCGAGCTTCCATAATAATGTCCTTCACTCTCTGTGATAAAATATTTTGATTGGGATTTAAGGAATTTTCCAGGCAGTTAGCTGCAGTGTTGTCAAGTTGGGATGCATGATCTTGAAATTGTTCTGAGTCAGAAAAAGAGGCCATAGGGGGAGAGGCCATGGCTTCGCCTGTGACATGCTCCTTAATAGTGGATACCAGTGTTGCCTTGGCCAGTCTGGAGCTATCAGAATCACTCTTGGCTGTTCCTCCCTGATCTTCAGTAGAACCTTGTACATTAATGGGAGAGGTGGGAAGGCATATACTTTTAGAGCTTTCCAGCTGAAAGAGAGAGAGTCCACCCTCCAAGCTTGTGGGTGGTGTGTCCTTGAGCAGAATGTCTTCAGTTGATGGTTGAGGGGGGAGGCGAACAGATCTATCTCCGGCTTTCCCAATGCCTTTGTTACGAGTTGGAAGATGTCTGGGTGCAGCATCCATTCGTGTGCATCCATGGTAGTTCTGCTTAAGCTGTCTGCCAGTGTATTTTCCTTTCCTGGCACGAACTGGGACTGTAGTTTCAGATACATATTGCAGATATTGAGTTTCAGGCATAGTTCCCATAGATTCATAGTCAGCCGGCATAGAGGGTAGGAGTGTGCGCCTCCCTGCTTGTTTATGTACCACATGACCATGGTGTTGTCTGTCCTTATTAACAGGTGGCCTTGGAGGAAAGGCTTGAAGGCCTCGATTGCGTGCATCACTGCCAGCATTTCCTTTTGGTTTATGTGCATGCGCAGCTGTCTGAGACCATAGGCTTTGAATACATTTGCCCTCCATGTGTGCTCCCCATCCTCAGTCTGAAGCGTCCGTGGTGATGGTTTGTTTTGTTTTTGGTTTGTTGAAAGGCAACCCTCTGTTGGACTGGCAGGCCTGAGCCCACCACAGGAATTCCTTTTGAAGGCAAGGAATGATTGGTATCAAAGTTTCCAAACTGTGACTGTTGAGACCATACACTCCTTAGATACCATTGTAATTTTCTCATATGCAGCCTGGTCTGTGGTATCAGAATTATGCAGGATGCCATGTAACCCAGGGCCTGCAGGATTTTCCTTGCAGTAAGCTGAGTTTGTCTTGTCAGATTCATAAAGTAATCTGGAAGTTGTTTTTGTTTTTCTTCTGTGAGAAAGGCCATTTGGGTGGTTGTGTCTAGGTCTGCACCCAAAAAGGTTATCCTTTGGGATGGAACAAGTCTTGATTTTTGGATGTTGACTGTGTACCCCAAGGCCTGTAAAGTACAGTTTTGTACCTACCATAAATGTAGATGTCCGAATTGGATAGCATCTGCAGTCATAACAACTGGGTTGTCCTGTCGTCAGGCAGCCCTTCAGTCGGCCGGATTCCAAAGTCCGGGTCCGGCTTCGGCTGATGTCGCACTTCACCCGACGTCATCTCTGTTGGTCTTCGGGTATATAAGCATCAGCCGACGCCATTTTCTTCAGTGTTTCTTGCCCCAGATGCCAGAAGCCCTCTAGAAGGCTAAAAATTTTGGATAGATGCCAATGTTTCCAAAAGATAGAGGTAAACACAAAAATAAGCATGTATGTACATAAATACAAACAAATACACCATGAAAGAAGTCCCCCCACTAGCTAGCTATTAGAAGGGTAAACACCCTAGGAGTACCACAGAGGGAAAGGAGGGACTGTAATCATGACTGCAGATGCTATCCAATTGGACATCTACATTTATGGTAGGTACAAAACTGTACTATGTCCTTCATGGATGCATCTGCAGTCATAACAACTGGGTAGAATACCACAGCCAACTAGGGGAGGAGGATAAAGGTAGATTATGGTGTGTTTAGGATCCCTTGCAGAACAGCAGTGGCAAACCCTGCTCGGGATCTGGAATATAGAGGTAAATTATAATGCTTGGCAAATGTATGCACGGAGGTCCAAGTAGCCGCCTCAATAATGTCTTTGGTAGCCACTCCTCGTAAGAAGGCTGTGGTAGTGGCTGTTGCCCTTGTAGAATGAGGTCTTATGTTCTGTGGAATTTGCTTTCCATGGAAGGAGTAACAGAATCGTATGCAATTTCCTATCCATTTGGAGATTGTCTGCTTGGAAATAGCTTTTCCTTCCCTTCCTGTTGCATAGGCTACGAAAAGTTGGTCAGTCTTTCTGCTATTTTTGTTCTGTCCAAGTAGTAGCGTAGCTGTCTATGTACATCCAAGGTATGCAGTATTCTTTCCCCTCTGTTTTGTGGGTTGGGAAAGAAGGTAGGTAGGTGGATTGCCTGGTTTAAGGACACTCTGGATACCACCTTAGGCATAAATGTAGGGTTAGTCCTCATGGACACTCTATCTTGGTGGAAGATTAGAAAGGGTTGCACTGCCATTAAGGCCTGTAGTTCTGAAACCCTCCTTGCTGAAGTAATTGCCAGTAGGAAAGCAGTTTTCCATGACAGGTGTTGCAGGTCTGCTGTTGCTGCTGGTTCAAAAGGTGATAGAGTCAATTTTTCTAGCACAAAGTTCAAGTCCCAGGCTGGTAATGGTGGTTTCCTTGGAGGTTTTACATTCTTGATTCCTCTGAGGAACTGCCTGAGCAAAGGGTGTGAAAAACAGGTGGATCAAAGCTGTATTCTGCTGAAATAGCTGATGCATGAATCTTGATGGAGGAATAGGACAGGCCTGAATGAAGTAGTTCGCCAGATACTCCAGAATGTTGGGCATATCTATGTTTGATACATCTTTACCTCTTTCTGAGCTCCAAATGACAAACCTTTTCCATTTCCCAGCATAGTTTCTTCTTGTTGAAGGTCTGCGTGCTTCAAGAATAATGTCTTCAACTCTTTGTGAAAGCTGTGGATTAGCAGCTGCTATGTGATGTTCCATGCAGTCAGTTGCAACGTTTTTAGGTTTGGATGCATGGTGCTGTAGTTGTTCTGAGTTAGCATCAAAGGCATCAGGGGTATTGGCCACATATTGTTCCGAGACATGCTCCTCAGCAGTGGGTACCAATGTTGTCTTGGCCAGTTTGGAGCTATCAGGATTATCCTTGGACGTTCCTCCTTGATTTTTAGTAATACTTTGTGTATCAAGGGAAGAGGTGGGAATGCATATGCTGTTAGTCCTTTCCAGCTGAAGGAGAGCGAGTCCACTTTCCATGCTAGTGGGTGGAATGTCCTTGTGCAGAATTTTTTGAGCTGGTGATTTGAGAGGTGATGCGAATAGATCTATCTGAGGTATTCCCCATTTCTTCGAGATGGTCTTGAAGATGTCCGGGTGCAGCTGCCATTCGTGGACATCCGATGTAGTCCTGCTTAACATATCTGCTAGAGAGTTTTCTTTTCCTGGTACAAATATTGCCTGTAACTGGATGTTGTAGCTGAGTGCCAGGGTCCACAGCTCCAAAGTCATTCTGCATAGGGGGTAGGAATGAGTGCCTCCCTGTTTGTTGATGTACCACATGACTGTGGTGTTGTCTGTCCTTATCATCAACTGGCCTTCCTTGAGAAATGGTCTGAACTTTTGGACTGCCAGTTTTACTGCAAGCATTTCTTTTAGGTTGATGTGCAGGTGAAGTTGGTCCTGTGTCCACAATCCTTGCACGCATTTGTCCAGCATATGTGCCCCCCATCCCAGGTCTGAAGCATCTGTTGTGATGGTCTGGCTTGCTTGACCTTTGCGAAAGGGCAGGCCTGGGTTTGACTGGCATGCGTGAGCCCACCATAGGAACTCCTGTTTTAAGCATGGTATTAGTGGGATTTCCGTTTCTAGGCTGTGTCTGTGTTGGGACCATAAATTCTTTAGGTACCACTGAAGCTTTCTCATATGTAGTCTGGCAAATGGAACCAAGATTATGCATGATGCCATGAAACCCAAGGCCTGCAGTACCTTTCTTGCTGTTAACTTGTTCAGATTTGTTAGTGCCAAGAAGTAAAGAGGGAGTTCTTTTTGTTTTTCTGTAGTTAGGAATGCCATTTGTCTTACTGTGTCCAATTCCGCTCCCAGGAAAGTCCTTGTCTGGGATGGTATCAGCCTTGACTTTTGTAAATTGACTGTGTATCCCAGTGCTTGAAGCAAGTAAATGACCCTTTGTAAATCTGTTGTCAGCTTGCTTTTGTTGTCCCCTTGTATCAGGCAGTCGTCCAGGTATGGATAAATTTGAATTCCCTGTAGTCTGCAATGGGCGATTACTGATGCCAGGCATTTTGTGAATACTCTGGGCAGTAGATAAGCCAAAGGGCAATGCTGAGAATTGATAGTGCTCTGATCCTGCAAGAAATCTGAGGTATCTTCTGCAGATAGGTCGAATGGGGACGTGCAGGTATGCCTCCTTGAGATCTAGAGTTACCAGCCAACACTCCTTGCCCAGCATGGGAAGAAGTTGCTGTAGGGTCAGCATTTTGAATTTTGGGACAATGATGTAAGTATTTAGGGTAGACAGGTCTAGAATTGGTCTCCAACTTTTTCCTTTCTTGGAACTAGGAATAGTCTGGAGTAGAACCCCTTTCCTTGCTCTGCTGTTGGCACTTTTTCCACAGCTCTCATGTTTGCTAATTCCATTATCTGTTGTAGAGCCTCTGTTTTTTGATTTGGAGGTAGGTTTGGCATTCCTCTTTTGACTGGTAAAGTGTGGAAGTGGAACCGGTAACCTTGATCTATGGTTCGTAAAATCCACTTGTCCTTTGTTATGTGGTGCCAGTTTTTTGAGAATAAGGTTAGCTTTCCGCCTAGAGGAGCTGCTATTTGTTCCCTGGTTGGCGGATTTAGGTTTAAGTCACTGTGGCTGTGTTGATGTAGAGGCAGGTGTTGATTCTGTGCCTCTGTTGATACCTTGCCACTGTCGTCCTCTGTAGGCACCTCCTCTGGATTGGTTTCTGCCTCTGGAACGTCTATTCCTGCCCCTTTGAGGTCTTGTGGAGTCAGGAAAGGACCAATTTTTGGCAGGCCAGTTCCTGCTAAACCTTGGGGTTGAACCTGCAAGAATTCTTTAACTGTCTGGACTGATTTTGCCTTTTCTTCCATTTTCTTCATAACCTGCTGGGCAGGTGTACCAAACAAACTTGATTTATCCATAGGAGCATCAAGCAATTTAGATTTAACATGATCCGGTAAAGCTTGCTCCTTTAGCCATGCATGCCTTCTAATTACTGTGCCAGTCATGGCTGATCTAAATGAAGCCTCCAGTGCATCATAGCCACATTTTAAAGAATGGTTACTAACCTGCTGTATGTTATTTACCATTTCTAATACATAATTCTTATCAAGAGATTCATCAGTGGTTAGCTTTTTAGTTAACTGATCAAGCATAAACTCTTGGTATTGTATCATGTGAAACTGACAATTTAAAGCTCTAGCTGAAAGAGTGGCTGAAGTGTAAACCTTTTTACCCCATCTGTCTGATGACCTTGCTTCCCTTTCAGAAGGAACAGGGTTTTTAGCTATGGTCGCGGCTACTGCCTTGGGACCCTGGGATATAGTTTCAGGGTCTGCAAGAGGGGCCTTGTAGAGGTGGTGATGAGTATCTGGCACCCTGTAAAATCTGTCTGGTTTGGCAGGGGCTGGGGGTAAAGAATCTGGAGCGGAGCAGGCATCATTGAAAGCATCATCCACCACAGAGAGAACAGGAGGGATAGCTAAGGGCCTGTGCTGTGGTAGGTGCAAAAAAGTCCTAAGTCTTTTCCTGGAGTCTGAAAAATCCTGTTGCTGCCATTGGAACTGTTCTCGCATGGCATGCAAGGTTTCCCCAAAGGAGAATTCTTCTGGAGGGGAAGCAGCTGGAATGGATTCTTCAGCATCAGAATCTTCAAAATTGGAGAAAGGAGCCTCTGGCTGGTCAGTTATGTCTGATTCATCAGCAGAATCATCAGAGGACACTGGCTCAGGGGCTCTGCCCTAGGTCTCTTTTCTGGGGCTGAGAGGCCCTGTCTGGGTGAGATTGAGATCCTCTAATTAATGAAATTAAATCTTCTGCCAAGGTAAGCATTTGAGAACTGGCAGAGGGCCTGGTGGAAGCGGGTTTAACAGGCACTGTTTTAGTAGTCTTGGCTGCTTTAGCCCTGGCGAAGGCCTTAATGGACATGGCTGCTGGAGGCCTAGCAGCACCACGTGTTGGGGTAGAGACATCCAAGGGAATGGTGTCTGATAAGTCAGTGGTAAGCACCGTAGTGGGTAAAATTTCTGAGGCCGATTCAAGAGTGTTAGCAGGGACCTCAGTTGTAGTGATAGTTTCAGGTGTAGTTTGATCAGTTTTCTCGGTTTCGGCCGAAACCGAGACACTCGCGGTTTGCTTAACCAAGGTTTCGGCCGAAACCGCGGACCGCGAGGGTCGGTCTTCTTTCGTTTTTGGCAGAATGCGAAGTCGGAGGTCCGACGGCATAATGTAGGAAAAGTCAGAACCGAAAAACTGTTCTGCAAACTCTGCCCGACGTCTAAGCGTTAAGTCGGTTGAAAGAAGCACAGACGAACAAGCTGCTACGTCGTGGGCTGGGCCTAAACAGGGCAGGCAGTAAGAGTGGAAATCTTTATGAGGTATTTGTTTCCCACAGGTTAAACAATTATTAACTTTTTCTGACATCGGCTGAGGCAAGAAAGAGTCCCCAACGGGGTACTTAGCTTTAGAAGTCTTCGAAGTAGTATTCGGTAGAAGTAATCTCTGGATCCGACCGACCGGCACTTGCGAACAGCTTCTGCTTCGGGCGCCACGCGGCAAGAAAGACTGGAGGAAAATGGCGTCGGCTGATGCTTATATACCCGAAGACCAACAGAGATGACGTCGGGTGAAGTGCGACATCAGCCGAAGCCGGACCCGGACTTTGGAATCCGGCCGACTGAAGGGCTGCCTGACGACAGGACAACCCAGTTGTTATGACTGCAGATGCATCCATGAAGGACATCAGGTGGATGGCATAGGCAAAGTCCTTTATCAAATTTTCCTTGTAGTCCGCTTGTATAAGGCAGTCGTCCAGATATGGGTAGATTTGAATCCCCTGAAGTCTGCAGTGTGCAATTACTGATGCCAGGCATTTTGTGAATACTCTGGGCGCAGTAGATAAGCCAAAGGGCAATGCTGAGAATTGATAATGCTCTGATCCTGCAAGAAATCTGAGGTGTCTTCTGCAACTTGGTCGAATAGGGACATGCAGGTATGCCTCCTTGAGATCTAGAGTCACCAGCCAAGACTCCTTGCCCAACATGGGAAGAAGTTGCTGTAGGGAATTTTGGCACAATGAGGTAAGTATTCAGTGCGGACAAGTCGAGAATAGGCCTCCATTGATTTTCTTTTCTTGGTACAAGGAATAGTCTGGAGTAAAATCCTTGGCCTTGTTCTGAAAGTGGTACCTTTTCTATAGCTTTCATTTGGAGCAAACTGTTGATCTGCTTTAAAGCCTCTGCTCTCTGATTTGGTGGCAGGTTTGGCATTCCGTTTCTTTTTGGCAAAGTGTGGAAGTGGAACCTGTATCCTTTGTCTATTACTTGCAGTGTCCATGTGTCCCTTGTAATGTAATGCCAGTTTTCTGAGAATAAAGCAAGCTTTCCGCCCAAGGGTGCTTCCAGTTGAGCCCTGGTAGGCGGACTCAGAGTAAAGTCATTGAGCCTGTCCTGGTGTAGTAGTTGTTGCTGCTGTTGTAGCACTACCTCTCTGGTTGGTAGGCTGCCACTGGCGGCCTCTGTAGGAGCCCCTAGATTGCCCTCTGCCTCTGGGGCGCCTGTTCCTGCCTCTCTGGGCTCTGTCCGAATCTGGAAAGGACCAATTCTTAGTAGGCCAGTTTCTGCTGAATCTCGGTGGTTGTACATGCAGGAAATCCTTAACTGTTTGTACTGATTTTGCCTTTTCTTCAAACTTTAAGACCTCCTGAGCTGAGGAGCCAAATAAATTTTGTTTCTCCACTGGAGCATCCAGGAGTTTAGCTTTAACATGGTCTGGCAGAGATTGTTCCTTCAGCCAGGCATGCCTACGAATAACTGCCCCAGTCATAGCTGACCTACATGAAGCCTCCAGTGCATCATAACCACACTTTAAGAAATGATTACTAACCTGCTGTGAGTTGTGTACCAAATCCTGAAGGGATTTACGGTCAAGGGGTTCAGGAGAAGAAAGCTTCTTATTCAGTTCATCTAACAAATACTCTTGGTACTGTATCATATGAAATTGACAATTTAATGCCCTGACGGAAAGAGTTGCAGAAGTATATACCTTCTTTCCCCATCTCTCTAAAGCTCTAGACTCTCTTTCAGAAGGTAGAGGATTTTTGGCAGTGGCAGCTGCAACCCCTTTAGGGCCCTGAGAAATAGTTTCTGGGTCTGCAGAGTGGGCTTTATACAGATGAAAATGAGAATCCGGGACCCTGTAGTATCTATCAGGTTTGGCAGGTGCCGGAGGGAGAGTATCAGGTGCTGTACTGACATCATTGTACATATCATCAATTACATTCAAAACAGGAGGTATAGCTAAGGGCCTATGTTGAGGCAAATGCAAAAAGGTCCTTAATCTTTTTCTAGAATCAGAGAATTCCTGACCTTGCCATTGAAAATGCTCTCTCATGGAGTGTAGAGTCTCACCAAAGGAAAACTCTTCAGGAGGGGAGGCCGAAGGGATAGATTCTTCAGCATCAGAATCCTCATAGGGCGAATAAGCCTCCTCCTGTTGGTCTGGCAACTCAGAGCCATCCGTGGACTCATCTGAAGAGTGAGGGTCAGAGGGCTCAGTCCTGGGCCTTTTGTCTGGTGGTGGGTGAGAGGCCCTGTCCGGGTGAGGTTGAGAGCCCCTAATCAAGGAGATAAGGTCCTCTGCAAGGCTGAGGATCTGAGAACTAGAAGGCCTCTGGGAGGTAGTCCTGGGAGGCAAAGCTTTAGCAGTTTAGCCCTAGAAAAAGCTTTTATGGACATGGAAGCACGGGGCCTAGCTGCCCCACGTGCAGGAGTAGATTTGTCCAAAGGTATGGCGTCGGACATTTCCTGAACACTGGTTTTGGTAGGTAGCTCGGTAGCCGACTCAGCCGGGGCCTCCTGAGCCGCGGTGGTCAGTTGAATGGACTCGGAAGAAGGAATCTCCGAGGACTCTGTTTCAGCCGAAACAGAGACACTCGTGGTAGGCCTTACAGTGGTTTCAGCCGAAACCGCGGGCCGCGAGTGTCGGTCCTTGTCCTTCCGTTTTTTCACCAAATGCGATGTCGGAGTCTCCGACGGCATTTTATATGCAAAAGTAGCCCCAAAAAATTCCTCTGCAAACTCCGACCGACGTCTAAGAGTTCGTCGGTTGAAGGAAGCACAGGCAGAACAAGCCGATACGTCGTGGTCTGGGCCTAAGCAAGGGAGACAATAGGAGTGAAAATCCTTATGAGGTATTTGTTTCCCACAAGTTAAACAATTATTTACTTTATCTGTCATCTGCTGAGGCAAGAAAGAGTCCCCAATGGGGTACTTAGCTTTTTCGAAGTCTTCGGTAGCTGAATCACAGGTTCTGACCAACCGGCACTTGCGAACAGCTTCTGCTTCGGGCACGGCGCGGCAAGAAAGACTGAGGAAAATGGCGTCGGCTGATGCTTTTATACCCCAGACGCTCTGACGTTGGGGAAAGTGCGACATCAGCAGAGGCCAGACCCAGACTTTGGAATCCGGCCGACCGAGGGGCTGCCTGAGGCAGGACAACCCATATGTTATGACTGCAGATGCATCCTTGAAGGACATCCACAGTGCAAGGTGTGTTTAGTTACTTGACTTGCCGAATGCATCAAGTCTTGTAACATTCTGCACAAGCAGGAAAGGAAGACATTTTTTGCTTGAGGAGTTCCAAGGTATGTTGCAGAAATTTTAACATATGGAACTGACAGTTTAATGCCCTGATAGCAAGAGTAGCTGAGGTGTATACTGTTTTACCCCACCTGTCGAGTGCTCGGGAATCCCTATCTGAGGGGGGTGGGATTCTTAGCAGAGGCTGCTTTAATACCTTTAGGCCCTTGAGAAATTACCTCAGGGTCAGCAGTAGGATTTCTAAAAAGAAATGTGCAAGTCAGGGACTCTAGTACCGGTCTGGTTTTCTGGGTGCAGGAGGGAGGGTGTCAGGAGTCTAGCTGGATTCCAGGAAAACATCCTCCACATTATCCAGGACTGGGGGTATGGCCAAAGGTCTGTGCTGTGGAAGATCTAAGAAGTCCCTGAATCTCTTTTTAGACAGAGGGTAGTCCCGACTCTCCCGCTGGAAATGCTCCCTTAAGGTATGAAGGGTTTCCCCAAAGGAAAAATCCTCTGGGGGAGAGGTGGAAGGGATGGAATCCTCTGCATCAGAATCCTCATAAGTAGAGAGGGGTTGCATGTCTTCATATTCAGATGCATCAGAGTCATCTGTCTCTTGTTCAGACAAAGTACAGTTGTGTACACTTAACATAAAAGTAGATGTTAGAGTGTATTCACTGTTGCAGTCATTACATTTGGGTAATTTGCTGGCAGGCTGCCCTCAGTCAGCCTGATTAACAAAGTCTTGGGTCCTGCGTCAGTTGCTTCCCTTCTTCCATGACGTCAGGGGTATAAAACATGGAGCCGACACCATTACATCAGTTTTTCTTGCCCCAGATGTCAGGTGCCCCCCAAATGGGGAGCAAATAAAATTAAAAAAACAAAAATATACCTCCAACCAAAAGCAAATACACCAAAAAGGCTTTTAAGCATAGTAAAAGAAAGTAGAGGTATAGTCAGAGAAAAACAGGGGGCTGGAGGGAGGGTAACCAGGACTGCAACAGTGAATACACTCGAACATCTACATTTATGGTAAGTGTACAAAACTGTACTATGTTCTTCGTGTTTCACTGATGCACGCAAGTCCCTGCAAGACAGCAGTGGCAAAGTCAGCTCTGGATTTAGAGAAAATTGGTAAATGATAATGCTTGGTGAAAGTATGTACAGAACTCCAGGTAGCAGCTTCTAGAATTTCCCTGGTATGAACACCTCTGAGAAAGGCTGCAGAAGTAGATGCAGCCCTGGTGGAGTGAGATCTGATCCCCTGGGGGATAGGTATTCCATGGTGCTTATAGTAGAAATGAATGCAATGGCTTATCCATTTAGAAATGGTTTGTTTTGAAAAAGCCTTCCTCTCTACCCCAGCAGCAAATGCTACTAGCAATTGTTCAGATTTTCTTCAAAATTTAGTTCTGTCCTATTAGAATCTAAGTTGTCTGAGCACGTCCAAGGAATGCAGAATCCGTTCCCCTTTGTTCTGAGGATTGGTAAAGAAGGTTGGCAAATGAATGGGCTGATTAAGAGCCACGGTGGAAACCACCTTGGGCACGAAGGAAGGATTGGTCCTCAGAGATGCTCTGTCCACATGAAAGATGATGAAAGGCTCCACTGCCATAAGGGCCTGTAATTCAGATAGCCTTCTAGCTGAAGTAATTGCTAAAAGGAAGGCTGTTTTCCAAGAAAGGAATTTTAAGTCTGCATTAGCAGCTGGCTCGAAAGGAGGTAGAGTGAGTTTCTCCAAAACAAAGTTAAGGTCCCAGGCATGGGTAGGAGCTCTCCTGGGTGGTCAAGTTCTTTGCCCCTCTGAGATGCTGCTTGAGCAGGGGATGAGAAAAGAGGGGTGGGTTCTGTGTCAGTGAGCTGAAATAGCTAAAGCGTAGATTTTAATAGAGGAAAAAGACAGGCCCTTGTGAAGCATCTCAGTTAAGTATTGCAAAATCTGAGGTAAATAGGGCACTGCTGTACTCATCCCTAAAGATTGGTTCCAGGCACAGAATCTTTTCCATTTGTCAGCTTAAGATTTTCTAGTACTACGTCTTCTTGCCTCCAAGATGACATCCATCACAAGTTTGCTGAGGGATGCTAAGGGTGAATTTAAGTGATTAGCCAAGCTGCAAGGTTCATTGTTGGAAGCTGATGGTGCAGAATTTGGTTCTCCTGCAGAGACGGTAAGAAAGGTGCCTGAGGCAGGTGCAATGGAGACATTGGTGAGACTGCGCAGGAGCGGGTACCAGTGTTGGCGTGGCCAGTCTGGAGCAATCAAAACCATTCTTGGTTTGTCCCGTTTGACTTTTAACAGAACTTTGCAGAGTAGAGGCAGAGGGGGTAAAGGTGTAGACCAATAGGTTTTTCCATCTGAAGGATAGAGCATCCACTTTACAGGCTTTTTAGTGGGGAGTCCTTGTGCAAAATTTGTCCAACTGGTAGTTCTGGGGGGAGGCAAATAGATATGTCTGGGCTCCCCCATTTGCTTGTCAACATGTTGAAAATCCGTGGTTCCAGTTTCCACTTATGTGGGTCCATGAGATTTTTGCTTAGTATGTCTGCCATTGCATTCAATTTTCCTGGTAGGAATTGAGCTTGTAGGTGCACTTGGTAGCACATGGCAGTGTTCCACAATGCCATGGTTAGTCTGCAGAGGGGGGTAGGAATGTGTACCCCCCCTGCTTGTTTATGTACCACATAACCATGGTGTTGTCTGTCTTTACCATTTAGTTGTCCTGGAAGAATGTAGTCCTTGAAAGCTGTCAGAGCATTCTGTACAGCTAACATTTCTTTTTGATTGATATGCAAGTGCATTTGATTTGGGTTCCATTTGCCCTGAATGCACTTCCCTGTAAGGTGAGCCCCCCCATGCATAGTCTGATGCATCTGTAGTTGGGGTTTGGGCGGCAGGGGATAGTGTGAATGGCAGTCCCTTGTTTTGGTGACAGGTCTCTGCCCACCATAGGAACTCCATGCATAAGCAAGGTATGATAGGAATTATTTTTTCCAGTCTGTGACAATGTTGACTCCATAGACTTTTTAAGTACCACTGTAGTTTCCTCATATGCAGTCTTGTATATGGAATTAAAAGAATGCAGAAGGCCATGAACCCCAAAGCTTGCAGTATTTGTCTTGCAGATAGCAGGGTTTTTGTGGCCACTTGTTTGAAGTTAGTTGCCAAATGAATTTGCTGCTCTGGCGTGAGGAAAGCTATCTGGGCAGTTGCATTCAAGCTTGCAACCAGGAACGTAATCTGCTGAGAGGGTACCAGTTGTGATTTCTTTTCGTTTATGGTGTACCCCAGACAAGTTAGAACCTTTCTTACAAATGCCAAATGATTTAGACCACCACCCTGGTTTTCTGCCTGAATTACACAATCGTCCAGGTATGTATATATTTGAATATTTCTTTGCCTGCAAAATGCAATTACTGGAGCCAGGCACTTTGTGAATACCCTGGGTGAAGTAGACAAGCCAAAAGGCAGTGCAGAAAACTGATAATGCAAGTAGCCTGCTTTGAAGCGTAGGTATCTTCTGCAAGATTCCCTGATTGGGATGTGCAGGTACGCTTCTTTTAAATATAGAGTTGCCAAACAGGCATCTTTGCCTAGCATAGGAAATAAATGAAGAGTCAGCATCTTGAATTTTGGAATGTCCAGAAAGGTGTTTTGAGTAGACAGGTCCAGAATTGGACACCATGATTGGTCTTTTCTGGGTATCAGGAAAAGCCTGGAATAGAAACCTTGTCCCTTTTCCTGTTCTGGTACCGGCTGGATAGCCCCCATGTTTAAGAGGGAAAGTACTTGTTTTTGAGTCTCTGCCCACTGATTTGGGGGCAGGTCTGCCCAACCGTCTGGTGTTGGCAATGTGTGTATCCCTGGGACACTATATTTAAAACCCATTTGTCCTGGGTTATGAGTTCCCAGTTTTTTGCATGAAGAGCAATCTTTCCTCCCAAAGGGGCAGCTAAAAGGCAAGTGCTTGGTAATTTTAAAGGAAAGTCATTGAGATTGTTTACCATAGGGGGGGGTGTCTTATTTCCAGATTTGGAAGTGGAGCCCCCCCCCCCACTGCTTAGTTCTGAGAGTCCCCTGGGACTGAAACCTGGTGCTTTTGGTGCGTCTGGGTTTGGCATGAGAGGATCTGGAAGGAGCTGGAAAGGACCAATTCTTAGTAGGCCAGTGCCTACTAAATCTTGGAGGTTGCACTTGTAAGAAATCTTTTACAGTTTGCATAGATTTACCTTCATCTTCCATATTTTTTAAAACTTCTTCAGCCTTATTGCCAAACAGGCGGTCCTTATTTAAAGGAGCATCCAACAATTTCGCTTTAACATGATCAGGCAGAGATTGCTCCTTGAGCCAAGCATGCCTTCTAAGCACAGACCCGGTAACAGCAGCCCTCCAAGAGGCCTCTAAAGAATCAAAACCACATTGCAAAGTATGCTTTCCAACTTGTTCAGCAAAATGCAATAAATCCTGTAAATCTTTATTTTCCAAATCCCTAAGCCTCTTTTTTGAATCAGAAAATTCCTGACTTTCCCAGTGGAAATGCTCCTTTAAGGTATGTAAAGTTTCCCCAAAAGAAAAGTCTTCAGGGGGGGGGGGAAGCAGAGGGAATGGAATCCTCTGCATCAGAATCCTCATAAGTAGTTATGGACAAATCCAGGTCATTACAAGAGTCAGAAGAAACAGAGTCCTGATCAGAAGATTCATAGCAAGCTCAGCCCTAGGCCTCTTAGAATGGGGGTGGGTTTGACTACCCCTGATTAGAGTAATTAGATCTTCAGCCATTTTGATCGTATTTTTAGACATAGAGCCTGAACATGTGGCCCGGGAGTCTGTTTTTTAGACATAGATCGAGATTTAGGCCCTAGTATTGAAGGTGGAGTCTATTTAATATGCAGGTCTGTAGGCCTGAATACAGGCTCAGAAGCCGGTGCCTACATAGCGGCTCTGGACCCATCCAAGGTAGAGACATCTGCAAGTTGCATAGGTGAAGTATCTCGCAGCATACCGGACACCGAATGGGTCTCAGTAGAGGCCTGCGAGTCAGAAGTAGCGGGCATCAGGGGCTGCGAAAGCACCTGAGTACCAGCGAACTGGCGACTGGCTTAGAAGCGTCATCGGCAGTTTTGGACGTAGACGGCCTGTCTGTCGTTATCTTTGCATTTTTTCGAAATCCCGGTAGTCTGATGGCTAACTGATGTAATTTCTGGATAATTAACCGAGAACTGAAATATTTAGAGGCAAAATTGTAACTACAACGGTTAGTGTGCGGTTTAAATAAAGCACAAAACCAACAGCAAGGTACGTCGTGGTCAG
Organism: Protopterus annectens; assembly: GCF_019279795.1. NCBI lineage: Eukaryota > Metazoa > Chordata > Ceratodontiformes > Protopteridae > Protopterus > Protopterus annectens. The sequence continues at coordinate 1,482,055,470 of NC_056743.1, read as the reverse complement.
GACCTAAGCAAGGACTACAGTACAAATGAAAATCTTTATGAGGTATTTGCTTTCCACAAGTAATGCAATTACCAACTTTTACTGAAATCAGAAAGGAGCAAGAAAAAGTTTCCCCAACGGGGTACTTAGCCTTAAGTTGAAGACTTTGGTTCTGAAACTCGAAAACAAAAATTTCAGGAGTTGGCTGACAGGCACTTGCAAACTGCTTCTGCTTCGGGCACCTCACAGCAAGAAAGATTGATGTAATGGCATCGGATGCATGTTTTATACCCCTGACGACTGGACGTCATGAAAGAAGGGACAGCAACAGACACAAGACTTTGTTAATAAGGCCAACTGAGGGCAACCTGCCAGCAGATTACCCAAATGTAATGACTGCAACAGTGAAACACGAAGAACATCTATAGGGGTCAGATCTCTTTTCCTTTTGGAGTTAGCTTGGCTTCCCCGAATCAGCATGACAAGGTTTTCCACCATTTTAAGCATTTGAGACTGAGGCAAGGAAGCAGGTGCCCGAGATTGGGTCAGTTTTGGGGTGTGGTTCGTACCCTTGGCCTAAAACTCTGTAGTTTTCGAAAGAACGGTAGTCACGAAAGAAGATGTTGGTTTGTGTCAAGAATCGTTAGTGTGAAGGACATCCTCGGAAGCTGGTGCCTGCTCAGAGGTTCCGGACCCATCCTAGGGAGAGATGACTGCAGGATCCTTAGTCTAAGAGTTTTGCAGCATACCAGACTCCGAAAGGGTCTCGGTAGCGGCCTGCGACTTCACAGAAGCGGGCATCAGGGGCTGTGAAAGTGCCTGAGGACCAGAGAACTGACTAGCTTAACGGAAACGTCATCAGTAGGTTTGGACCTATGCAGTCTGTCTTTCTCTGTTTTTTCGGAAGATCTGCTGTCGGACGGCTTACCGAAGCCATATCGGAGTTAGAGGACTGTAAGTGAAAATATCTAACTACATTAAGGGCCCAACGACTGATAGTTCTGGTGTTGAACAAAGCACAGAAGCGACAGCGGGGGATGTCGTGTTGTGGGCCTAAACAAGTGACGGAGTAAGAATGAAAGTCTTGGTGTGGTATTTGCTTTCCACAGGCGAGACAATTAACTTTTTCTGACATTGGTTAGTGCAAGAAAAAAGGATCCTCAACGAGGTACTTTGCTTTTGTAGACTTCAGCTTCAAAATCGGTAGACGAAACTCCAATAGCGGCTGACCGGCACTCGTGCTAACTGCTTTTGCTTCGGGCTCCATGGTAAGAAAGACTGATGTAATGGCGTCGGCTGCCTTACTTTATACTACTGATGACCTGATGTTAGTCCTGAAGCGACAGCAACCGATGCAGAAATACTAAGCCTCTGGTATTCGGGTCAGCCGAGGGCTACCTTGGCAGGGGTAACCCAAATGTGATGACTGCAACACTGAAACGCAATCATCAGCCCTTGCATCCACCCCTTTTAGAAGGCCCCAGAGGATTCCAGTGCCCTCAGAGTGAGCTTAAGGTCAGACTTCCCATGTAGAGAACAAAAGGAGATGGACTTGAAATCCAGCTTTTAATGGTTTTAGACACTGCTTGGCCCAGTTTCAATTCCATGAATGACAGCTGATTTGATTTGCTAACAGATTAGTCATATCCAAACAAACTCAGCTATGAACATCAAGAGTCTACAGGAGTACCCCCCCCCCCCTCCTGTTCTGTAGATCGGAGAAGGTAGCCAGACAGATGGCCTGGTTGAGAGACAGCTTGTTCACTACTTTTGGCATGAAGGAGGGATTAGCTCTCAGGGCCACCATGTCCTTGTAAAAAGGAAGGAAGGAATTCCAGAGTGTCTGTAGCTCTAACACTCTCAGAGAAGTAGTAAGAGCCAAAGCAAGACAGATCTTCCAGGTGCAGAATTTTAGACTTTTTGCAGCTGCTGGTTCAAATAGAGGAAGTGGGAGATTTTCCAGCATGTAACTGAAGTTCCAAGGAGGGGGTAACAGGCTCCCTTGGTTGTATAAGATGAAGAACCCCTTTAAGCTCAGATGTGGACATAGCAGGTGGACTGAAGGGCAGGCAGGCAGGCTTTGTGGGAGGAGTAATCCAGTCCTGCATCCATGAGCTCACACACAGCATGGAAGGTACCAATGATTTACTGGGGTTCTGCCTATTTTTGTGGCACCAGAAAGCAAATCTTTTCCATTTGATTATGAAGGATTTTTGAGTGATGGGTCTCACTGCATCTTGGACAACCTTAATTGTGTCTTCTGAAAACTGGTATCTGAAAGGAATCCAAGTACAATTGTGCCAAACTTACCATAATTGCAGATGTTTGAGTAGATCAATGTTGTAGTACTGATTCTTGGGAGGTGGCAATTCAGGAAGATTCAAATTCTTCAAGCTCAAGATGATGGTTTGTCCTACTTTGGGCATCCGCCACCAAACACATATCCAGGTTCAGAATGACACCTTTTCTTCTGCACACACCCCCCCCCCCAGGCCTGTGTTTTGGGGATACCCCTTCATTAGAATGGAGGTAGTTAATTTGCAAAGTAAGCAGGTCTCAGAAGCTCAGACATTACAGGGAACTGCTACTTTTGCTTTCTCCCAGGCAACTGGCTATCCCTCTTGTACACAACATTGGATAATGTCTTTGAAGACACTGCTTTAAATCCTGAACCTTTACCACCTGCTCCCTTGAAACCAGACTTTTTTTAAACGTACAGTGCTTGAATCTCATACACCTTTACAAAACTCCCAAGGCTGATTCCTCAGTAGTAGGCTACTGAATCCACAACAAGTACACCTTTCTCAGACAAGGTATGGGGGGGGGGGATACATACCTCTGTCCAGACGGCAAGTGTGACGGAACCACACTGTTTTCAGGTAGGAGTGAATTTTCCTCAAATAACCTAGTTAGAGAAAACACTGGGATAGTTGCTGCCATGAATCTCAGAATTCTTAGGATTTCCTTGGCAGAACATAGGGAGGAAAGGCTGTGAAAGTACGCTGCAAGGTTCTACACTGAGGCAAGTAGGCCTGCATCTTTCTGGTGTCAAATCTGTAGCTCTGAAAAACTTGATCCTGATGTGCTGGAGAGAGAAATTTTTGTAGTGTACAGCGTACTTCAACTACAGGAGGTATAGGGTAAACTGGAGATGTACCAGCAGGATCTGTGGTGATGTAGCCTGGATTAGCATATCTCCAAAATAGGAGAAATTCAAATTCTCCGAGTTCAGTAAAAGGCTATCCCTGGTATTAGGCACTTTGTAAAGTCTTGGGGCTGTGGAAGGCCTAAAAAGCAGAGAGGAGCCAGTACAGAACCTGTGAATCTCCAGCAAGAGGGGTGAATGGGTATATGAACACAAGCATTCTTTATACCCAGACTATGCATGCCTGTGCAAGTATTAAAGGCAGAAGTGTAAGCAGGAAGAGATTAAGTGCAAGTCTCCACTGCCCTTAAAAAGGGCCTGGAGTAAACACTCCTTCCTACAAATTCTGTAGGCACTGGTGCTAGTGTCTTCTGCCTGTAATATTTATAGTAAGGGTGGTAGAAGATGGACTTGGTTGTGAGGAAGGGGTGTATGCCATTTAGTGGAGGAAGTTCTTTTCAGGATAGGGTATAACCCTGTACGATGCAAAAGCACCCAGTGGTCTATGGTGACCTTTCCCAATCTGATATTGGGGAAGTTAGCCTTTTGGAGAGGGGCAGGACAAGACTTGGGGTTGATTTGGTGATAGTCAGTGATTTCTCCCAAAGGGAGGCCTTCCAAATCTGGGATCCCTCTGTGGTTCCTCCGGAAACTTTTCTGGGTGCCCTCTTGTGCTTTTAAAAGTGGGCTTGGCCAGATAATTTCTCTGACATCTAGGCACACAGGTTAGCAGAATATGTCTTGCAGTCTTTCACTGTTCTGCCTTGCTCTTACAGAACTTTAAACAAGTTTGCTGTTTGTGGGCCAAACAAAAGGTTCCTGTCTAAAAGGAGAATTAAGTTTAACTTTGAAGTCGGACATGGGCTGATTGTGCAGCCATGCATAATTGCAAATGACAGAGCCAGAAGCAGCTGCTCTCGAAGAAGCCTCCACAGCATAACTTACCTGGCATATGGGTACTTGACTAGCCTGATAATTTACTGCTTGGAATCTGATCCCTATGAATCCACCACTACCTTACTTAAGGAGTTTAGTATGGATAAGTTCTTTGTTATCCAAGTCTGGTAATTAGCTCGGAATGCCAGAGTAGATGAGGTATAAACCTTTTCCCCCCGCCTATCCATGACCCTACTGTCTTGTCTGAAGGGAGGGCAATGGCACTGGGAAGAAGTGTTGAAGGTTTACCAGACAGTTACTGCAAAAGGGTTTGCCAGAACCTTAGTTCATCAGGAACCTCAAAATATGGCTTTTTGGGGGTAGGAGATTGTGAATCAGGGATAGCTTAAGACTGAAGGGCATCCAAGGTAGTCTCCAGAACTGGAGGAATAAGTGAAGAGGCAGGAATTCCCATTTCCAAGAGGTTGTAATACCTCTCCTGGACCTCTAATCTGTTTAACCATTCACTCGTTTCATCACATTTACAACAATTTCCCCAAATTAATGTTCAACAAGGCAGCCAGAGGAGATGGAGTTACTATCAGGAGGAATTTGGCCATGGGAGAAGACTTGCGAGAAGTAGGCCAGAGAACAGTCAGAGGCATCCTCATCTTCAGATGAAGACTACTCTACAGTCATTTCCTGAAGCATAGGAAGAGGAGGGTGGCAAACTAAGGTGATTTCGGAGTCATAATGGCCTTGAGAAAAATCCATCCATTTCTTCTCGAGAGATGGGCGAGAAGAGTTTTTTTTTTTTACAGCTGCTTTTTTAATGTAACGCCGCTTGAACCTTGATTAACTTACAGGGATCTTTTCCCTGACTAGAATCTTTGGGATGCCTTCCAAACCACCTGAAATTAGCAGTGGTTTTCCCTTCAACTTCCTCAGTTGTAAGGTCCTCTGACACCATACCAGCCTTTGGTGGGTTTCTGGTACAGACCCCATCAGAGGTGGAATCAGATGTAAGAAGAAGTTATGTACCTACCATAAAATTCCATGTTAGTTGTCTTCTTCTCGCCTTCTTTCTTGCTGGATGGGTTTGGAGCCGATCCTCGGCTCCGACTCGGCAATTTACTAAAGCTCAAGAGCTATTTACTGGCTCAAGGCCCTCCCTATATCCCACAATGTTAGGCGTCAGATCCCCAGATCTCGTTTGGCAGAGCTAACACCAAGGAAAGATTCAAGGACACCTGTCCAACCACCAGGAAAAACTATAGCACAAAGACATAGGAGGACACAATGTACAGAGTTGTCCAGAGGAAAAAGGCCCCAAAAGGGGTCTCGTCTTGGTCTGTCCAGGCTAGGGGGATGGAGGGTGGGACGCAAGAAAGAAGGCGAGAAGACAACTAACATGGAAAGTTATGGTAGGTATAGACAACTTAACATTAAGAAGTTATCTCGCCTTCATTCTTACTGGATGGGACAGTGTCCCTAGCACCTTAGTCCTGGGTGGCTCATCGGAACAGACTCTTGAGCACAGTGGAATCAAACTAAGCTCTATTCCTAGAGGCCACATCCAACTTATAGTGAGAAATGAATGTATGAGGAGTGGCCAAAGTGGCTGCGGCACAAATAGATTCCATTGGTAGTCTTGCTTGAAAAGCTACCGATGTAGCCAATGCTCTGGTGGAATGACCTTTAGGTTTAGCAGGGAGTTGTTTACGTCTGAGTTGATAAATCAAGGTAATAATAGAGGACAACCACCTGGACAAGGTTAATTTGGAAACTGGCCGTCCTTGTTTGCCCTCAGCATAGGATAGGAAACGTTGGTCTGATTTTCTTATTTGCTTAGTCCTATCCAAGTAGAAACATAATTGCCTTTGAACATCCAAGCGGTGCAAATTCTGTTCAGCTTTGTTCGAATAGTTAGGAAAAAATACGGGAAGATCAACAGACTGATTCAGATTAGTTTCAGAGGGTATCTTGGGTAAAAACGAAGGATTAGGCCTAAGTGAAACTCTGTCCTTATGAAACACAAGATAAGGAGGACGAATACAGAGGGCTTTAAGTTCCAAAACTCTCCTAGCTGATGTGATGGCTACCAAAAAGAGAGTCTTCCAGGAGAGCAATTTTAAGGAACAGGAAGCCGCTGGTTCAAGGGGGGGGGGGGGGGGATCAAGGAAGCCAATATCAAGTCAAAGTCCCACGGAGGCGGGTGATCTCTGACCGGGGACCTAAGTAACAAAGTTCCTATGAGAAAGGCCTTGCAAAGTTTGTGGGACATGATGCTGGTTTCTGACAGGCTAGCATGGAAATTTGCAATAGCTGTTAATTGGACCCTATAATAGCAGCAGAGGAGGAGCCAGCTTGAAAGAGTTCTGCTAAAAAATCTAAAACATGATGGACAGGGGCTGTAAAAGGGTCAATATTCCTAGCCTCTGCCCAGAAGGAGAAACATTTCCACTTACTAGCACAAGTCTTCCTGGTGGCAGATTTGTGCGAAAGGATTATTTCACGCACCGGCTGAGAAATTAGCGGAAGCCTGGCTAAAGTTGGAAGTGGAGCAACCAAGCTGTCAGGGTGAGAGACTGAAGGGACTGGTGTAGCCTGCCCAACTGATGGACCAAGAGGTCTGGCACCGGGTCCAGATTCCACGGCTGCTCCAGCAGGTGACAATGCAGGAACAGGAACCAAATTTGTCGAGGCCGGTAAGGGGCAATGAGGATCATCCTGGAACCCAAAGCAGTTGCCTTCTGAATTAGCTTGGGAATTAGGTGAAAAGGTGGAAATGTGTACAGAAGACGCCGGGGCCAATCGTGAACTAGAGCGTCTCTGGGGGAGTGGCCGGGAAGGGGGAAGAGAGTGAAGAAGTCATCGCACTTGCTGTTGAGAGGGGTTGCAAAAAGGTTGCAGCAAGGTTGACCCCATCTGCGGAAGATTTTGTCCGCTACTGATCGATTGAGACCAATCGTGAGGCATGAGAATAGCTCTGCTTAGCCTGTCCGCTATGACGTTGGACCTCCTGGGGATATGCGTTGCTATCAGAAACCGTTGAGAGGAGATCGCCCACTTCTCGACATAAGGGATTGGACTTGGTTCCGCCCTGCTTGTTGATGTACCACAATACAGATAAATTATCCGTCTAAATTGCAACAGTCCCGGTGGGTAGAGAGTCCTGAAGAGCTTGCAACGCCAAAAGCACCGCTCTCATCTCCAAGACATTTATGTGCAGATGGTACTCGAGGTTGCCAGGTGCCTTGGACAGTCCTGCCCTGAAAATGCCCCCCCACCCTATCAGGGAGGCATCCGTGGTCACTGTGGCAACAGGAGGAGGAAGAACACACGGTCTGCCCTGGAGTATCAGAGGGGAGAACATCTACCAAGCCAGGTGGTATTTGCATGATTGAGTGATTATCTAGTGAGACATTGGAAGCTGTTGAAAAGACCATTGAGTAAAAAGCATCCACTGAAGAAGCCGCATGTGGAAACGAGCCAGGGGAACTAGTATGATTGCTTCTGCCATGAGGCCCAAGGTCTTTAGTACAACTCTGGTCTGAATCCTGTTGCACTGTAGCAAGACTTGCACGTCGGTGGATTTCTGAAACTCTGTCGAGAGGAAGCCTTGCAGACAGATCTTTTGAATTTAAGATTGCACCTATAAAGATAATAGACTGAGAAGGTGACAATCTAGACTTTTCGAAATTTATTGATATACCTAGCTCGGAGCAAGTTTGGATGGTGTAATCCCTGGTTCGCAGTAGCTGATGCCTGGTGGAAGCAGTGAGGAGCCAGTCGTGGAGATATGGAAACACCTGGAATCCTCGCCGTCTCAGGTGAGCCGTAACCACTGCCATGCATTTGAACACCCTGGGGGCTGTGGTGAGACCAAAGGGTAGGGCCCTGAACTGATGACTGGCTCCCAGCCGGAAGCGGAGAAACCTTCTGGAGCGCCTGTTCATTTTGATACGGTAGTACGTATCCTGAAGATCTATGGAGCACATCCAACTGTCCTGACCCAAAAAGGGTAGAATGGACTGGAGCGTGACCATCCGAAACTTTGTTCTTTGAACAGACTTGTTTAGCCTGCTGAGATCCAAAATGGGTCTCCAGTCCCCTGTCTTTTTTGGTACCAAAAAGAACTTGGAGTAGATTCTGGATCCTTGCTGGTCTGCTGGGACTGGCTGGATGGCCTGTTTGTCTAGCAGTTTTGAAATTTCTAGCATTGCCTGCTCCCTTAGACTGGGTGGAACATCTGGAAGGGACTTGGTTGTTTGTACCGGGGTGTGGACAAAGGGAATCTTGTAATCCTCGGATATGCTAGACCGTACCCATTTGTCTTGTGCGAGGAGTTGCCAGGCTTCTGGGTACAGTGACAATCTTCCCCCGACTGCCTCCGAAGGTGGACAGTCGGGCAGCCCCTCAGGGGTGCTGAAAGGGTTTGTCAGAGAACGATTCTCTGCTACCGTGATTCTGCAGGCCCCCTCTGCCCCTCGGGCGGCGTCTATTATTGTTCCCTCCCCTGCATCTGGAGGGAAACTCACCACGTGTCAGGCATGACTTCCTGGGGTTTCCGAAACCACATTTTCCCACCCTTCTGACCCTTTGGGTATGGTCTAGAGGGGGTGGAAAAACGGACTCCCACGGCAGAGAGAGTCTTGCCTTCCTGCTCACACCTGGTAAGGGTATCTTTCACCTGTGGTCCAAACAGAGCCGAACCATCAAAGGGGGTATTGGTGAAGGACACCTTAAAGGTGTCAGCAAAGTTGCATAACCGCATCCAGGCATGTCTTCTCAAAGCCACGCCTGTACCTGCGGCCCTACTCGCCCCATCGGCTGCATAACAAATGAGCCGCATGGAGGAGTTGACGATAGAATTAAGGGTCGCCAGCTGGGAGTTTATCTTGTCTTGAGCCCCCGCAGCTGATGGATCCTGAAAGGCATCACCCAGTTCCTTAAGAAGATCTTTGGAGACGGGTGAAATGGCATAGATAATTCATCGACCGCATAGAGAAGGTCGCTGAGGAAAACACCCACTTCCCGTACCTGTCCATTGTCCTAGATTCTTTATTAGGTGGATGGACAGGCACCAAAGAGTCATCCGCCAACTCCTTTGTGGCTGCTGCAACCACCATGGCATCAACAGGGACACCTTTTGTCAAAAACTGCTTGTTAAGTGGGGCTGTAATAAATTTAGTGAGCCTACGGGGAGTTGGTTCCACTGTGTCTGGGGCTGACCATGCCTTTCAAGCCACCACTTCCATTAGTGGGTCGAAAGGTGGAGACACCCAGGAGGTGGAAGGGTGAGAACCAAATGCGTGCAGGTAGACAGACTCATCCTCCAAAGGATTAAGGGCAGTCCAGTTCCCCCTCTGCTTAAGGATTTCTAAAAAATGAAAAGGAGACATCCTCAGAGGGGGATCTTGGGGACCCTTCCGAATCCTCCAAGTCGGTATCCGATGCGACTCAGGGGAGTCAACATGTTTCCTCTTACATTTTCTCTTCCGGGGGGACTCCTCCAAAGGATCGGAGGAGGCCTCGGAAGAGGAGGATACGCCCAATGGGGCGACCTGGAGCGTTTGCTCACCACGCTTCGGGTCAGGAGGGTGGCTAGAGACCGATGCAGGCACCATGGGGGGAAAGAGCCGAAGGGGCTGATCGAGGGGCCGACTCAGGAGTCAGCACACTCCTCATGACCTCGAAGGTGCCCCCATCAGGCAGAGCCAGAAGGTCCCCGCTCTGAGGAGACGAGAGCCCCTGTCGGCACAGAGAAGGACGGCTCCGAGGCCGATGTCGGAGCCGAACTCACCTGCGCCGATGCTCCGAGAGGGAGAACGGGATTGGACAAGGGTCCGATGCCACTCGCCACCTCGGAGCCGATGAGGGAGTCTCGGCACCCAGATCCCTCCAAGGACGGAACCAATGAAGAGATCGGAGCCGACGAAGGAGCCAAAAGGTGTGGTATCTCTTCCGACATTACCAAGATTCGAGCCCCAACCGGCTCCGAACACAAGGAGGGAGTCGGAGGAGGAACTGCTGTAGATACCAGGACAGCCACAGTCTGTTGAGAAGGGCTGGTTAAAATTTTGGCCAGGGCCTGCGACTTAAGGAGTCGACTAACCCACCCTCTCTAGGTCATGATCAAATATAGCCTGGAAGACCGAGATGAGTGGGACCTATGGCTTTTCTCAGATTGGAGTAATGGTGACCTCGGAGCCGAGCAAACCGATTCTGGGGAAGGGGAACTAGAACGTTTTCGGCTCAAAAACGGTTCAGACAGTAAAGTCGGAGCCGATTGAGGTCTAGAGGTGTCGGCTCCAGCTGGAGCTGACGAGGAGGCAGGTGCTCCACCAGGCGATGACTACGAACTGGGAGCAGACGGCTTGGCGGGCTTAGAGGATTTACCCAACAAAGGCTTGGTCGGGGATCCTTCAGGCTTAAATAAGCCTCTCAGGATGAGCTTGTTCCTATGCTCCTGCAAGACTCTTGGGCTGAAGGCATGACAGACCGAGCAGGAGTCCTGCAGATGTAGGGGGCCCAAGCAATAAATGCAAGAAGTGTGACCATCTGTCAGACATCTTCTGACAGCACGAGTCACACTTCTTAAAACCTGAAACTTTGGTATCCTTAGACATGATGGATATCAAAGAAAAAAGTCACTAGTGCTTAAACATGCAGAACACAAACACAAGCACTAGTTAAGCTACAATACTAAACAATTACACAGTTAACTATATATAAATATATACATACAAGCTACAACTGTACTAAAGTAAAAGAGCTAACACTACCCTATAACACAAGGAAAGGGAGGGGAGATTAGCCACTGAGAAAAAAGGTGGGGGGAGAAACTAACTAAAACAAGTTTCTAAGAGGGGATATTAGGGGGTAAACAGAGTTCACTAACCGGGAAGTAGTTATAACTATAAGAACAGATTATAAAGAAAAACTAAAGTTAACTAAGTATATCAATATATGAAAAAAAGATTAATACGACCTGGAGCAAAGTAAAACGCAACCTCGTAGCTGAAGCGGGAAACGAGATCTGGGGATCTGATGCCTAGCATTGTGGGATATAGGGAGAGCCTCGAGCCAGTAAATAGCTCTCGAGCTTTAGTAAATTGCCGAGTCGGAGCAGAGGATCGGCTCCAAACCCATCCAGCAAGAATGAAGGCGAGATAGACAACTTGACATCATGGCTTCTGAAACCACAGCAGGTGTTGCAATCAAAGGGGGTAGATGACAGTTGGCCTAGTATTTCTTGACGTTTTTCTTGTGGGATGGAGTCATGTCTGGGGAAGCAGAATATGCCATCAGGAAGTGAGCTTAACATTCAGATGTTGGGTCTCCAAGAAAGTGATAATCAAACAGATGAGATTGCAAAGTTTAAGGACTGGTAAATAGAACAGGTCTTGTACTAGTGTTCTACGACCAGGCAGAGGAGACTCTGGATATGAAGATCTTTGTAAAGAATTTGCCTGCTGCACTTGCACTTACCGCTCCTAGCTCTAATACAGACATATCAAAACAATTTGGGCAAGTAAAGAAAGGGTCCCAAAGGGGCAATTATCTGATTAAGACACTGATACCAACAACCAAATGACAATCAGTCCAACAGATAAGCAACCTTAGTTTGGGCAGGTGGTGAGAGAGTATTTACACTCTTACATCTACCTATATACCACTAATGTGTATGACCTGAGGTCACAAACATATGACCCAGGGAAGGTTAAGCTTTGTTACCCAAGCTGGTAACTCCAATGGCTGAAATACTGCAACACTGACCTCAGTCGAAACATCCACCAGATCTGTAACAGGGTTTTTTAAGTAGCTATTTTTCCTTTCTTCCACAAAACAAAATGCCTAGGCTTCCAGAGGATTAGGAATCTTTGTCTAGACATGTAAGTAGAGTCTACAGAGACAGTACAGTCGTGTACACTTACCATAAATGTAGATGTTAAAGTGCATTCACTCTTGCTGTCATCACCTGAGAGTTAATCCCTGCTGTGGTAGCCCTCGGCTGGCCCAAATACCAGAGTCCATGTTTTTCGGCATCGGCTGCAGTCGCCTGTAGCCTGACATCAGTTCGTCAGTGCAATAAAGCAAGCCAGCTGACATCATTACATCAGTTTTTCATGCCCTAACCCGTCAGAAGCATAAAGAAATAAGGTAAAATGGTCCTGGTGGCTAAAAGCCACAGTGAGAATCTTATATCCTCCTAAGGGAAGAGGATATAAGGGGGATACAGAGGGAAGGGAACCAGGACTGTAATAGTGAATACACTCTAATATCTACATTTATGGTAAGTGTACACAACTGTTTGCGGTTCACTGTTGCAGTCATCACTCGTGGGAGGATTCCCAACACTGAGGAAAGGGGTGGCAGGATAGGTTAGAGCCCTAGGCATGGGCCAGCAAGCCCTGCAGAAAGTACAGTTTTGTACCTACCATAAATGTAGATGTTACAGTGTTCACCCTGCTGCAGTCATTACACTTCGGTTATCTTGTCGTCAGGCGGTCCCGCAGTCTGCCGGATTTCCAAAGTCTTGGTCCGACGTCGGTTGCAGTCGCCTCATCCCTGACGTCAGTGCGCCAGGGGTACATATATTGCAACAGATGTCATTTTCTTCAGTTTTTCTTGCCCCAGATGTCAGGTGCCCCCAAAAAGGTGATCCAAATCAGTACCAAATTGTGTGAACACTGTGCAAACACAAAATCCCTTCAGCTATAAGCAAATACATCAGTAAGGCATAGCAAAGGTTTAGCCAGTAGATCAGAGGGGTTGGAGGGAGGGTAACCTGGACTGAAGCAGGGTGAACACTAACATCTACATTTATGGTAGGTACAAAACTGTACTATGTTCATCGTGTTACCCTGCTGCAATCACTACACTTGGGTTGAGTCCCAAAGCTAAGGTAGGGTGGAGGCATCATAGAGGGTTAGTGGAGGCAATGCGAACCTGCAGAACTGCAGTGGCGAAGCCTGCCCTGGACTTAGAATAAAGAGGTAAGTGATAGTGTTTGGTGAAGGTGTGCACTGAACTCCAAGTTGCAGCTTCTAAGATTTCCTTGGTAGGAACCCCCCTGAGAAAGGCTGTAGAAGTAGCTGTTGCCCTGGTAGAGTGGGATCTAATGGTAGGAGGAACTGCTTTCCCATGATGGGTATAGCAGAACTGGATGCAATGGCCTATCCATTTAGAAATGGTTTGCTTGGATATGGCCTTCCCTTGAGAGGGTGTAGCATAGGAAACGGAGCTGGTCAGTTTTTCTGAAAGCCTTAGTTTTATCCAAGTAGTAACGAAGCTGCCTGTGAATGTCCAAGGAATGCAGGAGTCTCTCACCTTTGTTCTGGGGATTGGGGTAGAAAGTGGGTAGGTGGATGGTTTGATTTAGAGCTACACTGGAAACCACCTTAGGCATGAAGGAAGGATTAGTTCGTAGAGAAACTCTTGTCTTGAAAAATGAGGAAAGGTTCCACTGCCATAAGTGCCTGCAATTCTGAAATTCTCCTAGCAGAAGTTATTGCCAGGAGCAGGGCAGTCTTCCAAGATAGGAACTGAAGGTCTGCAGAAAAAGCTGGTTCAAAGGGAGGTAGCATTAGTTTTTCCAGAACAAAGTTGAGGTCCCATGTTGGAGTAGGAGATCTTCTAGGTGGTCTTATGTTTTTCGCCCCTCTGAGGAACTGCCTTAGGAGAGGATTTGAAAATAAAGGTGGATTCGTGTCGTAGTGAGCTGAAATAGCTGAAGCATGGATTTTAATTGAGAAGGAAAGTCCTTTATGCAACATCTCAGCTAAATACTGCAGAATGTGAGGCATATGAGTCTGAGTTGTGTCTTGGCCTTTAGCTTGGTTCCAAGCAGAAAACCTTTTCCATTTGTCCGAGTAAGCCTTCCTGGTGCTTGGCCTCCTGGCTTCTAGAATAACATCCAGCACTTGCTTGTGAAAGAGGGGCTGGTTAGATGCTTAATTTGTCATGCAGCCAGGTTTAAGGTTTTTATCTGGTTGTGTAGAATCTGCTTGTCTTGCTGTGTGAGCAAATGAGGTATTTGAGGCAATATCCATGGTGGGCTGTGAGCCATATTCTTCAAAAGCGGGTACCAGTGCTGGCGTGGCCAGTCTGGGGCTATGAGAATCATTCGAGGTTTCTCCTTTTTGACCTTCAAAAGAACCTTTGTGAGAAGAGGTAATGGAGGAAAGGAATATACTGTCAGGTTTTTCCAACTGAAGTAGAGAGCGTCCACTTTCCAAGCTTGATGGTGAAATGTCCTTGTACAAAATTTTGTCAGCTGGTATTTTTGAGGACTGGCAAACAGGTCTATATTTGGTAGGCCCCATCTTTGAGCTATCATTGTAAATACTTGTGGGTCTAGCTTCCACTCGTGGGGATCTTTGATGTTTCTGCTTAGGTCGTCTGCCAATGTGTTTTTCTGTCCTGGCAGGAATTGAGCTTGTAAATGGACTTGGTAAGCCAGCGCTGTGTTCCCATAAGATTATTGCTTGCCTGCAAAGAGTGTAGGAATGTGTGCCCCCTTGTTTATGTACCATATTACTGTGGTGTTGTCCGTCTATTGCAAGTTGTCCAGGCTGTAGTAGATCCTTGAAGGCTGTCAGAGCTTTCTGTACAGCTAGCATCTCCTTTTGGTTTATGTGCAGTTTTCTTTGTTCTGCAGTCCATAGGCCTTGAATGCATTGCCCTGCCATGTGTGCCCCCCAGGCATAGTCTGAAGCATCTGTTGAGATTTGCCTGGGTGGGGGCAAGGTGAAAGGCTGACCCTTGCTGAGGTGACATGCCTGTGCCCACCATAGAAATTCCTGTTGAAGGCAGGGAATGAGAGATATCACTGTGTCCAAGCTGTGGCTGTGTTGAGACCATGCGCTTTTTAGGTACCACTGTAATTTCCCTCATATGCAGTTTTGCAAATGGTACTACCAGAATGCAAGATGCCATGTAGCCCAAAGCCTGCAGAATTTTTATTGCAGTTAATTGGGTCTTTGTTGCCATTGTTTTGAAATATTAAGTCAGTTGTAATTGCGTGTCTGGTGTAAGATAAGCCTTCTGGGCCGTTGTATCCAAGATGGCACCCAGGAATGTCATTTTTTTGTGAGGGTACTAGTTTTGACTTCTTTTTGTTTACTGTGTACCCCAGACAATTCAGTAGATGCTTCACAAGCGCCAGATGTTGTAAGAGAATGTCTTTTCTTTCTGCTTGAATGAGGCAGTCGTCCAGGTATGGATATATTTGAATTCCTCTTTGTCTGCAGTATGCAATTACTGGTGCCAGGCATTTTGTGAATACTCTGGGCGCAGTAGATAAGCCAAAGGGCAGTGCAGAGAATTGATAATGGGTTGAACCTGCAATGAAACGGAGGTATCCTCTGCAACTTTGTCTGATAGGGACATGCAGGTATGCCTCCTTAAGGTCCAACGTTACCAGCCATGCTTCCTTGCCCAACATGGGAAGTAGCTGCTGTAGTGTTAGCATCTTGAATTTGGGAACTTGTAAGTGTTTAGAATTGAAAGGCCCAGAATTGGTCTCCAAGCATTTTCTTTTCTGGGTACTAGGAAGAGTCTTGAGTAAAATCCTTGGCCTTGCTCTTGAGTTGGCACCCTTTGAATGGCTCTCATGGCCATGAGAGCTGTTGTTTTTGAGCCTCTCCCCTTTGATTTTGTGGCAGGTTTGGCATTCCTCTTTTTATTGGCAAAGTGTGAAAGTGGAATCTGTATCCTCATAAAATTATGTCTAATACCCATTTGTCCTTTGTGACCATGTGCCAGTTGTCTGCAAATAGTGCTAGCTTTCCCCCCAGGGGGGCTGACAAAAGAGCTTTGTTTGGCCAGTTGAGGTGCAAGTCACGGAGTTTGCCTTCTGGTGGGTTGAGACCTGTCTTCTCCTCCCTTCTGGGTTGGAGTGCCCCATTGGCGAGGTTTATACTGAGCTTGTGGTTGTTCTCTGCCCCTTGGGCGCCTGTATTTACCCCTCTGAGGCCTGTCAGTGACAGGAAAGGACCAATTTTTTGTTGGCCAGTTTCTGCTGAAGCGAGGGGGTTGTACTTGCAGGAAATCTTTGACTGTCTGCATTGATTTTGCCTTATCTTCCATTTTCTTTAAAACAACTTCTGCTTTAACACCAAAAAGAACATCCTGCTGTAAGGGAGCATCTAATAGTTTTGCTTTAACATGAGGCAGACTTTGTTCCTTTAACCAGGCATGCCTACGTATAACTGATCCAGTGACAGCTGCTCTGCAGGAGGCCTCTAAAGAATCAAACCCACATTGCAAGGTATGTTTGCCTACCTGCTCGGTGGCGTGCAACAAATCCTGTACTTCTTTCAATTCAGATTGTTGAGGGAGGGTGGTTATCTTTTGTTTTAACTGAGAGATCAGAAATTGCTGATACTTAAGCATATGAAATTGACAGTTTAGTGCTCTCATAGCTAAAGTGGCTGAGGTTTAAACCATTTTCCCCCATCTGTCTAGTGCTCTTGAATCCCTTTCAGAACGTACTGGATTTTTAGCCATGGAAGCCTTAGCCCCCTTGGGACCCTGGGAGATAGTCTCTGGGTCAGCTACTGGGCTTTTGTAAAGAAATTTGTGGGAATCAGGTACTCTGTAGTATGTCAGGCTTGGCCGGAGCAGGAGGCAGAGAGTCAGGGTTGAAACTGGATTCTGAATAGACATCATCCACAATGTCCAAAACAGGAGGGATGGCTAGAGGTCTGTGTTGGGGGAGTAAAAGAAAAGTACAGTTTTGTGCCTACCATAAATGTAGATGTTCGAGTGCTCATACAGCTGCAGTCATTACAGATGGGTTATCCTGCCATCAGGCGGGTCCTCGGTCGGCCAAATTCCAAAGTCTAGGTCCGGCGTCGGTTGTCGTCGCTTCTTCCCTGACGTCAGTGCGGCAGGGGTATAAAAGAGGCAGCCGACACCATTTTCTTCAGTTTTTCTTGCCCCAGATGTCAAGTGCCCCCAGAAGGAAGGCAAAACAATGTTATGCAAACATGCAATATAGATAAATCAAAAAACAGTAGTTGCAAGCAAATACACCATAAAAGAATACCCCAAATAGGTTGTATGATAAAGGTGTTTGCCATAAGGCCCGTCCTAAGAGGGGACGGAGGGGGGGGGGGTAACCTGGACTATGTTCATCATGCATACAGCTGCAGTCATTACAGATGGGAAGAATCCCAAAGCTAAGTAAGGGTGGTAGGCACTAAGTGGAACTAGGAGGAGCGAGGATGCCCTGCAAGACTGCTGTGGCAAGGCCCGCTCTAGATTTAGAGTATAGTGGAAGGTGGTAGTGCTTGGAGAAAGTGTGCACTGAACTCCAAATAGCTGCTTCAAAAATGTCCTTGGTAGGGACCCCTCTGAGGAAAGCTGCAGAGGTAGCTGTGGCCCTGGTGGAGTGGGATCTGATGTATGCAGGCACATATTTTCCATGAAATGAGTAACAAAAGCGTATGCAGTGGGTTATCCATTTTGAAATTGTCCGTTTGGAAATGGCCTTTCCTTGAGCACCTGTAGCATAGGACACAGAGTTGCTCAGATTTCCTGAATGGCTTTGTTCTGTCCAAATAATAACGAAGTTGTCTGTGAATGTCCAAGGAATGTAGTAGTCTTTCCCCTTTGTTCTGTGGATTTGGATAAATGGTAGGTACTGATTCAAAGCTACACTGGATACTACCTTTGGCATGAAGGTAGGGTTGGTTCATAAGGAAACTCTGTCCTGATAGAAAATGATGAATGGTTGCACAGCCATGAGGGCCTGTAGCTCCGAAACCCTGTGTGCTGAGGTGATAGCCAGAAGGAAGGCCGTTTTCCAAGACAAGTATTGTAGCTCTGTTGAAGAAGCTGGCTCAAAGGGGGAAAGGGTCAGCTTTTCCAATACGAAATTGAGGTCCCAAGCTGGAACTGGTGGTTTCCTTGGGGGTTTTATATTTTTTGCCCCTCTGAGGAACTACCTTAAGAGAGGATGTGAGAATAAAGGAAGGTCTGTGTTGTATTGTGCAGAAATGGCTGAAGTGTGGATCTTGATGGAGGAAAAGGAAAGGCCACTGTTCAACAACTCAGCTAGGTACTGTAAAATTTGAGGTATATTTATTACCTAAGGATTCTGGCCCTTTTCTTGATTCCAGGAACAAAATTGTTTCCATTTGGCGGAGTAGGCTTTCCTAGTAGAAGGTCTTCTGGCCTCCAAGATGACATCCTGCACCTCCTTGGAGAAGAGAGTCTGTTGGGAAATTAAGGAATTCTCCATGCAGCTAGATTTAGGGTTTTGAGCTGGCTGTGAAGGGTTTTGTAGTTGTGCTGGGACAACAGAGGAGGGACTAGAGGTAGGATCCATGGTGGGGAGTGTCAGGCTCTTTAGGAGCGGATACCAGTGTTGTCGTGGCCAGTCTGGAGCAATGAGAATCATTTGTGGCCTCTCTGCTCTGGCTTTTAATAGAACTTTGGTCAGTAGAGGAAGAGGCGGGAAGGCATAGACTGTCAATGTTGTCCAATTGAAAGAGCGCGTCCACTTTCCAGGCCTGTGTATAATAGGTCCTTGAACAAAATTTTTTCAACTGGTAATTTCTGTGGGTAGCAAATAGATCTATGTCTGGCTGTCCCCATGCCTGAGTTATCTTTGTGAAAACTTGAGGATGCAACTTCCATTCATGTGGATCTGTCATATTTCCGCTTAGGTTGTCTGCCAGTGTGTTTTCCTTCCCTGGCAGGAATTGTGCCTGTAGTTGAATTTGCAATTCCAGTGCTGTGTTCCATAGGGTCATGGCTTGCCTGCACAGGGGGTATGAATGAGCCCCCCCGTTTCTTTATGTACCACATGACTGTGGTGTTGTCTGTCCTTATCAATAACTGGCCTGGATGCAGTAGGTCTTTGAAGGTCATAAGAGCATTGCGCACGGCTAGCATCTCCTTTTGGTTGATGTGTAGGTGCTTCTCTTTTTGGGACCATTTTCCCTGAATGCACTGATCTGCCATGTGTGCTCCCCGGGCGTAGTCTGAGGCGTCTGTTGTGATTATTTGAGTTGCTTGAGGTACAGAGAAAGGGAGACCTGCGTTTCTTTGGCATGCTTGAGCCCACCACAAAAATTCCTTTTGAAGGCATGGAATGAGTGGTATAATTGTTTCCAAGCTGTGGCTGTGTTGAGACCATACGTTTTTTAGGTACCATTGAAGTTTCCTCATATGCAGCTTTGCACATGGGATTAGTAGGATGCAAGATGCCATGAATCCCAGAGCCTGCAGGACTTTCCTTGCAGTTAGCCTGGTGAAAGTTGCCATTTTGCTGAAGTAGAGACAGTTGTCCTTGTTTGTCTGGCGTGAGGTAGGCCATCTGGGTGGTTGTATTTAAGCTGGCACGCAGGAAAATTATCTGTTGAGAAGGTATTAGTTTTGATTTCTTTTTGTTCACTGTGTATCCCAGGAAGTTTAACAGTTTTATTACAAACGCCAGATGCTGCAATAGAATGTCCTTGCTGTCCGCTTGGATCAGGCAGTCCAGATATGGGTAGATTTGTATTCCTTGTAGTCTGCAGAAGGCAATTACTGATGCCAGGCATTTCGTAAACACTCTGGGCGAAGTAGATAAGCCAAAGGGCAATGCAGAGAATTGGTAATGGGTTGAACCTGCAAGAAATCTGAGGTATCTTCTGCAATCTTGTCTCATAGGGACATGCAGGTATGCCTCCTTGAGGTCCAATGTTACCAGCCAAGACTCCTTGCCCAGCATGTGAAGAAGCTGCTGTAATGTGAGCATTTTGAATTTTGGCACCTGTAGACATGTGTTTAGGATGGATAGGTTTAAGATAGGTCTCCAATCTTTGTCTTTCCTTGGTACCAGGAATAGTCTGGAATAAAAACCTTGACCTTGTTCTTTTGCAGGTACCTCTTGAATCACTTTCATATCCATGAGAGCGGAAATTTGTCTTTGTGCCTCTGCACTTTGATTTTGTGGCAGGTTTGGCATGCCTCTCATTTTTGGAAGGGTGTGAAAGTGGAACCTGTAGCCTCTGTCTATAATGTCCAGAATCCATTTGTCTTTTGTAACAATATGCCAATTTTTTTGAAAATAATGCCAGTTTTCCACCCAAAGGTGCTGACATTAAAGCTTTGCTTGGCAGGTATAGGGGGAAGTCATTGTGTCTGCTTTCTAAATGACTGATCTATCTTCTCCACCTCTTGGGGTTGGTGCTTGCCACCGTCTTGCTCTGTAAGATCCTTGAGGTTGTCCTCTACCCCTTGGGCGTCTGTATCTGCCCCTTTGAGGTCTGTCCGTGGCTGGAAAGGACCAATTTTTTGAAGGCCAGTTTCTGCTGAAGCGTGGAGGTTGTACCTGCAGGAAATCTTTCACTGTTTGTATTGATTTCGCTTTTTCCTCCATTTTCTTTAGTACCTCCTCAGCTTTAACACCAAACAACACATCTTTTTGAAGTGGTGCATCTAATAACTTTGCTTTGACATGATCTGGTAAGGTTTGCTCTTTGAGCCAAGCATGTCTACGTATAACAGACCCCGTGACAGCAGCTCTACATGAGGCCTCTAAAGCATCAAACCCACACTGCAAGGTATGTTTACCCACTTGCTCTGCACCATGCAACAAATCCTGCAACTCTTTCAAATCTGGTTGTTCTGTTTATCATTTTGCTTTTCAACTGAGATAACAAAAACTGTTGGTACTTTAACATATGGAATTGACAGTTTAATCCCCTCATGGTTAAAGTGGCAGAGGTATACACCTTTTTCCCCCCACCTTTCTAATTCTCTGGAATCTCTCTGAAGGTAAAGGGTTTTTAGCAGTAGAGGCCTTTATTCCCTTGGGACCCTGTGAAATAGTTTCTGGGTCAGCAGTATGGCTTTTGTAAAGGAACTGGTGAGAATCAGGAACCCGGTAATACCTGTCTGGTTTAACAGGGGCTGGAGGTAAAGAATCTGGATTAAGGCTGGCTTCTGTGTACACATCATCCAAAATATCTAAAACAGGAGGGATAGCCAGGGGCCTATGCTGGGGGAGCAGTAGAAATTCCCTGAGCCTTTTCTTGGAATACGAGTAATCTTGGCCTTCCCAGTGAAAGTGTTCCCTCAATGTATGCAGGGTTTCCCCAAAGAGTAGTCCTCGGGGGGGGGGGGGGGGGATAGACTCCTCAGCATCAGAGTCTTCGAAAGGGTAATAGGCGTAATCCTGGTCCTCAGAGGGTTCTGAGGTAATAGAAGCCTGGTCTGAGGAAGGGTAGTCTTCCTCTAGTCTGGGTCTTTTGTCAGAGGGGGGTTGAGAACCCCTGATGAGAGTAATCAAATCCTCAGCCATTTTAAGCATCTGCTTTTTAGGCATGGGGCCTTTAGAGGAGGTCTGAGGATCCTGTTTTTTTAGTTTTCATGGCTGCTTTAGATTTAGTGAAGGATTTAATAGAGAAGGTGGAAGGCCTGAAGACGCCTTCAGAAATGGCAGGCCTGACTAAATTTTGAGTTTCCCCGCCAAGAGTGGTGTCGGTATCTGCAGTAGGAATGGAGACAGAGGAGCCTGCGACCTCGGGTACTGAAGTCACCGGTAATGTAGTTTCATCGGTATTCAGGGGCTGCATAAGGGCCTCGCTGAGAACCAGAGAACCAGTAGCCGGCCTAAACGTTGTCTCAGTACTCGGTGCGGACCTCGGATGTCAGTCCTTATCTTTGCGTCTTTTGCTCAAAACTGGTGTCGGTGTATCCGACGACATAATTTTTTTGCCAAAACAATGAAGGGCGAACTCCGCTCGGCGCTTAATAGTGCGCTTGTTGAATCTAGCACAAAAATGGCAGGCCGAGACATCGTGGTCTGGGCCTAAGCAAGGTATACAGAAAGAGTGGAAATCCTTATGCGGTATTTGCTTCCCACAAGAAATGCAATTATTAATTTTGTCTGACATCGGTCTGAGGCAAGAAAAGTTTCCCCAACGGGGTACTTAGCTTTAAAGAAGACTTCGGCTGAAATACTTTCGTAAATCTCAGGAGCTGGCCGACCGGCACTTGCGAACTGCTTCTGCTTCGGGCACTGCGCGGCAAGAAAGACTGAAGAAAATGACGTCGGCTGCCTTTTTTATACCCCTGCCGCACTGACGTCAGGGAAGAAGCGACGACAACCGACGCCAGACCAAGACTTTGGAATTCGGCTGACCGAGGACCCGCCTGGCGGCAGGATAACCCATCTGTAATGACTGCAGCTGTATGCACGATGAACATCTCTCTGAGCCTTCTCTTGGAATCAGAGTAATCCTGACCTTCCCAGTGAAAATGTTCCCTCAGTGTGTTAAGTTTCCCCAAAAGAGTAATCTTCTGGAGGTAAAGCTGAGGGAATAGAGTCCTCAGCATCAGAATCTTCGTAAGGAGAGAAGGAATAGTCTTGGTCCTCAGAGGAATCCGAAGAAATAGGCAGTTGTTCAGAGGAAGCAGATTCTTCCTCTAGTCTAGGCCTTTTGTCAGAAGGAGGTTGAGACCCCCCGATAAGAGAAATCAAATCTTCAGCCATCTTGAGCATCCGTTTCTTAGGCATAGGGCCTTGAACAGGAGACCGAAGTGAAGCCTTTTTCGGTTTGGAAGGAGTCTTCGACTTGGAAAACGTTTTGATTGAAAGTGTCTGAAAACGCCTTCTGAAACCGATGGTGTTTTCAGAAGCACCAACGTCCTTGGAAGGTAAATAGTCAGTAGGGCCTGAAGTAAAAGGCTGCGTCGGCCTAGTACATTCCGTCAAAATATCTGTAGCGGTCTCGGTTTCTTGAACTGCGGTAGTCAAAGGCTGTGTCGGAGCCTCACTGATAACCGGAGAACTGGAGACCGGATCAACAGAGGCCTCGGAATCGGGCTTAGGCCTAGGCTGTCGATCCTTATCCCTGCGCTTTTTGTGCACGCCGGTAGTCGGAAGCTCCAACGGCATGTTATAATTAAATTTTCTGCCAAAACGTGTCGTTCAAAATCAAATCGTCTTTTAATAGTACGTTTATTAAATCTAGCACAAAAACGACAAGAAGTGACGTTGTGATCAGGGCCTAGGCAAGGTATGCAATAAGAATGAAAATCCTTATGAGGTATTTGCTTCCCACAAGAAATGCAATTGTTAACTTTTTCTGACATCGGTCTGAGGCAAGAAAAGTTTCCCCAATGGGATACTTAGCTTTATAGAAACCTTCGGTCTGAAATTCGAATTTGAAAATCGCAGGAGTCGGCCGACCGGCACTTGCGAACTGCTTCGGGCACCACGCGGCAAGAAAGACTGAAAAAAATGGCGTCGGTTGCAATATATGTACCCCTGGCGCACTGACGTCAGGGATGAGGCGACTGCAACCGACATCGGACCAAGACTTTGGAAATCCGGCTGACTGCGGGACCGCCTGACGACAGGATAACCCAAGTGTAATGACTGCAGCAGGGTAACACGATGAACATCTGCAGAGGCAAACCCTGCCCTAGACGTAGAAAAAGAGGTAGGCGGTAATGCTTTGTAAAGGTATGGACAGAGATCCAGGTGGCAGCTTCCAAGATGTCCCTAGTGGGGACTCCTCTGAGGAAGGCTGTGGAAATGGATGCTGCTCTAGTGGAATGAGTACAGACTTGGGGCGGGGTGTTCCCATGTAGTCTATCAGAAATGGATACAGTGCGATATCCATTTGGAAATGGACTTCCCCTCTACTGCCGGGGCAAAGCTGACAAGCAGTTGGTCTGTTTCTGAACGGTTTAGTACGGTCCAGATAGTATCCAAGTTCTCTGTGCACGTCTAGCAAGTGCAAAACTCTTTCCCCCTTGTTTTGAGGGTTGGGAAAGAAGATGAATGGCCTGGTTGAGGGTCACATGATACCACCTCGGGCATAAAGGAGGGGTTAGTCCTCAGGGAGAGACCCTGTCTGCATAGAAAATGAAGGGCTCAACAGCCATGAGTACCTGAAGTTCTGAAACCATTCTGGTTGAGGTGATAGCTAGTAAAAAGGTAAGTCTTCCAGGAATGGTATTTCAATTCTGTTGGAAGCAGCAGGTTTGTGAGGAGTTAAGGTTAGTTTTTCTAAAACATAATTCAGGTCCCAGGCTGGTGTGGGAGGGCCTTCTGGGAGGTCTGATATTAGGAGCCCCTCTGAGAAATTGTTTAATCAAAGGATAAGAGAAGGGTAGGTCTGAATCGTAATGGGTCGAAATGGCTGAGGCATGGATTTTAATAGAAGAGAAGGAGGCGCCACTTTTGAGCAACTTGGCTAGGCAATCCAAGATGAAGAATGGAAGGATGAGAGGTACTGGCCCCCCTGGACTGGCTCCAACAGAACCTTTTTTGCATTTCCCTGCGCAAGATTTTCTGGTGCTGGGCCTTCTGGCCTCTGTGAGAATGTCTAAGACCCATTTGCTTAACAGGGACTCCTCGTTAGCTTTTAAAGTATAAGCCATGCTGAAAGATTGACAGTCTGCAAGTCTGGGTGCAGTATCTTCCCCTCACCTGGTTCAAGAGGTCTGAGATCAGGGGAAGCTGCTTGAGGGGGCTGTAAAGTCAGTCTGCACAGTAAGGGGTACCAATGCTGTCTGGGCCAATTTGGAGCAATGAGGATGGCCTTTGGTCTCTCTTCCCTTATTTTGATCAGTACTTTGGGAATAAGAGGCAGAGGAGGGAACGCGTACAGAAGAGAGTTCCAGGGAAGGACAAGGCATCCACCTTCCACGTTAGGAGATGATATTCTCTGGTACAGAACTTTTGCAGCTGGTGGCTGAGATGTGAGGCAAAGAGACCCACCTCCGGAGTCCTCCCCCACTCAAATGATTTGCAGAAAGATTTCCCTGTGGTGCTGCCATTCGTGGGGGTCCAGTAAGTTTCTGCTTATGTGGTCTGCCAGGGTGTTGATGACCCCTGGTAGGTATTGGGCAATTAGGTGTAGACCCATGGAGGCAACTATCAGCCAGAGGCTCATGCCTAGCCTGCACAGAAGGTAAGATTGGGTCCTCCCGTTTGATATACCATGTTACTGTGTTGTCTGTTTTTATAAGAACACTTGACCCAAGATGGGGTTTTAAGGATGTCGGAGCCTTTTGTACTGCCATCATTTCATTCTGGTTGATGACTAATTGAAGGTGTCGGGCATCTCAAAGACCTTGGGTGCAACAAGCCTACTAGGTGAGTGCCCCAAGCAATGACTGAGGCATCGGTGGTGATGGTCTGGCCAGTAGGGTGGAGGATGAAGGGTAGACCCTTGTTCTTTGCACAGGCCTATGCCCACCAGAGAAACTCAGCCCTTATACATGGGATCAGAAGAAGAGAGGTCTCTAGAGACCAAGAGTGCTGGCACCAAAGGTTCTTTAGATACCACTGAAGTTTTCTCTTGTGAAGCCTGGCTAGAATGCCATGTATCCCAAGGTTTACAGGAACTTCCTCATGGTGAGGGGACTTCTGGAAGCCAGCTGCGTAAAGTAGAGAGGCAGAAAGCTCTGCTTTTCTGGGGATAGGAAGGCCATTTGGGATGCTGTGTCTAGCAGAGCCCCAAGAAAATGATCTTCCTGGTGGGAGTTTGCTTTGATTTCTTCCCATTGATGGTGATGGGAGGTTAGAAGGGATTTGACAAAGAGAAGGTCCTGCAGCAGCTTTTCTCTGAACTCTGCCTGAATGAGGCAGTCGTTCAGGTAAGGGTAAATCTATATATTTCTCGGTCTGCAAAATGCTATAGCCAGGGCTAAGCATTTGGTGAATAGTCTGGGAGAAGTAAAGAAGCCAGAGGGCAGCGCAGAGAACTGAAAGTGTGGTGATCCTGCTCTGAAGCACAGGAATTTCCTGCAGGACTCCTTTATGGGGATGTGGAGCTAGGCATCTTTTAGGTCTAGGGTCACTAGCCAGGTATTTTTGTTAGCACAGGCAGCAGCTGCTGCAAAGTTAGCATTCCACCAGGGAGGTGTTCAGAATGGATAGATCCAGGATGGAGAGCCAACTGCCCTCTTCTGGGAACAAGGAATAGTCTGGAATAAAAGTCTCTACCTGTTTGATCTGAGGGACAGGTTTCTACTGCCCCCCTGGGATACGAGAGCTTGGACTGGTTTCAATGCTTCTGCCACTGATTTGGAGGCAAGTCTGGTTACCCTCTTGGAATTGGGAGTTCGCTGAAAGAGAATTTGTATCCCTGAAAATTAATCTTTAAAGACCCATTGGTCCTTCGTTACAAGCCAATTTTCTTAGAAGAGGGAAAGCCTTCCTCTTAGTTTTTGATGAGAGAAGGGAGGGGGGTCATTGTGAGTTTTTCCACAGAAGGGCTACTTAGAACTCTCTGCCTTTGGGGCTGAAGTCGTTCTTGGTTTGCTTCTCTGCTGGCCCTGGGATAGGGGGCTGGATGGTCTGTCCCTGCAGGGCTTACCTTGGCCCTGTCTGCTAGGTGCAGGGAAGGTGTCCAGTGCTTAGAGGGAATGTTCCTGCTGAACCTGGGAGGTTAAACCTGAAAGAAATCTTTTGTTTGCATAGACTTTGCTAAGTCTTCCACCTTTTTAAGCACCTCTTCTGCTTGTACTCCAAATAAGCGCTCCTTTATCTGGGGGTGCATCAATAAGTTTAGACTTGACATGATCAGGGAGAGTCTGTTCCTTCAGCCATGCACATCTCCTAATGACAGATCCCGTCACTGCTGCCCTGCTATAGGCTTCTAGGGCGTCATATCCACAGAGAAATGAGTGTTTGGCCACTCAACAAGCAGAGTGCAGTAAATTTGCTAATTCATTTGAATTGGCATAGTCAGGAAAGGTAGATATCTTTTGTTTTAATAGTTCCAAAGTGTGTTGCTGCTATTTTAACATATGAAACTTACAACTTTGTGCTCTGATAGCCAAGGTTACAGACGTGTATACTTTTTTTACTCCATCTGTCCAAACCTCTTGAGTCCTTGTCAGAAGGGAATAGGATTCTTAGCAGAACTAGTCTTCGCTCCTTTAGGTCCATGTATAATGACCTCTGGGTCTGCAGCAGGATTTTATGTACAGGTATTTGTGAGAATCCGGTACTCTGGAATACCTGTCAGGTTTACTGGGAGCAGGTGGGAGGGGCTTCAAGGGCTAAGCTGTATTCATGGAAAACATCCACCACTTCTAAAATAGGGGGGATGGCCATGGGTCTGTGCTGGGGCAGGTCCACAAACAGTCTTTTCTTAGACTGGGGGAAGTCCCGAGATTTCCATTGGAAATGCTCCTGAGGTTTGAAGGGTTCCCCCCAAAGGAAAGGTCCTCTGGAGGCGAAGTAGAAAGGATGGATTCCTCTGCATCTGAATCCTCATAAGCAGTCAGAGGATGCTGTTCCCCTTAAAAATCTGAATAGTCAGATTCCTCAGAATACTTTGTCATAATTTCTGTTTGAGGGTGCCTTTTCCTTTTAGAAGTTGTGGCCTGACTACCCCAGATAAGGGAGAGGAGATCCTCCACCATTTTAAGCATTTGTGCTTGAGGTGGTGGAGCAGGAGCAAGACAGTGGCTAGAAACAGATTTTCTAGCAGTGGACTGGCTTTTAGGTCTGAAAGAATCCATCGGTCTGAGAGAAAGGGTAGTTGGATGAGATGTCGTTTTTTGTCTAGATTCAGTAGTGCGAAAGGCCTCTCTGGAAGCCAGTGCCTACGTCGCGGCTCCAGACCTAAGAAAGGCAGAGACAGCCAAAGGCTTGAAGACTGACGGACTCCGAAAGGATCTCGGTAGAGGCCTGCGTAGATATCGAATCGGGCCTCAGGGGCTGTGAAATCACCTCACTGAATTCCGGAGAGCTGACTACCTGCTTAGCGGTAGTGTCGTTGGAAGGCTTAGCCTTGTGTGGTCCGTTTCTATCTTTATCTCTGTTTTTTCGGCACGTCCACCGATGGTTGGCTGACTGACGCCATATTGGAATGCAAAGATGGAACAAGAAAAAACCTGTCTACAAAGAGCTCTACGGTGAATGGCTCTCACATAAGAGGGCACAGAACTGGCAACGGGGGACGTCGTGGTCTGGGCCTAAACAAATGTCGTAGTAAGAATGGAAGTCTCGGTGTGGGATCTGCGTTTCCCAGGCAAGACTATTAACTTTTTTCAGACATTGGTTAGTACAAGAAAAAAAAAAAAGGGTCCCAAACGGGGTACTTCGCTTTAGACGTTTTCAGCTGAAATTCAAATTCTGGTAGTGACCGACTGGCACTCGTGCAAACTGCTTCTGCTACGGACTCCACGGCAAAAAAGACTGATGTAATTGACATCGGCTGCCTTGCTTTATAGCACTGACGGCAAACTACAGGTGACTGCAGCAGACGCAGAAAAATACTGCCTCTGGTATTCACACCGGCCGAGGGCTACCACAGCAGGGATAACCCACAGGTGAAGACAACAATGAAAAACGAAGAACATCTGGACCCTTTTTTTTTCCCAGTGGGGGGGGGGGGGGGGTAGCTTAAGTTGTCAATGTTTAACAAATCTAAGTTTCTCTGACAGATGAAACCAGATATTGGGTAAAAATGCCCTTTCATGACATTTAGGTTTTCATCAAAAAAGGTGTCCAGGGGAACCCTAATGAGAAGACTCTGAAAAAAAACACATTTTGGATGAACATGCCAGCTACTGGTAATTTTTTCTTCAGAACTGAAGGATTAGCTGTTAGTAAAAAGAGAAAAGGGTTCTAAGGCAAAGGTTCCCAGTAATAGGCTTCAAAACCATTGGTAGTGGAGTGTTCGGCATTTACCAAGTAACCACATATTCTTCTGCCAGCTTTCTGTAATAAAAAAAAATAAAAATGGGTAGTTCAGTACCTACTACTCAAAGTTTGGAAGACACTGAAGGACTAGCTACAGAACACCAGCTGCTGCAAAAATGCTGTGAACTGCTTGATCCTTTTTACGAAGCGTTATGCAGACTTCACTATTTGGAGAAATCAGCCAGC
Source organism: Protopterus annectens (assembly GCF_019279795.1). Lineage (NCBI taxonomy): Eukaryota > Metazoa > Chordata > Ceratodontiformes > Protopteridae > Protopterus > Protopterus annectens. Next base: position 1,482,026,605 of record NC_056743.1, on the reverse strand, counting down.
GCAAGGGGATGACCACCAGTCTGGAAATCAAATCAGCAAAATTTTTGCTAAATCCAACTTCATGAACAATGCAGCACTGATGCCATGATTAACATCTTGTGTGTCCATAAAAATGTGCTTTAAGCATATATTAATTTTATAAGACATGCATTTCAATTTCCACTAAAATAAGCTTGCAGTGGTACACTAAAAAGTATATTAAAAAAGAATAATTACATTTCTTTTTGTCTTCACCTTCCTCTCCATCCTGTTGGAAAAAGAGAAAAAGTTAAATAGATACACAATAACTACAGCGTTAATTTTCAAAGTTTACAGGAAAAAAGCAAACAACCCGGTATCAATGTGTGAGAAATGTCACGCACAAGTCATTACCAATTTTTGACCATAGAGCGTTGAAATTTGAACACGAGACCTGCCCCAAAATAAATGACACTTTTTGCTCTGTGTGAGCCTTAAAATTAACCCAATGCTGGACCACAGCATTTGTAATAACGCACTTCAGACATGTGAAAAAGCTCCTGGTAATTAATCTCTCAAAGAAAAAGGGGGGGGGGGTGTGAGCAGGTAAGACAAGTAAAGATATTTCAAGCATGTGTCTTAATACTGGAATAAGTCTATCCCTTGTGAAAAAGCCTCGACAGGTATTCTAACAGTAGGTATGTATCTGCCAGTAAAGGGTTAATGGCTCTGCCCCTGCACCAAAGATAAAACCTTTTCAATTTGGATAAGTATGATTTTCTGGTACATGCCTTTCTTGCCTCTCCCAGGATTTCAGTAGAAAAGGCTGCAGTATTTATGGTAAAACCTCCAAGCTATTAGTCTGAGGGTGCACAGGTATGGATGAACGAGACCCCATTTATATGGGTTAGTAGGTCTACCACTTGTGGAAAAATGTAATATCACCCCTCGCTGAGGGTCAATATGAAGGAAAACAAATGCTGCATTGGCCATAAGGGAGCTACAAGTATCATTTTCGGCCCGTCTGTCCTCACCTTGATCAACACCCTGGGAATGAGGGAGAAAAGGTGGGAAAGCATAAAGAAAGTCCTCTCCATTTGAATAAGGAGACAGTCGCTTCTCTGTTCCTATCTGCTGGGTTCTTGAGCAACCTTTGAAGTTATCTGTACTGGTGAGAGACAAAAAGGTCCACTGATGGGTGAGGTCCAGGAAAGTCTCCCTTTTTAGCATCCTTTTTATTGTGGTTCAGAATGTTCCTGCTCAAAAAAATCTGCTAAGATGTTGCTCTATACTGGGAAGTAGGGGAGGAGCACTTCTTGGTCTTTGGGAGGCTTTGGTATACATAAGAATTGAGGCCTTTCTCTTAACTAGACGAATTAACTTTTTTCAATTACTGTTAATACTCACTGATCCAAGGTAATGAATTAGAAAGGAAGACAGCTTTCCTGCCAGAGAAGGGAAAGCTGTGCATAGTCACAGCTGTTCTCTTGAGGGGAGTGTGTCTTTGGAACCCTCAGGTGTAGGGTGGTGGTCAGGTTACTACTTCCTGAACAGTTTAGGCCTTTTTTTGATTGGGGAAGGTCTCCCTTATCTTGTCTAGGAGGCAGAGGTTGGGGGTTAGAAAGATAATTTTTGTATCTTGGGTTGGAAACAAAACTCTTACAGTTTTTATGTGCTTTCCTTTACCTAATTTTTCAGAAACTTTGCCTGCAGGAGGCCCAGACAGGAATATTCTTTATCCAATGTAGCATCCAAGAGTTCAGCCTTAACTTCAGCCAAGTGTCCCTGCAGATAAACAGTAGCTTCTGCTCTGTATGATGCAATTAAAGCAACGTAACCACACATACTTCAGGGAATGTCAAGATCTTGAGTGCTTCTCTAGCTGTGTCCATCTGTAACGCTCTCTGCTTTGGTAATGATTTGTTCCTGTAGGACTGCAAGTATTTTAATATGGGAACCTGGCAAATGAGGGCCCTCAGAGAGGAGAGCATGTGCAAGTATTTTTCCCAAACCTGTTAGTCTGCCTCTCCTGGCATTAGCTAAGGGATGTCTAACAGCAAAGCTTAAGAGCAACCATAATGGATAAGGTACAGACTAAAAGTTCAGTGTGTGGGTTCTTCTACTGGTGTTCTGAGTGTCAAGCACTCAAAAAAAAAAAAAAAGTTGGCCTGACATCGTTGGAGCTTGGGGTGTGGGGGTGGGGGTGTGTAAAATGTCTTTGAAGGCATTAATACCACATGGACTAATGGGACTGCAAGTGATCTGGGGGTGGCAAGCTTAGAAGCTGCATGCAACAGGTTTGGCACCGGAGAGAATTCCTTGCTTTTCCACTGGAAAATAACCTTAACCCTATGCAACCTCAAATGATAAATCCTCTAGGGAAGAAGCAGAGGAAAGGGTATCACTTGTGTCAGAATCAGGATAGGACGCAGGAGGAAGATGATTCTTCAGGATCTGAGGGCAAAGAAGTGTTAAGACTCCTCTTGAAAGTAGACATCTCTTGGTTTTTCACTGGGAGAGGCTATAGGGACAGTCTTGTAGTGCATGGCTGGCCTCACCCGATTTCAAAAAGTCCATGAAATCCTGGGTAATTTTAAGGAATTCCTGAGTTTCGACCTGGGTAGTAATAGCAGATAACTGGGTTGTAAGGCTGAGGTAGGCTAACTGATCTCTCTGGTTTAGGCATCCATTTAGTTAGACAGGTCAGATTAATGGTATGCATTTCTGCAGAACAATCTTTTAAGATAAACCACCCCCTCAGTAACAGACATTCAGATGCTGGAAGTGGGGCCTACTGACTTACCTCAGACCAAAGAGATGTAGACAGAGAAAGCAAAGAGTGGCCTGCTGCTATGTCTACCTTCAGAGGGGTCACGCCAGATGGCTTGGGTCTGGTAGTCAGACAGGGGGGCTGCAAAAGCACCTCAGTGTCACTGGCTGACTCAGATGCAAGCACCTCAGCATCATTGGTTGACTCAAATGCAGACATGGATCGATCACCATGATGAGCAGTCACCTGTTCTTTTGGCTTTTTGTTTCTTTGGTAAAGTAGTAGTTGAAGCAAAGGAAGGTGGAGGAGCAGCAGAAACTGTGTCCATAGACTCATGCATACCACAAGGACTTGGGTCCTATACATAAGGGCCTTTGCTCTAAATCTATCACAATCTTGACAACTGGAAGTGGTTGTACTGAGGCCCCAAACAAAATACAAAAGAATGAAAGCCTTTATATGGGATTTGTTTCCCACACTTCAAGCAGTTATCTTTCTTGAACATTAATCGGGGGAAAAAAAAATTCTCCTATAGGGCACTAATCTGAAATCAGTTTGTAGAAAGCAGACAAAAATGAACCAGCCAACAGACAGCAAGCATTTGGTACATGTGGAAACATATGCGCATGGTCAAAGAACTGAAGATGGCACCAGATGTCCCTCATACTCTGATGCCTGAATGCTGGCCATTCAATGTACCGCTGGCTAGGGATGATGAAAAAACTCTGGAAATCGAGCTGGTTGCAGGCTTTTATTCGTCAAAAAAGGAGCTGGAGCTCAAACAAGGAACTAAGGTTCCTGAGAAAACTCTTGGGTCTTTCTAGGATAAAAAGGAGGGAGGCAGTAGGATGGAAGTTTCAGGAAGAATGAAAATGGACAATACAGAGTTATGTACTCACCATAATGTTCTATCTGATGTCCTTTTATTTCATTCAACTGATGGGACAGAGTCCCTAGCTACTCAAACCTTGAGTGGCCTCTCATGGAAGGATATTCTGGTGTACTGTGGAGTCAAACGCATCCCTGTTCCTGGACACCAAATCCAATATATGAAGACCATAAAAAAGTGAGAGCATTAATCCAAGATGCAGCTACACAAATGTCACCTATGGAAGCCCTGGACTAAAAAGCTGAAGAAACCACCACAGACAGTGGAATGAGCTTTAGGAGGCTTAGGCAAGTAATCCTTTTACTATAGGCAAAGGAGATACAAATCGGTTAACCATTTGGCCAGTGCAACTTTGGAAACTGGCTTGCCCAATGTTAGGAAAGAAGAAAAAAAAGTACAGTTTTGTACCTACCATAAATGTAGATGTTCGAAGATCCACATTGCTGCAGTCCTTACACTTGGGTAGTCCGCTGTCCACGGTCGGCCCGAATATCAAAGTATAAGGCTGATGTCGGTCAGGGCGCATTTAACTGACGTCAGGGTACAAATGCGCATGACCGACGTCATATCCTCAGTCTTTTCTTGCCCCAGATGTCAGAAGACCTTAAAAATAAAGGTCAAAACCAAAAGACAGCAAACAAATAACCAACCACCCTTGCACTAACTATATGTACAATATATATACAATATACACAATATGTACAACCCAACCCACACAACCACCTCCAACTACAGAGGGGAAGGAGGGAGGGTAAATTGGACTGCAGCAATGTGGATCTTGAACATCTACATTTATGGTAGGTACAAAACTGTACTATGTTCTTCATCTCACATTGCTGCAGTCCTTACACTTGGGTAGAATCCCAAAGCAGAGGTAAGGGAGGATGGCTAACTATAAGGAAGCAGGAGCTGCCAAAATGCCCTGCAAAACCGCAGTGGCAAAACCAGCCCTGGACTTAGAGTAAAGTGGCAGGTGATAATGCCTAGAGAAAGTATGCACAGAACTCCAAGTAGCTGCCTCCAAAATATCCTTGGTTGCCACTCCCTCAAAAGCTGTTGAAGTGGCAGTAGCCCTAGTGGAATGAGGCCTAATCCCAGCTGGAACCTCCTTGCCATGATGGGAATAACAGAAAGCAATGCAAAACCCAATCCACTTAGAAATAGTTTGTTTTGACACAGGCTTGCCCTGAGAACTCAAAGCAAAAGAAACAAACAACTGCTGAGACTGCCTGAACCCTTTAGTTCTGTCCAAATAATAACGCAACTGCCTGTGTACATCCAAAGTGTGCAAAATCTTTTCCCCCTTATTTTGGGGATTTGCATAAAAGTAGGCAAATGAATAGTCTGGTTTAAAGCCACACTAGAAACCACCTTAGGCATAAAGGAAGGATTAGTACGTAATGATACCCTATCCTTATGGAAAATCAAGAAAGGCTCAACTGCCATAAGGGCCTGTAATTCAGAAACCCTTCTTGCAGAGGTAATGGCCAACAAAAAAGCAGTCTTCCATGATAAACATTTCAACTCAGCAGTAGCTGCAGGCTCAAAAGGTTGTAGAGTGAGTTTCTCCAACACAAAATTGAGATCCCAAGCAGGAGCAGGAGCTCTTCGTGGGGGTCTTATATTCTTTGCCCCTCTAAGAAATTGCTTGAACAAAGGATGAGAAAACAATGGCGGGTCGCAATCATAGTGAGCTGAAATTGCTGCAGCATGAACTTTAATAGAAGAGAAAGACAAACCTTTGTCTAGTAACTCAGTAAGATATTGAAGAGCCACACACAAATTAGGCTCAGAAACATCAAAATCTTTTGCTGCACTCCAAAATAAAAATCTCTTCCATTTATCAGCGTACACTTTCCTTGTACTAGGCCTTCTAGCTTCCAAAATAACATTCAAAACTTGCTGAGGAAGTGGAGGCCCATTATGGTTCAAAACAGAATATGCCAGGCTGTTAGGTGCAGAGAGTGAAGCTTGACATTGAGCAAATGGCTGTCCTCCTGTGACAACAGGTGTGGAATCGAAGGCAAAGGCCATGGAGGATTCCGTACTAGACTTCTTAGTAATGGGTACCAGTGCTGTCGAGGCCAATCTGGAGCTATTAAAATCATCCTTGGCTTGTCCTGTCTGACCTTCAGAAGTACCTTTGGGAGGAGAGGCAGAGGTGGAAAGGCATACACATGAAGATTGCTCCAATTGAAAGAAAGAACATCCACTCTCCAAGCTGTGGGATGAAACCTTTTTGTGCAAAACTTTGGCAGCTGATGGTTTAGTGGAGAAGCGAACAGATCTATGTCTGGAGTTCCCCATGACACTGTCAATTTCTGAAATACATGAGGATCCAATTTCCACTCGTGGGGATCCATAATTGTCTGCTCAACACATCTGCTAAGGAGTTCTGTGCTCCTGGCAGAAACCTTGCCTGAAGATTGAGCTGTAAACTGAGAGCAGTCTCCCACAAAATCATTGCTTGCCTGCATAGAGGATAAGAATCGTTCCCCCTTGCTTGTTGATGTACCACATGACAGTTGTGTTGTCTGTTAGAATCAACACCTGTCCTGGAAGAAGGAATTCCTTGAAAGCTATTAATGCAAACTGGACTGCTAACATCTCCTTCATGTTGATATGTAGATGTTGTAGTCTGACAGGCCACTTGTTTTGTATCCACTTTCCATTTAGATGAGCTCCCCAAGCTTTGTCTGAGGCATCTGTCGTTAAAATCTGACTTGCCTCTGGCCGGGTCACAGAGAGTCCCTTGTTTAGGTGACATTCCTGAGCCCACCACAAAAATTCCTTCTGAATGCAAGGTATTATTTGAATGACAGTGTCCAGATCCTGGCAGTGCTGTGTCCATACATTTTGAGATACCATTGTAGCTTCCTCATATGCAGTTTGGCATTGGGAAGCACCATAATACAAGATGCCATGAACCCTAAGGCTTGAAGGACTGTCCTTGCAGTCAGCCCGGACTGATGAGATAGTTGATGGAAGTAAAGGGATAGACTCTTTTGTTTGTCCGGGGTTAAAAAGGCCATCTGGGCTGCTGTATTCAGTCTCACACCCAGAAAGCACATGTCTTGAGAGGGTACTAGACTGGACTTTATTTCGTTCACAGAATACCCTAGGCATCTTAGCACTGCTATCACATATTCCAAATGATGAAGAAGCTCTTCCTTCCTTGAGCCAGAATTAGGCAGTCGTCCAAATAAGGATAGATCTGTATTCCTTTTAGTCTGAAGAAAGCTATCACTGGAGCCAGAACTTTCGTGAACACTCTGGGCAGTAGATAAGCCAAAGGGCAATGCAGAGAACTGATAGTGAGAAGTCCCAGCTCGAAAACAGATACTTTCTGCAACTGAGTCTGATAGGAACATGAAGGTAAGCCTCCTTGAGATCCAAAGTTACCATCCAATGATCTTTGCCCAGCAGAGGTAAAAGCTGCTGCAACGTCAACATTTTGAACTTGGGAATGTCCAGATAAGTGTTGAGGATAGATAAATCCAAAATTGGTCTCCACGTGTTCCCCTTCTTTGGTACTAGGAACAGGCGAGAATAAAATCCTAGGCCCACTTCTGGCAGAGGGACCGGCTGTATGGCCCCTAGTTGGAGCAACAGAGAAACCTGTTTGTGAGCCTCTATTCTTTGTTGAGGAGGAACGTCTGGCATGCCTTTGAAAGGAGGCAAGGTATGGAAACAAAACCTGTAGCCGTGGTGTATGATATCCAATACCCATCTGTCCTGGGTAATTAAACTCCAATTTTCTTTGAAAAGTGCCAACCTTCCTCACAAAGGTGCTGCCAGACGAGCAGGCTCTGGCAGCTGAAAAGGTAGGTCATTGGGTCTGCTTACGAAAGGACTGACCCCTGCCCTCACCAAGCCTGTGCAGGAGAACTCCCTGTTCTAGGCCTGAAAGAGCCCTGAGCTCTGCCCTTACCACGTCTAGATCTACCCCTAGACTGGGGATCATAAGAAGGATACGTCCACCCCTTAGTAGGCCAATTTCTACTAAATTTTGGAGGCTGGACCTGCAAAAAATTTTTAACAGTCTGCATAGACTTAGCCTTGTCTTCCATTTTCTTTAAGACTGTCTCAACAGGAGGACCAAACAACACGTCAGATTGTAAAGTAGCATCTAAAATCCTTGTTTTAACATGTTCAGACAAATTCTGATCCCTCAGCCAGGCGTGCCTGCGAAGAACAGTCCCAGTGGCAGCCACCCTAGACGAGGCCTGTACAGCATCAAAACCACATTGCAAAGAATGCTTACCCACCTGTTCAGAAACATGTACTAAATCTTGCAACTCTTTACAATCAATACCTACTGCCAGAGCATCAACCTTAGACTTCAATTGTGAAAGGAGATAGTTTTGGTATTTCAACATGTGAAACTGGCAATTCAGAGCCCTCATAGCAAGAGTGGAAGAAGTATAAACTTTCTTTCCCCATCTATCCAAGGCCCTAGCCTCCTTGTCTGTAGGAACCGGATTCTTAATAACAGAAGCTTTAACACCCTTAGGCCCCTGGCTATCAGTTTCTGGGTCTACCCTAGGACTCTTAAAAAGATACTTATGAACTTCAGGCACCCTGTAATACCTACCCGGCTTAACAGGAGCAGGAGGCAAAGAATCAGGATTAAGAGAAGCCTCTGTAAAAACATCTTCCACTACATCCAAAACAGGAGGTATAGCCAAAGGCCTATGCTGGGGTAAAAACAGAAATTCCCTAAGCCGTTTCCTGGAATCAGAGAAGTCCTGACCTTCCCACTTAAAATGCTCCCTCATGGAATGAAGAGTTTCTGAAAAAGAAAAATCCTCAGGAGGAGTAGCAGAAGGAGTAGAATCATCCACATCAGAATCAGAATAAGGAGAGTACTCCTGCAAGTCTTCAGCCGAAGACTCTGAAACATCTGAAGCTTGCTCAAAACCCCCCAGCTCAGGCTCCACCCTAGGTCTCTTAGCAACCCCTAATCAAAGTAATCAAATCTTCTGCCATTTTAAGCATATGCTTCTTGGGCATAGTACCTGAAGAGCTAGGGGTAACACCAACTGAAGCTAAACCTGGCCACAGAAGGAGAGGGCCTAGCCACCTTAGGAAGGGAGGGAGTATAGTAACCTGAGAAGCCCCTCAGCCTGACTTGCCTCCTGAGAGGCCACATCTTGCAACAATAAGGTCTCACTCTGGGAACACAAAGAAATCTCCGGTGGAGCCACCGGCTCCACCGACACCTCTAAAGAACCGGCGTCCGGTACAGGCGGTTCTTCTTGCCTAGGCTTAACTGCCTTGTCCTTGCGCTTCTTGAGGAAGCGGGCCGGAGCATCCGACGGCATGTTATAATTGCACCGCTTCCCAAAGACTAACCTTGCACAATCCAACCTTCTCTTTATAGTGCGTTTATTAAATCTAGCACAAGAGCGACAGCCAACAACGTCGTGCTCAGGCCCTAAGCAAGGAATACACAAAGTATGATAATCTCTATGCGGTATCTGTTTCCCACAAGAAACGCAATTAACTTTTTCTGACATCCGGTAAATGACTGAGGCAAGAAAAAACTAAAATATTCCCCAACGGGGTACTTAGCCAACTTTGAACTCTGTCTGAAACTTCTAAATCGAAAAATCTCAGAACGCCAACCGGCACTTGCAATACTGCTTCTGCATCGGACCATGCGGCAAAAAAGACTGAGGATATGACGTCGGTCATGCGCATTTGTACCCTGACGTCCTGACGTCAGTTATATGCGCCCTGACCGACGTCAGCCTTATACTTTGATATTCGGGCCGACCGTGGACAGCGGACTACCCAAGTGTAAGGACTGCAGCAATGTGAGATGAAGAACATTGGTCAGTTTTTCTGAAATCCTTGGTTCTATGGAGGGATACGTGAAGTTGTCTATGTACATCTAAAAAAGCAAAGCATTAACTCTCACTTTTGAGAAGTTTGGAAGTAAAACTGGGAGGTTAATGACCTGGTTAATGTTTAACTAAAACTACCTCAGGCAAAAAAAGATGGGTTGGTCCACAAGGACACCCTTGTCTGTAGAAGACCAGGTATGGTAATTTGGCAGACAGAGCCTGAAGCTCAGATACTCATCTAGCAGTTGAGACAGTAACCTGCCAAATGGTTTTCCCCAAGACAAATTTTAGATTTGACCTGGCTGAAGGGTCAAAGGGAATTTGGGTCAGGTCCTGAAGCACAACAGTTAAATCCCAAGGAGGAGGAGTAGGATCCTGTAATCGAGATCCAAATAAAAAGGGGCCATCTGAGAAAGGGTTTACATAATTTAGAAGCTAAAGAAGCATTAAGAAGCAATAGGAAAGCTAGCCCCTTCATTGAAATTGAAGAAAGAGGGTCTAAACCCCTGCCAAAGGCACAGAATACAAATCTCTTCCTTTTGTAAACCCTGCTAGTAGAACTTTTTTGAGAAGATAAAAATATGATGAACCAGGGAGGAAAGCCTGGGCCGTCTAGCAATCAATGGACTGGAGAAACCATGCGGTCAGTTTGAGGCCTTTTATGTCTGGATATGTCATGCCTATCAGATGACACAGGAGATAGTACAGTTGTGTACACTTACCATAAATGTTGAGTGTTTTCACTGTTGCAGCCATCACATTTGGGTTATCCCTGCCAGGGTAGCCGTCAGTCGGCCCAAATATCAGAGGCTTAGTATTTTCTGCATCAGCTGCTGTCGGTTCAGGACTGACGTCAGGTCGTCAGTAGTATAAAGTAAGGCAGCCAACGCCATTACATCAGTTTTTCTTGCCCTGTCAGGAGCCAAGTGGGAGCCAATATGGTGGAAGAAAGTACAGTTTTGTACCTACCATAAATGTAGATGTCCGATAGGTATGCATCTGCAGTCATCACATATGGGTTGTCCAGCCTCAGGCAGTCCTTCGGTCGGCCGGATTCCAAAGTCTGGGTCCGGCGTCGGCTGATGTCGCCCTTTCCCCGACATCAGAGCGCCTGGGGTACAAAAGCGTCAGCAGACGCCATCTTCCTCAGTGTTTCTTGCCCCAGATGCCAGGTGCCCTCAAAGGAAGGCTAAACTTGGAGAAATGCAATAAATTCTAAACATGCACAGAAATATATATATATATATATATATATATATATATATATATATATATATATCTATATATGTAAAACAAATACACTATAATAGATAACCCCAGCTAGCTATGAGAGGGATAAGTACCCAATAAATACCAAAGAGGGGAAGGAGGGAGGGTAAACCTGACTGCAGATGCATACCTATCTGACATCTACATTTATGGTAGGTACAAAACTGTACTATGTCCTTCAAGGATGCATCTGCAGTCATCACATATGGGTAGAATACCATAGCCAATCTGGGGGTTTAGGATCTATGTAAAGGATGGTGTAGCTAAAATGCCCTGCAGGACTGCCGTAGCAAAGCCTGCTCTGGATCTGGAATATAAAGGTAAATTGTAATGCTTGGAAAATGTATGCATGGAGCTCCATGTAGCAGCTTCTAAAATGTCCTTGGTAGCCACCCCTCTTAAGAAGGCTGTGGTGGTGGTTGTGGCTCTGGTGGAATGAGGTCTAATGTTAGCTGGCACATTTTTTTCATGAAAGGAACAAAAACGAATGCAATTCCCTATCCATTTTGAAATTGTCTGTTTGGAAATTGCTTTTCCTTGTGCACCAGCAGCATATGCTACCAACAGCTGGTAAGTTTTTCTGTAGCTTTTAGTTCTGTCCAAGTAGTAGCGCAACTGCCTGTGTATGTCCAGGGTGTGCAGAAGTTTCTCCCCTTTGTTTTGTGGAATTGGAAAGAAGGCAGGCAGGTGAATAGCTTGGTTTAATGAGACCCTGGAAACCACCTTTGGCATAAATGAAGGACTGGTTCTCAATGAGACTGTCCTGATGAAAAATAAGAAATGGCTGTACCGCCATGAGGGCCTGTAACTCAGATACTCTTCTTGCTGAGGTTATGGCCAGAAGGAAGGCAGTCTTCCAAGACAGGAACTGTAGTTCTGCAGATGCTGCTGTTTCAAAGGGAGGCAGAGTTAGTTTTTCCAACACGAAGTTAAAGTCCCAAGTAGGCACTGGAGGTTTCCTTGGAGGATTGATGTTTTTAATTCCTCTTAGAAACCGTCTTAGTAGAGGATGAGAAAAGACAGGTGGATCAGTATTGTACTCTGCTGAAATTGCTGAAGCATGAATTTTAATGGAAGAGTAAGACAGGCCATTGTGGAGCATTTCTGCCAAGTATTCCAGGATATGTGCAATGTTCATCACTGTCGCATCTAGGCCCTTTGTGGTGCTTCAGGTGTGAAATCTTTTCCATTTTACTGAATATGCCTTTCTTGTGGAAGGCCGGCGAGCTTCCATGATGATATCCTTCACTCTCTTGGATAGCTTATCCTGAGGAGGAGTCAAGGTATTTTCCAGGCTGTTAGTTGCAAGGTTTTCAGGTTGGAATGCAGAGTTTTGTAATTGTGCTGTGTCAGGAAAAATGGCCATTGAGGAAGAGGCCATGGTTTCGTGCGTGACATGTTCTTTAACAGTGGGTACCCAGTGCTGTCTTGGCCAGTCCGGAGCTATCAGAATCACTTTTGGCTGCTCTGTCCTGATCTTCAATAAGACCTTGGTCATTAATGGAAGAGGTGGAAATGCATACACTGTTAGAGTTCTCCAGCTGAAAGAGAGGGCGTCCACTTTCCATGCTTGTGGGTGGTATGTCCTTGAGCAGAATTTCTTCAGCTGATGATTGTGGGGGGAGGCAAAAAGATCTAAGTCCGGCCTTCCCCATGATTGTGTTATCTGTAGGAAGATGTCTGGGTGCAGCATCCATTCGTGTGCATCCATGATATTTCTGCTTAAGCTGTCCGCCAGTATATTGTCTTTTCCTGGCACAAACTGGGATTGCAGCTCTATACTGAGTTTCGAGGAAAGTTCCCATAGATTCATTGCCAGTCTGCAAAGAGGGTAGGAATGGGTGCCTCCTTGCTTGTTTATGTACCACATAACTGTGGTGTTGTCTGTCCTTATTAGCAGGTGGCCTTGATGCAGAAAGAGTTTGAAGGCCTCAATTGCATGCATCACTGCCAGCATTTCCTTTTGGTTTATGTGCATGCGTAGCTCCTTTTGTGACCACAGTCCTTGAATACATCTGCCCTCCATGTGTGCTCCCCAACCGTGGTCTGAAGCGTCCGTTGTAATGGTTTGGCTGGCTATTGGTTTGCTGAAGGGCAGACCCCTGTTTGACTGGCTTGCTTGAGCCCACCACAGAAATTCCTTTTGGAGGCATGGAATGAGTGGGATCAAAGTTTCTAAGCTGTGACTGTGCCGAGTCCATAAACTTCTTAGATACCATTGTAGTTTCCTCATATGCAGCCTTGCTTGTGGAATCAGAAGAATGCAAGATGCCATGTAACCCAGGGCCTGCAGGATTTTCCTTGCAGTCAGCTGAGTTTGTCTTGTCAGTTTCTAAGCTGTGACTGTGCTGAGTCCATAAACTTCTTAGATACCACTGTAGTTTCCTCATATGCAGCCTTGCTTGTGGAATCAGAAGAATGCAAGATGCCATGTAACCCAGGGCCTGCAGGATTTTCCTTGCAGTCAGCTGAGTTAGTCTTGTCAGATTCTGGAAGTAATCCGGTAGTTGTCTGTTTTTCTTCTGTGAGAAAAGCCATTTGGGTGGTTGTGTCTAGATCCGCACCCAGAAAAGTTATTCTTTGGGATGGAACAAGTCTTGATTTGTGAATGTTGACTGTATATCCCAAAGCCTGCAGTAGGTGGATGGCATAATTCAAGTCCTTTACCAAAGTTTGTTGGCTGTCCGCTTGTATAAGGCAGTCATCCAGATATGGTTATATTTGAATCCCCTGAAGTCTGCAGTGTGCAATTACTGATGCCAGGCATTTCGTGAATACTCTGGGTGCAGTAGATAAGCCAAAGGGCAATGCTGAGAATTGATAATGCTCTGAACCTGCAAGAAATCTGAGGTGTCTTCTGCAACTTTGTCTGATAGGGACATGCAGGTATGCCTCCTTGAGGTCTAGAGTCACCAGCCAAGACCCCTTGCCCAGCATGGGAAGGAGTTGCTGTAGAGTCAGCATTTTGAATTTTGGCACAATGAGATAAGTATTCAGTGCGGACAAGTCGAGAATAGGCCTCCATTGATTTTCTTTTCTTGGAACAAGGAATAGTCTGGAATAAAATCCTTGGCCTTGTTCTGAAAGAGGAACCTTTTCTATAGCTTTCATTTGCATTAAGTTGGAGATTTGTTTCAAAGCCTCTGCCTTTTGATTTGGTGGCAGGTCTGGCATGCCTTTTCCTTTTGGCAATGTGTGAAAATGGAACCTGTATCCTTTATTATTTGCAGTGTCCATTTGTCTCTTGTAATACTGTGCCAATTTTCTGAGAATAAAGAAAGCTTTCCGCCCAAAGGTGCTTCTAATTGAGCCCTGGTTGGCGGAGTCAAAGCAAAGTCATTGAGTCTGTCCTTGTGCAGCAGTTGTAGGTCCTGAACTACCTCTCTGGTTGGGAGGCTGCCATTGACGTCCTCTGTAGGAGCCTCTAGCTTGCCCTCTACCTCTGGCACGCCTGTTCTTGCCTCTCTGAAATCTTTCTGTGTCCGGAAAGGACCAATTCTTGGTAGGCCAATTTCTGCTGAATCTTGGTGGCTGGACTTGTAGAAAATCTTTGACTGCTTGTACAGATTTTGCCTTTTCCTCAAATTTCTTTAAGACCTCCTGAGCAGTGGAGCCAAATAACTTTTGCTTTTCCAGTGGAGCATCCAGTAGCTTAGCTTTAACATGGTCTGGCAGAGATTGTTCCTTCAGCCAAGCATGCCTACGTATGACTGCACCTGTCATAGCTGACCTACATGAAGCTTCCAATGCATCATAACCACACTGCAAGAAATGGTTGCTAACCTGCTGGGAGTTATGTACCAGATCCTGAAGTGATTTGCGATCTAGGGGTTCAGGAGAAGACAGTTTCTCATGCAATTCATCCAACAAATACTCTTGGTACTGTATCATATGAAATTGACAATTTAATGCCCTCATAGAAAGAGTAGCAGAAGTATACACTTTTTTACCCCATCTCTCTAAAGCCCTGGACTCCCTTTCAGATGGGAGTGGATTTTTAGTAGTGGCAGCTGCAACCCCTTTAGGGCCCTGGGAAATAGTTTCTGGATCAGCAGAGTGGGCCTTGTAAAGAAAATGATGCGAGTCCGGGACCCTGTAGTACCTATCAGGTTTGACAGGGAACGGATGAAGAGTGTCAGGGGTTATGCTAGACTCAGAGTACACATCATCAATGACATTCAAAACAGGAGGAATAGCCAAAGGTCTATGCTAAGGTAAATGCAGGAAAGTTCTTAGTCTTTTCCTGGAGGCCGAGGGGATAGATTCCTCTGCATCAGAATCCTCGTAGGCCGAAATAGCCTCCTCCTGGTAGTCCGAGAGCAGAGCCATCAGAGGCCTCCTCTGAGGAGTGGGGATCAGAGGGCTCAACCCTGGGCCTTTTGTCTAGAGGAGGTTGAAAGCCCCTGTCCGGATGGGGTTGAGAGCCCCTAATTAAAGAAATAAGGTCCTCTGCTAAAGTTAAAATCTGTGAACTTGTAGTGGGTCCCTGAGGAATAACCCTGGGAGGTATAGCTTTTGTGTGTTTAGCAGCTTTAGCCCTGGTGAATGCCTTTATGGACATGGATGCAGGAGGCCTGGCTGCACCACGTGCTGGTGTAGTTTTGTCTAGAGGAATGGTGTCGGAAGTTTCCAAGACACCAGTTTCTGAAGGAAATTCAATAACCGACTCAGCAAGGGCCTCCGGGGCCGAGGTTGTCGGTTGAGCGGTTTCGGGGGTCAGAAGTACCAAGGACTCTGTTTCAGCCGAGACCGAAACACTCGCGGTAGGCCGTGGTTTCAGCCGAAACCACGGCCCGCGCGTGTCGGTCCTTGTCCTTCTGTTTCTTTGATAAATGTGAAGTCGGAGTCTCCGACGGCATATTGTACGCAAAATTAGCCCAAAAAAATTCCTCTGCAAACTCCGCCCGACGTCTAAGAGTGCGTCGGTTATAGGAAGCACAGGCTGAACAGGCCGAGATGTTGTGGTCTGGGCCTAGGCAGGGGAGGCAGTAAGAGTGGAAATCCTTATGAGGTATTTGTTTCCCACAAGTTAAGCAATTATTAACTTTATCTGACATCAGCTGAGGCAAGAAAGAGTCCCCAACGGGGTACTTAGCTTTTGAAGTCTTCGGTAGCTGAATTACAGGAGCTGGCCGACCGACACTTGCGAACTGCTTCTGCTTCGGGCACCACACGGCAAGAAAGACAGAGGAAGATGGCGTCGGCTGACGCTTTTGTACCCCAGGCACTCTGACGTCGGGGAAAGGGCGACATCAACAGACGCCGGACCCAGACTTTGGAATCCGGACGACCGAAGGGCTGCCTGAGGCAGGACAACCCATATGTGATGACTGCAGATGCATCCTTGAAGGACATCCCCACCAGTAGAGTAAATACCAAAAAGGTCCTTGAAAGGGGAGAGAGAGGGAGAGAAAAGGGGGATGGATGGAGGGAAAAGTACAGTTTTGTACCTACCATAAATGTAGATGTCTGATAGGTATGCATCTGCAGTCATCACATATGGTTTGTCCCGCCTCAGGCAGCCCTTCGGTCGGATTCCAAAGTCTGGGTCTGGCCTCGGCTGATGTCGCACTTTCCCCGACGTCAGAGCATCTGGGGTACAAAAGCATCAGCCGACGCAATCTTCCTCAGTTTTTCTTGCCCCAGATTCCAAACATTTGCAAAAAAAAAAAAAATACATACATATATATATATATATATATATATATATATATATATATATATATATATATACACACACACACACACAAACAAATACACCATAATAGATCCCCTGCTAGCTATGCTAGCTAATAGAGGGGTAAGCACCCTAGGAATACCACAGAGGGGAAGGAGAGAGGGTAAACCTGACTTCAGATGCATACCTATCAGACATCTACATTTACGGTAGGTTCAAAACTGTACTATGTCCTTCAAGGATGCATCTGCAGTCATCACATATGGGTAGAATACCATAGCCAATCTGGGGGTAGAGGAACTAAGTAAAGGATGGTGTAGTTTATATACCCTGCAGGACTGCCGTAGCAAAGCCTGATCTGTATCTGGAGTATAGAGGTAAATTGTAATGCTTGGCAAATGTATGCACGAAGCTCCATGTAGCAGCTTCTAAAATGTCCTTGGTAGCCACCCCTCTTAGGAAGGCTGTGGTGGTGGCTGTGGCTCTTGTGGAATGAGGTCTAATGTTTGTTGGCACAGTTTTTCCATGAAAGGAGTAACAAAAACGAATGCAATTTCCTATCCATTTTGAAATTATCTGTTTGGAAATTGCTTTTCCTTGTGCCCCAGCAGCATATGCTACAAACAACTGGTCAGTTTTTCTGTAACTTTTAGTTCTGTCCAAGTAGTAGCGCAATTGTTTGTGTATGTCTAGGGTGTGCAGAAGTTTCTCCCCTTTATTTTGTGGTTTTGGGAAGAATGTAGGCAAGTGAATTGCTTGGTTCAAGGATACCCTGGATACCACCTTTGGCATAAATGTAGGATTGGTTCTCAAAGAAACTCTGTCTTGATGAAAGATAAGAAATGGCTGCACTGCCATTAAAGCTTGTAACTCAGATACTCTCCTTGCTGAGGTTATGGCCAGAAGGAAAGCAGTTTTCCAAGACAGAAACTGTAGATCCGCCGATGCTGCTGGTTCAAAGGGAGGAAGTGTTAGTTTTTCCAACACAAAGTTAAGGTCCCAAGTAGGTAAAGGTGGTTTCCTTGGAGGATTGATGTTTTTGATTCCTCTTAGAAACTGTCTTAGGAGAGGATGCGAGAAGACAGGTGGATTAACATTGTATTCTGCTGAAATTGCTGAGGCATGTATCTTAATGGAAGAGTAAGACAGGCCATTGTGGAAAAATTCTGCCAAATATTCCAGTATATGTGCCATGTTCATCACTGTCACATCTAGGCCTTTTGTTATGTTCCAAGTGTGAAATCTTTTCCATTTTGCTGAATATGCCTTCCTTGTGGAAAGCCGGTGAGCTTCCATAATAATATCCTTCACTCTCTGGGATAGGTTATCCCGAGGAGGAGTCATGGTATTCTCCAGGCAGTTAGCTGCAAGGTTTTCAGGTTGGAATGCAGAGTCTTGAAATTGTGCTGCGTCAGTAGAAGTGGCCATAGGGGGAGAGGCCACGGTTTTGTCTGTGACATGCTCTTTAACAGTGGGTACCAGTGCTGCCTCGGCCAGTTTGGAGCTATCAGAATCACTCTGGGCTGCTCTGCCCTGATCTTCAGTAAAACCTTGGTCATTAATGGGAGAGGTGGGAAAGCATAGACTGTTAAAGCTTTCCAGCTGAAAGAGAGTGCTTCCACTTTCCATGCTTGTGGGTGGTATGTCCTTGAGCAGAATGTCTTCAGTTGATGATTGTGGGGGGAAGCGAACAGATCTATTTCCGGCCTTCCCCATGATTGTGTTATGAGTAAGAAGATGTCTGGGTGCAGCATCCATTCGTGTGCATCCATGGTAGTTCTGCTTAAGCTGTCTGCCAGTATATTGTCTTTCCCTGGCACGAACTGGGACTGCAGCTGTATATTGAGTTTCAAGGAAAGATCCCATAGATTCATTGCCAGTCTGCATAGAGGGTAGGAATGGGTGCCTCCTTGCTTGTTTATGTACCACATAACTGTGGTGTTGTCTGTCCTTATGAGCAGGTGGCCTTGATGAAGGAAAGGTTTGAAGGCCTCTATTGCGTGCATCACTGCTAGCATTTCCTATTGGTTTATGTGCATGTGCAGCTCTCTTTGTGACCATAGCCCTAGGATACATCTGCCCTCCATGTGTGCTCCCCAACCTTGGTCTGAAGCGTCCGTGGTGATGGTTTGGTTGGCTCCTGGTTTGCTGAAGGGCAACCCGCTGTTCGACTGGCAGGTTTGAGCCCACCACAGAAATTCCTTTTGAAGGCATGGAATGAGTGGGATCAAAGTTTCTAAGCTGTGACTGTGCTGAGTCCATACACTCCTTAGGTACCATTGTAATTTTCTCATATGCAGCCTTGCTTGCGGAATCAGAAGAATGCAAGATGCCATGTAACCCAGGGCCTGCAGGATTTTCCTTGCAGTCAGCTGAGTTTGCCTCATCAGATTCTTGAAGTAATCCGGTAGTTGTTTTTGTTTTTCTTCTGTGAGAAAGGCCATTTGGGTGGTTGTGTCTAGATCCGCACCCAGAAAGGTTATTCTTTGGGATGGAACAAGTCTTGATTTTTGGATGTTAACTGTATATCCCAAGGCCTGTAGTAGGTGGATGGCATAGTCCAAGTCCTTTAACAAAATTTTCTTGTTGTCCGCTTGTATAAGGCAGTCGTCCAGATATGGGTAGATTTGAAACCCCTGAAGTCTGCAGTGTGCAATTACTGATGCCAGGCATTTCGTGAATACTCTGGGCGCAGTAGATAAGCCAAAGGGCAATGCTGAGAATTGATAATGCTCTGAACCTGCAAGAAATCTGAGGTGTCTTCTGCAACTTTGTCGAATAGGGACATGCAGGTATGCCTCCTTGAGGTCTAGAGTCACCAGCCAAGACCCCTTGCCCAGCATGGGAAGGAGTTGCTGTAGAGTCAGCATTTTGAATTTTGGCACAATGAGGTAAGTATTCAGTGTGGACAAGTCGAGAATAGGCCTCCATTGATTTTCTTTTCTTGGAACAAGGAATAATCTGGAGTAAAATCCTTGGCCTTGTTCTGAAAGAGGTACCTTTTCTATGGCTTTCATTTGTATTAATTTGGTAATTTGCTTCAAAGCCTCTGCCCTCTGATTTGGTGGCAGGTCTGGCATTCCTTTTCTTTTTGGCAATGTGTGGAAATGGAACCTGTATCCTTTGTCTATTATTTGCAGTGTCCATGTGTCCCTTGTAATGCTGTGCCAATTTTTTGAGAATAAAGAAAGCTTTCCGCCCAAAGGTGCTTTTAATTGAGCCCTGGTTGGCGGAGTCAAAATAAAGTCATTGAGTCTGTCCTGGTGTAGCAGTTGTGGTTCCTGCACTACCTCTCTGGTTGGGAGGCTGCCACCGACAGCCTCTGTAGGAGCCTCTAGCTTGCCCTCTACCTCTGGCACGCCTATTCCTGCCTCTCTGAGATCTGTCTGAGTCCGGAAAGAACCAATTCTTAGTAGGCCAATTTCTGCTGAATCTCGGTGGTTGGACTTGCAGAAAGTCTTTGACTGTTTGCACAGATTTTGCCTTTTCTTCAAATTTCTTTAAGACCTCTTGAGCCGTGGAGCCAAATAATTTTTGCTTTTCATAGGAGCATCCAAAAGGTTAGCTTTAACATGGTCTGGTAAAGATTGTTCCTTCAGCGAGGCATGCCTACGTATAACTGCACCTGTCATAGCTGACCTACATGAAGCTTCCAATGCATCATAACCACACTGCAAGAAATGGTTACTAACCTGCTGGGAGTTATGTACCAGATCCTGAAGGGATTTGCGATCAAGGGGTTCAGAAGAGGACAGTTTCTTATGCAATTCATCTTAACAAATACTCCTGGTACTGTATCATATGAAACTGACAACTTAATGCCCTCATGGAAAGAGATGCAGAAGTATACACTTTCTTACCCCATCTCTCTAAAGCTCTGGACTCCCTTTCAGAGGGTAGAGGATTTTTAGAAGTGGCAGCTGCAACCCCTTTTGGGCCCTGGGAAATTGTTTCTGGATCAGCAGAGTGGGCCTTGTACAGGTGTAGATGTGAATCCGGGACCCTGTAATACCTATCAGGTTTGGCAGGAGCCGGAGGGAGAGAGTCAGGGGCTGTACTAGCATCAGAGTACACATCATCAATAACATTCAAAACAGGAGGTATAGCTAAAGGCCTATGCTGAGGTAAATGTAAAAAGGTCCTTAATCTCTTTCTAGAATCAGAGAATTCCTGACCCTGCCATTGAAAATGTTCTCTCAGAGTGTAGTGTCTCTCCAAAGGAAAACTCTTCAGGAGGGGAGGCCGAGGGAATAGATTCTTCAGCATCAGAATCCTCGTAGGCCGAATAAGCCTCCTCCTGGGGGTCTGACAGAGCAGAACCATCAGTGGACTCATCTGAGGAGTGGGGGTCTGAGGGCTCAACCCTGGGCCTTTTGTCTGGAGGTGGTTGAGAGCCCCTGTCCGGATGAGGTTGAGAACCTCTAATTAATGAGATAAGATCCTCTGCTAGGCTCAGAATCTGTGAGCCAGTAGAAGATCTCTGAGAAGAAACCTTGGGAGGCAAAGCTTTAGTAAGTTTAGCAGCTTTAGCCCTAGAAAAAGCCTTAATGGACATGGATGCAGGGGGTCTGGCTGCACCACATGCAGGAGTAGACTTGTCTAAAGGAATAGTGTCGGAAGGTTCCTGGACACTGGTTTCAGTAGGTAATTCAATAACCGACTCAGCCGGGGCCGAGGTAGTCGGTTGTGCGGTTTCGGTAATAGGAAGTACCAAGGACCCGGTTTCAGCCGAGACAGAGACACTCGCGGTAGGCCTGACCGTGGTTTCAGCCGAAACCGCGGCCCGCGTGTGTCAGTCCTTGTCCTTCCGTTTTTTAACTAAATGCGAAGTCGGAGTCTCCGACGGCATCTTGTAAGCAAAACTAGCTCCAAAGAATTCCTCTGCAAACTCCGACCGACGTCTAAGAGTTCGTCCGTTGAAGGAAGCACAGGTTGAACAGGCCGAGACGTTGTGGTCTGGGCCTAGGCAAGGGAGGCAGTAAGAGTGGAAATCCTTATGAGGTATTTGTTTCCCACAAGTTAAACAAATTATTAACTTTATCTGACATCGGCTGAGGCAAGAAAGAGTCCCCAACGGGGTACTTAGCTTTTTCAAAGTCTTCGGTAGCTGAATCACAGGAGCTGGCCGACCGGCACTTGCGAACTGCTTCTGCTTAGGGCACCACGCGGCAAGAAAGACTGGGAAGATGGCGTCGGCTGATGCTTTTGTACCCCAGACGCTCTGACGTCGGGGAAAGTGCGACATCAGCCGAGGCCAGACCCAGACTTTGGAATCCAGCCGACCGAAGGGCTGCCTGAGGCAGGACAACCCATATGTGATGACTGCAAATGCATCCTCGAAGGACATCCAGGACTGCAACAGTGAATACACTCCAACATCTACATTTATGGTAAGTGTACACAACTATACTATGTTCTTCGTGTTTCACTGTGGCAGTCATCACATTTGGGTTGATTCCCAAAGCTGAAGAAAAAGGTGGAGGCAGTCAAGACTGGGGGGGCTGGCTAGGATGGCCTGTAAGGCTGCAATGGCAAAGCCTGCCTTGGATTTGAAGAAGATAGACAGGTGGTAATGCTTGGTGAAGATATGAACAGATGTCCATGTTGCAGGTGGGGACTCCTCACCCCCTTAGGCGGAGTTTTCCCATGTTGCTTGTAGCAGAAACGAATGCAGTGTTTTATCCATTTGGAAATGGTTTGTTTGGATATGGCTTTGCCCTTTGCTGCTGCAGCAAAGCTGGCTAACAACTGATCAGTCTTTCTAAACAATTTAGTCCTGTCTAGACAGAATCTGAGCTGTCTGTGCACATCTAGAGTGTGCAGTAATCTTTCCCCTTATTTTGTGGGTTAGAGAAAGAGAACAGCTTCCAAAAAAATAAAAAAGTCTCTAGATGGTAATATAAGACTTGGAATTTAATATCCTTTGGGGAAACTAATACCTCAAACAAGCAAATCCCCACATTACACATCCTACTGGTGCAGCTTTAAACCAGTTACATCATACCACCACCTTTCTGGAGACCTGAGATGCAGGAAAAAAAGGACAATTTGGAAACAGCCCAGCGAGAAGCATCTTCTGAATGAAAGACCGACATGGCTGCCAACTGTACTGATTGTGGAAAAACTAGCACATTTAAAGAGAGGCTAAAAACTCCAGTACAGACCAACCAGGGGCAATAAACTGATCAATGTCATTCTTCAGGGCCCAAAGTGAAAATCTTACCCACTTGCTCTTAAGTTCTTAGTGGAGTCTTTCTGTGAGGACAAACGTACATCACGAACTGGGGAAGAGAGCCTGGGCTGCCTAGCTATTAACGGAACTGGAGACACCACGTGGTGGGAGGGCTGGAATACTGGGATGTTTTATCCACACGGGATAAGTCTGGACTGGGATCTAGTTTCCAAGGAGGATAAAGTACAGTTGTGTACACTTACCATAAATGTAGATGTTAGAGTGTATTCACTGTTGCACTCATTACATTTGGGTAATCTGCTGGCAGGTTGCCCTCAGTCAGCCTGAATATCAAAGTCTTGGGTACTGCGTCGGTTGCTGTTTCCACTTCCATGACATCAGGTCATCAGGGGTATAAAACATGCAGCCAACGCCATTTTCTTCAGTTTTTCTTGCCCCAGATGTCAGGTGCCCCCCAAATGGGGATCCCAAAAAAAAGTTATATATATAAAAATCTATATATATATGCAAATGTAACAACAAACTTCACCTTCATCTAAATGCAAATGCACCACAAAGGCTGTAGAATATAGTGAAGGAAAGAGAAGCTCTAGAAAAAAGGGGGATGGTGCCTGGGTAAGCCGGACTGCAACAGTGAATACACTCAAACATTTACATTTATGGTAAGTGTACACAACTGTACTATGTTCTTCGTGTGTTTCACTGTCGCAGTCATTACATTTGGGTAGAATCCCAAAGCTATGGATGGGAGGCTGGAACTATATAGCATTAGGAGCGGCTATAAGGCCATGCAGAGGCAAAGCCTGCCCTGGACTTAGAGAAGAGGGGCAAATGATAATGCTTAGTAAAAGTATGAAAAGAGCTCCAAGTAGCAGCTTCTAGAATGTCTTTGGTTGGCACTCCTCTGAGAAAAGCTGCTGAGGAAGATGCAGCCCTGGTGGAATGTGACCAGATTCCCTTGGGCACTGGTTTACCAAGATGCAAATAGCAGAAACGAATGCAGTGGCTTATCCACTTTGAAACAGTCTTCTTTGAAATAGCCTTCCCCTCTGATCCTGCAGCAAATGCCACCAGTAGCTGCTCAGACTTTATTAGAGATTTGGTCCTGTTTAAATAGAATCTTAGTTGTTTGTGTACGTCCAAGGAATGCAGAATCCGCTCCCCCTTATTCTGCGGATTTGGGTAAAAAGTTGTCAGGTGAATAGTTTGGTTAAGAGCCACACTGGATACCACCTTAGGCATACAGGAAGGATTGGCCCTGAGGGACACCCTGTCCGGGTACAATGTAATAAAAGGCTCCACAGACATGAGGGCCTGTAGTTCTGAAACCCTTCTTGCTGAAGTGATTGCCAGAAGGAAAGCTGTTTTCCAAGACAAAAACTTTATATCAGCAGTAGCTGCTGGTTCAAATGGAGGCAGGGTGAGCTTTTCCAAAACAAAATTGAGGTCCCACGCAGGAGTTGTTGATCTTCTGGGGGGGTCTTAAATTTTTGGCCCCTCTAAGATACTGTTTTAGCGGAGGATGAGAAAAGATGGGAGGCTCTGTGCTGTAATGAGCCAAGATGGCAGAGGCATGGATTTTTATTGATGAAAAAGATAGGCCCTTGTCAAGCATCAGTCAAGTATTGTAAAATCGGAGGAATACTTGGCTTTGCTGTAACCGTTCCTTGTGCTTGGTTCCAAGCACAGAATCTCTTCCATTTATCAGCATAAGATTTTCTAGTACTAGGCCTTCTAGCTTCCAAAATGACATCCATCACAGATTTACTGAGAAGTGTATGAATAATTAAATGATCAGCCACGCTGCCAGGTTCAGAGTTTGGAGTGGATTGTGCAGAATATGATTGCTCTGCTGAGACAGTAGATGAGGTATTTGAGGCAAGTACGCAGGAGGGAGTTGAGAAATATTCCTTAGAATTGGGTACCAGTGCTGGCGAGGCCTTTCCGGGGCAATTAGGATAATTTTTTGTTTTTCCTGTCTGACCTTTAGTAAGACCTTGGGAAGAAGAGGCAGAGGAGGAAAGGCATAGACTGATAGGTTTTTTCAACTGAAGGATAAGGCATACCACTTTCTATGCTCATCTGTGATAAGTCCTCGTGTAGAATTCGTCCAGTTGATAATTTTGGGGAGAAGAAAACAGATCCATGTCTGGACTACCCCATTTCTCTGTTATGCTGAAGACTTGTGGATCCAGTTTCCACTCGTGAGGGTCCATAAGATTTCTGCTTAGGTCGTCTGCCAGAGTATTTTGTTTTCCTGGCAGGAATTATGCTTGAAGATGTACTTGGTAAGTCAAGGCTGTGTCCCACAATGCCATGGCTAGTCTGTAAAGGGGGTAGGAATTTGTACCCCCCTGCATGTTTATGTACCACATAACCGTGGTGCTCAGCCTATCAGTAGTTGTCCTGGATGAATTAAGTCCTTGAAGGCTGCCAGGGCATTCTGAACAGCTAACAGCTCTTTTTGGTTGATATGCAGATGCATTTGCTTTGTGCTCCATATGCCCTGAATGCAACTCCCCACCAGGTGGGCCCCCCCGAGCATAGTCTGATGCGTCTGCAGTTAGGGTTTGGGTAGCAGGGGGTAGAGTGAAAGACCATCCCATGTTCTGGTGACATGCCTCTGCTCACCAAAGAAACTCCTGTTGTAGGTAAAGAATGAGAGGAATCATTGTTTTCAGAGTGTGACAATGTTGACTCCATAAACTTTTTACATACCACTGTAGTTTCCTCATATGCAGTCTTGCACATGGAATTAGTACAATGCAGGATGCCATGAACCCCAAAGCCTGCAAAATTTGTCTTGTAGATTACTTCAAACAGATGGCAATAAAAACTCAGTTAACAGTCAGTTGCCTTTGCTTGTCTGGCGTAAGGTAAGCCATCTGGGCAGTTGTATTCAAGCTTGCACCCAGGAATGTAATATTTTGAGAGGGTACCAGTTGTGATTTCTTTTCGTTTATTGTGTACCCTAGGCATGTTAGAAGCCTTTTTGCAAATGCTAGATGTTGAAGAATGTCCTTGTTTTCTGCTTGAATGAGACAGTCGTCCAAGTAAGGATAGATTTGTATGCCTCTGTCTACAAAATGCAATTACTGGCGCCAGGCACTTTGTAAAGACCCTGGGCACGGTAGATAAGCCAAAGGGCAGTGCAGAGAATTGGTAATGCATAAAACCAGCCTTGAAGCAGAGGCATCTTCTGCACGATTCCCTTATTGGGATATGCATGTATGCCTCTTAAGTCTAAAGTCACTAACCAAATGTTCTTGCCCATCATGGGCAGAAGCTGTTGCAATGTCAGCATTTTGAATTTTGGGATGTCCAAGAATGTGTTCAAAATGGCTAAATCCAGTATTGGGCACCAGGCATTGCCTTTTCTGGGTACCAGGAACAGTTGAATAAAACCCTTGCCCTTTTTCCTGTTCTGGTTGATTAGCCCCCATATTCATGAGGGACGTAACTTGTTTGTGTCTCTGCCCACTGATTTTGTGGCAGATCTGGCCATCCGTTTGGAATTGGCAAGGTATGGAAATGAAATCTGTATCCGTGGGATACTATGTTTAGTAACCACTTGTCCTGGGTTATTAACTGCCAATTTTGAGCATGAAGTGCTAATTTTCCCCCTAAGGGGGCTGATAAAAGGTAAATGCTTGATGAAGGCAGAGGGAAGTCACTGAGACGGTTTACTGTAGGGATGTGCTTTGTTTCCTCCAGATTTGGAGGTAGAGGCACCCCATTGCTTTGACCTGTAAGAACCCTGTGATTGGTACCTAGAGCCTTTTGAGCGCCTGGATTTGCCCTGTGAGGCTCTGTTGGACACAGAAAAGGACCAATTTTTTGTAGGCCAGTGCCTACTGAATCTGGGTGGCTGCACTTGTAAGAAATCTTTTACAGTTTGCATAGATTTAGCTTTGTCTTCCATTTTCTTTAAAACCTCTTCTGCCTTATTACCAAACAGAGAATCATGCTGTAAAGGTGCATCCAACAATTTAGCTTTAACATGATCAGGTAGATGTTGCTCCTTGAGCCAGGCATGCTTTCTAATCACAGATCCAGTAACTGTGGCCCTGCAAGAGGCCTCCAAGGAATCAAAACCACACTGCAAAGTATGCTTTCCAACCTGTTCTGCTGCATGCAATAATTCCAGTAATTCTTTATTTTCCACACATTCAGAAATCATTATTTTCTGTTTCAATAATCCCATAACATGCTGTTGATATTTAAGCATATGAAACTGGCAGTTTAAGGCCCTAATAGCCAAGGTTGCAGACGTATAAACCTTTCACCATCTTTCCAGCACCCTGGAATCTCTATCAGAGGGGGAACGATTCTTAGCTGTTGAGGCCTTTACACCTTTGGGACTCTGCGAGATAGTTTCCGGGTCAGCAGCAGGATTTTTGAATAACAATTTGTGGGAGTCAGGAACCCTGTAATATCTGTCTGGCTTACTAGGAGCTGGAGGTAGGGAATCAGGAGTCATGCTTGACTCTGAAAACACAATCAACAATGTCTAATACAGGAGATATAGCCAAAGGCCTACGCTAAGGAAGAAGGAAATCCCTTAGCCTCTTTTTTTGATTCTGAGAAATCCTGACTCTCCCAATGAAAATGTTCCCTTAAAGTATGCAAGGTTTCTCCAAAAGACTAATCTTCAGGTGGAGATGCAGATGGGATGGATTCATCTGCATCTGAATCCTCATAGGGTGGTATAGAAAATTCCTGATCAGAAGAGGAATCAAAAGAAATAGAAACCTGATCTGAAGATTCATAATCCGTGTCTTGCCTAGGCCTTTTACCGGGGGGTGTTGGGAACCCCTGATCAAGGTAATGTCTTCAGCCATTTTGATAATCTGTTTTTTAGGCATAGAGGCCTGAGTATGTGACTCATGCGTTGTTTTTTTTAGCCTTAGAAGTTGCTTTCGTCTTTGTTTTTGAAGCTGGTGTCCGTTCTATATAGAAATGTTGAGGCCTGAAAACACCCTCAGAAGCCAGTGGCTGCTCAGCAACTCCGGACACCCATCTGAGAAAGAGACATCTGTGGGTACAATACTCAGAATCTTGTGGCATGCCGGACTCCACATGGGTCCAGGGAGAGACCTGCGACTCGAAAGTAGCAGGTATCAGGGGCTGCGAAAGTACCTCACTGAGTACCGGTGACTGGCTTAAGAGAAGCTTCGTCGGTTTTGGACCTTAGCGATCTGTCTCTGTCCTGTTTTTTATGAACTCCAGTAGTCTGATTGCTATCGGATGACATTTCAGGGTAATTAAATCAGTTTCCAAAATATTTTGAAGCAAAAATATACAGATGCTTAATAGAGCATTGGTTAAATCTAGCACAAAACCGACAGCAAGGCACGTTATGATCTGGGCCTAGGCAAGGAATACAGTACAAATGAAAATCCTTATGAGGTATTTGCTTCCCACAAGTAATGCAATTATTAACTTTTACTGACATCGGTAAGGAGCAAGAAAAAGTTTCCCCAATGGGGTACTTAGCTTTAATTGAAGACTTCAGTTCTGAAACTTGAATGCGAAAATTTCAGAAGTTAGCCGATCGGCACTTGCGAACTGCTTCTGCTTTGAGCAACGCGCGGCAAGAAAGACTGAAGAAAATGGCGTCGGCTGCATGTTTTATACCCCTGACGACCTGACGTCATGGAAGAGGAGACGGCAACCGACGCAGGACCCAAGACTTTGATATTTAGGCTGACTGAGGGCAACCTGCCAGCAATGACTGCAACAGTGAAACATGAACATCGAAAATGAGACCAAAGGAAGAGGAACCAGAACTGGCGAGGCCAGATGGGAGCAGTAAGGATAACAGCACTTCAATCAGCTGGCTTTCTGTACGAGTTTTGCAATCAGAGATATTGGGGGATAGGTGTAAAGGAGACCAGAGGGCCAAACGTGGACTAGAACATCTCTTCACACCCACCCCCAGGGAGTGGGGGGCGGTGGGTGTCACGGCAAAGTACAGTTGTGTACACTTACCATAAACGTTCGAGTGTATTCACTGTTGCAGTCATTACATTTGGGTAATCCGCTGGCAGGTTGTCCTCAGTCAGCCTGAATTCCAAAGTCTTTGGTCCTGCGTCGGTAGTTGTCTTCTCTTCTATGATGTCAGGTTGACAGGGGTATAAAACATGCAGCAGACGCCATTTTCTTTACTTTTTCTTGCCCCCAAAAAGATAGCAATACTATATATCTATCTATATCTATGTCTATATATCTATATATCTATATCTATATATCTATATCTATATATCTATATCTATATATCTATATCTATATATCTATATCTATATATTTATATTTATATATAAATATATATATATATATATATATATATATATATATATATATATATATATATATATATATATATATATATATATATATAAATACACACACACACAAGCATCAATATAAACTTAACCTTCGCCTACAAGCAAATGAAGGAAAGAAACTTTAGAATGACGGAGATGGCGGGAGGGTAACCTGGACTGCAACAGTGAATACACTAACATCTATACAATTATGGTAAGTGTACACAACTGTACTATGTTCTTTGTGTTTCACTCTTGCAGTCAATACATTTGGGTAGAATCCCAAAGCTATGGTTGGGAGACTGGAGCTAAACAGCATTAGGTGCGGCTATAAGGCCCTGCAGCACTGCAGTGGAAAAGCCTGCCCTGGACTTAGAGGCAAATGGTACTGCTTTGTAAATGTGTGAACAGAACTCCCAAAGTAGCAGCCTCTAGAATGTCTTTGGTTGGTACTCCTCTGAGAAAGGCTGCTGAAGTAGCTGCAGCTCTGGTGGAATGAGACCTAATGCCCTTGGGTACAGGTTTACCATGGTGTAAGTAGCAGAAATGGATGCACTGGTTTATCCACTTTGAAATGGTCTGCTTTGAAATAGCCTTTCCTTCTGATCCTGCAGCATATGACACGAATTGCTCAGTTTTTCTTTGAGTTTTAGTCCTGCTCAAGTAGAATCTTAGCTGTCTGTGTACGTCCAAGGAATGCAGAATGCTCTCCCCTTTGTTCTGCGGATTTAGATAAAAAGTTGTCAGATGAATTGCTTGGTTAAGAGACGCACTGGAAACCACCTTATGCATAAAAGTAGGATTTGTCCTCAGACACCCTGTCTGGGTAAAATATGATAAAAGGCTCTACAGCCATGAGGGCCTGTAGCTCTGAAACTCTTCTTGCTGAAGTAATTGCTAGTAGCAGAGCTGTCTTCCATAAGAACTTTATATCAGCGGTAGCAGCTGGGTCAAATGGTGGCAGGGTGAGCTTTTCTAACACATACTTGAGGTCCCATGCAGGTAATGGTGATCTAGGAGGCCTTAAATTTTTGGCTCCTCTTAAGATACTGCTTTATTAAAGGATGAGAAAAGACTGGTGGCTCTGTATTGTAATGAGCCGAAATGGCAGAGGCGTGGATTTTGACTGATGAGAAAGATGGGCCTTAGTCAAGCATCTCAGTCAAGTATTGTAATATCTGAGGAATATGTGCTTCTGCTGTATCAGTTCCTTGTACTTGATTCCAAGCACAGAATCTCTTCCATTTGTCAGCATAAGATTTTCTAATACTAGGCCTTCTGACTTCCAAAATGACATCCATCACAGCTTTACTGAGAGGTGTCATTTGTATGATTACATGATTAGCCATGCTGCCAGGTTCAGAGTCTGTAGTTGATTGTGCAGGATCTGATTGTTTTGCTGGGACAGTAGTTGCGGCCTTTGAGGCAAGGTTCAAGCTGGGTATTGAGACAAGTTACTTAGAATTGGGTACCAGTACTGGCAGGGCCAGTCCGAGGCAATTAATATCATCTTTAGCTTCTCTGGTCTGACTTTTAGGAGGGCCTTGGGTAGAAGAGGCAGAGGAGGAAAGGCGGAAACTGACAGGTTTTTCCAACTGAAGGACAGAACGTCCACTTTCCATGCTTGTCTGCAATAAGTCCTTGTGGAGAAACTTTTCAATTGATAATTTTGAGGACAGGCAAAAAGATCTAGGTCTGGGCTCCCCCATTTCTCTGTTATCATGCTGAAGACTTGTGTATCTAGCTTGCACTCATGAGGATCCATAAGGTTTCTACTTAAATAGTCTGCCAGAGTGTTTTGTTTTCCTGGCAGGAATTGAGCTTGAAGATGTATTTGGTAGGTCAAAGCTGTGTCCCACAGTGCCATGGCTAATCTACAAAGGGGGTACGAGTGTGTGCCCCATTGCTTGTTTATACATCACATGACTGTGGTGTTGTCCATCTTTATCAATAATTGCCCTGGATGAAGCAAGTCCTTGAAGGCTTTTAGGGCATTTTGAACAGCTAGCATCTCTTTCTCGTTGATATGTAGATGCATTTGTTTTGGTGCCCATATGCCCTGAATGCATCTCCCTGCCATGTGGGCCCCCCCAGGCATAATCTGATGAGTCTGTTAAGGTTTGGCTGGCGGGGGTAGAGTGAAGGGCCGTCCCATGTTTTGGTGACAGGCCTTTGCCTACCACAGATACTCCTGTTGCAGGCAGGGAATGAGAGGAAAGTACAGTTGTGTACCTACCATAAATGTAGATGTTTGAGTGTATTCACTGTTGCAGTCATTACACTTGGGTTATCCTGCAGACAGGCTGCCAGCAGTCGGCCTGAATTCCAAAGTCCTGGTCTGGTGTCAGTTGCTGTCGCCTCTTCCCTGACGTCAGTGCGCCAGGGGTATACAAGATGCAGCAGACGCCATTTTCTTCAGTTTTTCTTGCCCCAGATGTCAGGTGCCCCCAAAAGGGTAGGCTACAAATTCTGCTTATAAAAAAGCATGCAATAACAAACAACCTTCATCTACAAGCAAATACACCACATAGGTTGTGTAGAATAGAGAAGTACAGATAAGTCCCAGCAATGAAAAGGGGGATGGAGGGAGGGTAACCTGGTTTGCAACAGTGAATACACTCGAACATCTGCATTTATGGTAGGTACACAAAGTACAGTTGCGTACCTACCATAAATCTAGATGTTCGAGTGCATTCACTGTTGCAGTCATTACTCTTGGGTTATCCTGCTGGCAGGCTACCCGCAGTTGGCCAGAATTCCAAAGTCCATGCCTGGCGTCGGTTGCTGTCGCCTCTTCCCTGACATCAGTGCACCAGGGGTATAAAAGATGCAGCCGACGACACCATTTTCGTTAGTTTTTCTTGCCCCATATGTCAGGTGCCCCCAAAATGGTAGGCTAAAAATATTATGCCAATAATTATGCATGCAGTAAAATGAGAAGTTATGTACCTACCATAACATTCCATGTTAGCTGTCTTCTTCTCACCTTCTTTCTTGCTGGTTGGATCGGAGCCGATCCTAGACTCAGACACGGCCATCTACTAAAGCTCAAGAGCTATTTACTGGCTCAAGGCCTCCCCATATCCCACAATGCTTGGCGCTAGACACCCAGATCTCATTTGGCACAGCTAACACCATAGAAAATACAAGGACACCTGTCCATACTACAAGGTTTTCCTACAGTACTAAGACAGAGGAGGACGTAACCAAGATAAGACTCAGCCAGAGGAAGAAGGCCTCAAAAAGGGACTTTTCTTGGTCTGTTCAGGCTAGGGGAATGGAGGGTGGGACGCAAGAAAGAAGGCGAGAAGAAGACAACTAACATGGAACGTTATGGTAGGTACATAACTTCTTAATATTAAGTTGTCTCTCTCGCCCTCATTCTTGCTGGTTGGGACAGCGTCCCTAGCACCTTAGTCCTGGGTGGCTCATCGGAACAGACTCTTGAGCACAGTGGAACTAAAAGCAGCTCTACTCCTAGAGGCCATATCCAACTTATAATGTGAAATGAAAGTATGAGGAGTGGCCCATGTGGCTGCGGCACAAATAGATTCCATAGGTAGTCTTGCTTGAAAAGCTACCGAAGTAGCTAACGCTCTAGTGGAATGACCTTTAGGTTTAGTAGGGAGTTCTTTACGTCTCAGCTGATAAATCAAAGTAATAATACAGGACAACCACCTGGATAAGGTTACTTTAGAAACTGGCAGGCCCTGTTTGCCCTCAGCATAGGACAGGAAGAGTTGGTCTGATTTCCTTGTTTGCTTGGCCCTATCCAAATAAAAACGTAATTGCCTATGAGCGTCCAATTGGTGTAACTTTTGTTAAGCTTTGTTCGAATAGTTAGGAAAAAAAGACAGGTAGATCAACAGCCTGATTCAGGTTTGTTTCGGAAGGTATCTTGGGCAGAAATGAAGGATTAGTCCTGAGTGAAACTATCCTTATGAAACAAGGTAAGGAGGATGAATACAGAGGGCTTGAAGTTCCGGAACTCTCCTAGCCGAGGTGGTGGCTACTAAAGAGAGTCTTCCAGGAGAGCAATTTTAAGGAACAGGAAGCCGCAGGTTCAAAAGGGGGGAGAATCAAGGAAGCTAATATCAAGTTGAAGTCCCACGGAGGCGGGGGATCTCTGACCAGGGGCCTAAGCAAAATAGTTCCTTTAAGAAAGGCCTTGCAAAGTTTGTGGGACATTATGCTGGTTTCTGACAGGCCAGCGTGGAAATTTGCAATAGCAGCTAATTGGACCCTAATGGTGGCAGACGAGGAACCAGCTTGAAAGAGTTCTGCTAAAAAATCTAGAACGTGACAGACAAGGGCTGTAAAAGGGTTTATATTCCTAGCCTTTGCCCAGAAAGAGAAACGTTTCCACTTACTAGCACAAGTCTTCCTAGTAGTAGATTTGTACGAAGAAAGGATGATTTCACGCACCGGCTGAGAAATATGCGGAAGCCTGGCTAAGGTTGGAAGTGGAGCAACCAAGCTGTGAGGTTGAGGACCAAGAGGTCTGGCACTGGGGTCCAGATTCCAAGGCTGCTCCAGTAGGTGACAATGCAGGAATGGGAACCAAATTTGTCAAGGCCAGTAAGGGGCAATGAGGATCATCCTGGATCCCAATGCGGTCGCCTTCTGAATTAGTTTGGGAATTAGGGGAAAGGGTGGGAATACATAGAGAAGGCCCTGGGGCCAATCGTGAACTAGAGCATCTCTGGGGGAGTGGCCGGGAAGGGGGAAGAGAGTGAAGAAATCGTTGCACTTGCTGTTGAGAGGAGTTGCGAAAAGGTTGCAGCAAGGTTGACCCGATCTGCGGAAAATTTTGTCCGCTACTGACAGAGACCACTCGTGAGGCATGAGAATAGCTCTGCTTAGCCTGTCCGCTATGACGTTGGACTTCCCAGGGATGTGCGTTGCTATCAGAAACCATTGAGAGGAGATCGTCCACTGCCAGATTCTGAGTGCTTCTCGACATATGGGATAGGACTTGGTTCCGCCCTGCTTGTTGATGTACCACACTACAGACATATTGTCTGTTTGAATTGCAATAGTCCCGGTGGGTAAAGAGTCCTGAAGAGCTTGCAACGCTAAAAGCACCGCTCATCTCCAAGACGTTTATGTGCAGGTGGTACTCTAGAGGTTGCCAAGTGCCCTGAACAGTCCTGCCCTGAAAATGCCCCCCCCCCCACACCCGATCAGGGAGGCATCCATGGTCACCATGGCAACAGGAGGAGGAAGATCAAACGGTCTGCCCTCGAGTACTACAGGGGAGACCATCCACCAAGCCAGGTGGTCTTTGCATGATTGAGTGATTATTATCTTGTGAGACATCGAAAGTTGTTGAAAAGAACATTGGGTAAAAAGCATCCACTGAAGAATCCGCATGTGAAAACGAGCCATGGGAACTAGTACGATTGCTGCTGCCATGAGACCCAACGTTTTTAGTACAAATCTGGCCTGAATTCTTTTGCACTGTATTAAGACCTGCACATGTCGGCGAATGTCTGATACTCTGTCTAGAGGAAGTTTTGCAGACAGATATTTTGTATTTAATCTTGCGCCTATAAAGGTTATAGACTGACAAGGCGACAATGCAGGCTTTTCGAAATTTATTGAGATACCTAGCTCGGAGTAAGTTTGGATGGTATAATCCCTGGCTTGCAGTAGCTGATGCCTGGTGGAAGCAGTAAGGAGCCAGTCGTCTAAATATGGAAACACCTGGAATCCTCGCCGTCTCAGGTGAGCCGTAACCACTGCCATGCATTTGGTGAAAACCCTGGGGGCTGTGGTGAGACCAAAGGGCAGGGCTCTGAACTGATAGTGACTGGCTCCCAGCCGGAAGCGGAGAAACCTTCTGGAGCGCCTGTCCATTTTGATATGGTAGTACGCATCCTGAAGGTCTATGGAGCACATCCAATTGTCCTGACCCAAAAAGGGTAGAATGGACTGATGTGTGACCATCCGGAACATCGTTCTTTGAACAGATTTGTTTAACCTGCTGAGATCCAAAATGGGTCTCCAGTCCCCGGTCTTTTTTGGTACCAAAAAGAACTTGAAGTAAATTCTGGATCCTTGCTGATCTGCTGGGACTGGCTGGATAGCCAGTTTTTCTAGCAGTTTTGAAATTTCTGGCACTGCTTGTTCCCTTAGACCAGGTTGAACATCTGGAAAGGACTTGCTTGTTTGTACAGGGGTGTGGACAAAGGGGATTTTGTAACCCTCTGATATGATAGGCCATACCCATTTGTCTTGTGTGAGGAGTTGCCAGGCTTCTGGTACAGTGACCATCTTCCCCCGACAGCCTCCGAAGGTGAACAGTCGGGCAGCCCCTCAGGGGTGCTGAAAAGGTTTGTCAGAGAAAGATTCTCTGCTACCCCTGACTTTGTGGACCCCCTCTGCCCCTCGGGCGGCGTCTATTATTGTTCCCTCCCCTGCCCCTGGAGGGAAACTCACCACGTGAGTCAGGCACGACTCCCTGGGGTTTCCGAAACCACATTTTCCCACTCTTCTGACCTTTAGGGTATGGTCTAGAGGGAGTAGAAAAACGGACTCCCACGGCAGTGTCTTGCCTTCCTGCTCACACCTGGTAAGGGTATCCTTCACCTGTGGTCCAAACAGAGCTGAACCATCGAAGGGGGTACTGGTGAAGGATGCCTTAAAGGGGCCAGCAAAGTTACATAACCGCATCCAGGCAGGTCTTCTCAAAGCCACGCCTGTACCTGCGGCCCTACTCGCCCCATCGGCTCCATAAGAAATGGGCCGCATGGAGGAGTTGACGATTGAATTAAGGGTCGCTAGCTGGGAGTTGATCTTATCTTGAGCCCCCGCAGCTGATGGATCCTGAAGGGTATCACCCAGTTCCTTGAGAAGATCCCTTTGAAGGCAGGTGAAGTGGCACAGATAATTCAGCGACCGCATGGAAAAAAAATCGCTGAGGAAAACATCCGCTTCACGTACCTATTGTCCTAGACTCTATTAGGTGGATGGACAGGCACTGAAGGGTCAGCCAACTCCTCCTTCGTGGCTGCTGCAACCACCATGGCATCAACGGGGACACCTTTTGTCAAAAATTGTTTGTTGGATGGGGCTGTAATGAACTTAGTGGACCTGCGGGGAGTTGGTTCCACTGTGTCTGAGGCTGACCATGCCCTTCGAGCCACTACTTCCATCAGCGGGTCGAAGGGTGGAGACACCCAGGAGGTGGAAGGCCGAGAACCAAACGCGTCCAGGTATACAGACTCGTCCTCAGAAGGGTTAACGGCAGTCCAGTTCCCCCTCTGCTTAAGGATCTCTAGGATGTCTGAAAAAGAGATCCTCGGAGGGGATCTTGGGGACCCTTCCGAATCCTCCAAGTCTGTATCAGACGTGACTGACTCGGGGGAGTCGACATGTTTCCTCTTACATTTTCTCTTCCGAGGGGGCTCCTCTCAATGATCAGGGAAGGCCTTGGAAGAGGAAGATACACCAAATGGGGTGAACTGGAGCGCCTGTTCGCCACACTTGAAGTCAGAAGGGTGGGCAGAGACCGATGCAAGCACCATGGGGGGAGGAGCCGACGGGGCCGATCGAGGAGCCGACTCAGGAGTCAGCACGCTCATGACCTCGAAGGCGCCCTTATCAGGCAGAGCAGAAGGTCCCCACTCTGAAGAGACATGAACCCCTCCCGGCACGAAGAGGGACGGCTCAGAAGCCGATGTCTGAGCCGAGCTCACCTGCGCCGAAGCCCCGAGAGGGAGAATGGGATCGGACAAGGGTCCGATGCCACTCGCCCCCTCGGAGCCAATGAGGGAGTCCCGGCGCCCAGATCCCTCCAAGGAAGGAACCAATGAAGAGATCGGAGCCGACTGAGCCGAAAGGTGTGGTATCGGCTCCGTTTCCAAGATTCGAGCCCCAACCAGCTCCGGCTCCGAACACAAAAGGGGAGTCAGAGGAGGAACTGCTGAAGACACAGGGACAGCCACAGTCTGCTGAGAAGGGCTGGTTAACATTTTGGCCAGGGCCTGCGATTTAAGAAGTCTACTGACCACCCTCTCCAAGTCATGATCGGATAGTCTGGAGGACCAAGGAGTGTGACCTATGGCTTCGTTCAGACTGAAGCAATGGTGAACTCAGAGCCAAATGAACCGATTCGAGGGAAGGGGACCTAGAACGTTTTCAACCCAAAGATGGTTCCGACACTAAAGCCGGAGCCGATTGAGGTCCAGAGATGTCGGTTCCAGCCAGAACCGAAGAGGCAGATGCTCTGCCCAGCGACGGCTTGGCGGGCTTTAAGGATTTCCCCGACTGAGGCTTCGCCGGGATCCCTCTGGCTTAAGTAAGCCTCTCAAAATAAGCTTACTACGCTCCTGCAGGACTCTCGGGCTGAAGGCGTGACAGACCGAGCAGGAGTCCTGCAGGTGTAAAGAACCCAAGCAATAAACACAAGTGTGACCGTCCATCAGAGACATCTTCTGACAGCACGACGCACACTTCTTGAAGCCTGAAACTTTGGTATCCTTGGACATACTGGAAGGGGGATACCAAAGAGAGTAAATTAAACTAGTGCTTAAACAAGGCACACAGGAACAGTCACAAACCCGCAGTAGTTAAACTAACAAGAACAAAAACCATCACACCACACTTAAAAACTATCCACTAATAAAAATATATACAAATACTACAAGGCTAAACACTACTCCTATTAGGTACAAAAAAGGGTGGGGTTAGCCACTAAAGAGAAGAAACAAGGGGGGGGGGGTAGAAACTCTCTAACAAAAAATGAGTTTCCTGAGTGGGACAAACTAGGGGATACACAGTCTAATTATACTAAAAGGGAAAGTATCTATATATAAGAAACATACAAAGGCAGATTTTAAGCTAATAAGACCAAAAAAGATATACGACCTGAGCCAGTAAAAACGCAACCTCGTAGCTGAAGCAGCAAATGAGATCTGGGTATCTAGCGCCAAGCATTGTGGAATATGGGGAGGCCTCGATCCAGTAAATAGCTCTCGAGCTTTAGTAGATGGCCGAGTCGGAGGCGAGGATCGGCTCTGAACCCAACCAGCAAGAATGAAGGCGAGAGAGAACTTAACATTAAACATTTCCTTCATCTACAAGCAAAGAAGCATAGGTAAGTCCGAGCAAAGAAAAGGGGGATGGAGGGTGGGTAACCTGGACTGCAACAGTGAATACACTCTAATATCTACATTTATGGTAGGTACACAACTGTACTATGTTTGTGTTTCACTGTTGCAGTCATTACTCTTGGGTTGAATCCCAAAGCTAAGGCTGGGTCTAAATAGGAATAGGAGAGGCTATAAGGCCTTGCAGAACTGCAGTGGCGAAGCCTGCTTTGGATTTAGAGTAGAGAGGTAAATGGTAGTGCTTTGTAAAAGTGTGCACTGAACTCCAAGTTGCAGCCTCTAAAATGTCTTTGGTTGGTACTCCTCTGAGAAAGGCTGCTGCCCTGGTAGAATGAGGCCTAATGCCCTTGGGCACTGATTTGCCATGTTGTGAGTAGCAGAAATGAATGCAGTGGCCTATCCATTTTGAAATAGTCTGTTTTGAGATAGGCTTTCCTTGTGATCCTGTAGCATATGCCACTAAAAGTTGCTCAGTTTTTCTGAAAGCTTTAGTTCTGTCCAAGTAGAAGCATAGTTGTCTGTGTATGTCCAAGGAATGCAGAAGTCTCTCGTCCTTATTCTGTGGGTTTGGATAAAAGCTAGACAAATGAATGGTTTGGTTAAGGGCCACACTGGACACTACCTTAGGCATAAATAAATGTTGGGTTCATCCTTAGAGAAACCCTGTCTGGATGGAAAATTATGAAAGGTTCCACAGCCATGAGTGCCTGTAACTCAAACTCATCTTGCAGAGGTTATTGCTAGGAGCAGAGCTGTTTTCCAAGATAAAAGTTTTATG
The DNA here is from genome assembly GCF_019279795.1 of Protopterus annectens. Lineage (NCBI taxonomy): Eukaryota > Metazoa > Chordata > Ceratodontiformes > Protopteridae > Protopterus > Protopterus annectens. Next base: position 1,481,987,783 of record NC_056743.1, on the reverse strand, counting down.
TCAGCTGTATTGGCTGGCTCAAAAGGCGGCAGTGTGTTTTTCCAAGACATAATTGAGGTCTCGTTGCAGGTATTGGGGCTCTCCTTGGAGGTCTCATGCTTTTGACCCCTCTGAGGTACTGCCTTAGCAATAGATGGGAAAAAAATAGGAGGTTCTGTATTGTAATGAGCGGAAATGGCAGAGGCATGAATTTTAATTGATGAAAAGGATAGGCCTTTGTCCAACATCTCAGTTAAGTACTGTAAAATCTGAGGTATATTTGGTACAGATGTGTCAATTCCTTGTGCCTAGTTCCAAGCACAGAATCTTTTCCACTTGTCTGCATAAGATTTTCTGGTACTGGGCCTCCTGGCCTCCAAAATAACATCCATCACTGCTTTAGAGAGAGGTGTGCTTTGAATGGTTACATTATCCGCCATGCTGCCAGATTTTGGGTCCTGAGTTGGCTGTGCAGAATCTGATTGTTTCGCTGGGTCAGTAAGTGAAGAATTAGAAAGCAATGTCCAGGCTGGGCCATGAGACAAGCTTTTTAGGATTGGGTACCAGTGTTGGTGTGGCCAGTCTGGGGCAATCAGAATCATTCTCGGCTTCTCTTGTCTGACCTTTAGGAGTACCTTGGGGAGGAGAGGCAGAGGAGGAAAGGCATATACTGTTAGACTTTTCCAGCTGAATGACGGAGCATCCACTTTCTATGCTTGCTTGTGAGAAGTCCTTGTGCAGAATTTCTGTAGTTGGCAGTTGTGAGGGAAGGCAAATAGATCTATGTCTGGGCATCCCCATTCTTTGGTTCATAGGTTCATAGGTTCATACTAGGCTATCTGCCCAAGGGCATTTATAAGCCTAGCCCATAGTTATGTGGGCCACCACCCCCCTTTAGTTTGAAAAAAAATGCCTATCATTTTGCTGTGTGCCTCTGTCAGACGCTTGCGCTGAAGTAATCCCTGGGTATATCTGCAATCTCCCATCCATTGTCAACATTCCTCTTGAACAAGGTGCTCTCCTGCCTCACATGTATTGATTCTGGGTTGTGGAATTCTGAGTCTTCTGGGTGATGAATCCCTGTCACTCTCTATTTATCTATTTATCCCTATTTAAGGGTCCTCTCTTTCTTCTAGAGGGATGAGGGATTTTTGAGGTGAAGCATTTTCATCAAATCTGGGTTTGACATGGCCTTATATATGTCAGTCAGGTCACTGAGCTGAGTAGATGAAGCTGAGAGACTGAATAGAGCTGAGTTTCAGGCAGGCGGGCAAAGACATATTTGATTTTTGAGACCCTTTTCCTTTTTTTGGAGGAACTTTTCAAGCCTGCAGCAGTGTCTGGTCAGGATACATTCGAACGGGCATTGTACTCAATCATAGGTCTAATAAAGTGAGAGTACAGGGGGCGGGGACTGACCCCCCCTTGATCTAGATGTGCCGCTTCATCATCAGGGTGATATATAGAAGGTTTTCCTAACTACTTTAGCAACATGAGTGTCAAACTAAAGGCTACTGTCAACCTGGGTCCTGAGGATGACTTTTTTCTGTCTGTGGTGGATTGCCACCCAGCTGGGTAGGGTAGCTATAGGTAGCCTTGTTTTCCCAAAGGGCTATGCATTTTTTTTTATTTTTGCGGGCCATGGCTCTGGTGCCACGGCACCAGTTATCCAGCCTTCTAGGGGATATCTGAGGATCAGATGTGCCAGATGTATTTGCGACTAGTTTGCTAGTCATCTGCAAACTTTGTCACCATAACCCTCCTGTGTTTGTTTTGTACTTCAGAAAAAGTAGATGCTAGAACAGTGGGACCCAGGACTGACTCTGTGGGACACCACTTGTGACAGGCTTTTGAGTCTGATGGGCTCCAGCAAGCCTGACCCTGTGGGTTCTGTCACTTAGCCAGTTCCATCTTGTATGTATGGGTTTCTGTTCAAGCTTTTGGATGATACCTGAGTACCTGGTGTTGTGTAAGGCCTTTTGCCAGGTCGAGGTAGGCTGTATGGACTGCCTTTCGGATGCTGACTACTTGTGGATCCAGTTTCCACTCGTGGGGATCTATAAGGTTTCTGCTTAGTTCATCTGCCAGAGTATTGTTCTTTCCTGGCACGAATTGTGCTTGATTAGTCAATGCTGTGTTCCACAAAGTCATTGCTTGTCTGCAGAGGGGGTAGGAATGTGTGCCTCCCTGCTTATGTACCACATGACTGTAGTATTGTCCGTCCTTAGTAGTTGTCCTGGATGGAGTAGATCCTTGAAAGCTGTCAGGGCATTCTGAACAGCTAGCATCTCTTTTTGATTGATATGTAGATGTATTTGGCTTGTGGACCATGTGCCCTGAATACATTTTCCTGCCATGTGTGCTCCCCAGACATAATCTGATGCATCTGTTATTGACTGCCTGGCTGTGGGTATAGTGAATGGCTGTCCCTTGTTGAGGTGACAGGCATGAGCCCACCATCGACACTACTGTTACAGGCAAGTAATGAGGGTAATTACTGCTTCCAGGCTTTGACAATGTTGAGTCCAGACACTTTTTAGGTACCATTGAAGTTTCCTCATATGCAGTCTGGCATATGGAATTAGCAGAATGCAGGATGCCATGAAGCCTAAAGCCTGCAGAATTTTTCTTGCAGATAACTGGGTCTTTGTTGCCAACATTTTGAAGTAGGAAGTTAGTTGCCTTTGTCTGGCGTGAGATAAGCCATCTGGGTGAGATAAGCCATCTGGGCAGTTGTATTTAAGCCTGCACCCAGGAATATTATCTTGAGAGGGTACTAGTTTTGATTTCTTTTAGTTTACTGTGTACCCTAGGCAAATTAATAATCTTTTTATGAACGCCAGATGCTTTAGTAGAGTGTCCTTGTTCTCTGCTTGTATAAGACAGTCCAAGTAAGGATAAATTTGAATTCCTCTGTCTGCAAAATGCAATTACTGGTGCCAGGCATTTTGTGAAGACCTTGGGCGCAGTAGATAAGCCAAAGGGCAGTGCAGAGAATTGGTAGTGCATTGAGCCAGCTAAGAATCTGAGTTATCTTCTGCAAGATTGTCTGATTGGTATATGCAGGCATGCCTCTTTTAGGTCCAAAGTTACAAGTCAAGACTTCTTGCCCAGCATGGGCAGAAGCTGCTGCAGAGTTAACATTTTGAATTTTGGAACGTCCAGAAATGTGTTTAGAAAAGACAGGTCCAGTATTGGTCTCCAGGCTTTGTCCTTTCTGGGAACCAAGAAAAGTCTTGAGTAAAATCCTTGTCCCTGCCTGCTCTTGTTGTGGTACTTGCTGAATGGCCCTCATGTGCATAAGGGACTAAACTTGTTTTTGTGCCTCTGCCCATTGATTGTGTGGCAGGTTTGGCATACCTTTTGCCTGTGGCAGGGTGTGAAAGTGGAACCTATAGCCCTGGGACACTATATTCAATACCCATTTGTCCTGGGTGATCATGTGGGCTGCAAGATAAGTGCATGGTGCTGGCAGAGTTAAGTCATTGGGACTGTTTCCTGTATGGCTGTGTTTTGTCTTCTCCACTTTTGGAGATACAAGCGCCCCACTGTTTAGGCCTGTATGAGCCCTGGGGCTGGGATCTGCCTCTGGAACATCTGTATCTGCCTCTGTGGCCTGTCTGACACTGGAAAGGACCAATTCTTTGTAGGCCAGTTCCTACTAAATTTTGGTGGCTGAATCTGTAAGAAATCCTTTACTGTTTGCATAGATTTCGCTTTGTCCTCCATTTTCTTCAAAACCTCCTCTGCTTTAACACCAAATAAAGTATCATGCTGTAATGGAGCATCTAATAATTTTGCTTCAAGATCAGGCAGATTTTGTTCCTTTAACCAAGCATGCCTCCTAATGACAGAACCCGTAACTGCGGCCCTGCAGGAGGCCTCCAGAGAATCAAAACCACACTGCAATGTATGCTTTCCCACTTGTTCAGTTGCATGCAATAAATCCTGTATTTCCTTATTTTCTGTACAATCAGAATTAGTCAACATTTTCTGTTTTAACAGTGACATTAAGTATTGCTGATATTTAATCATATGAAATTGACAATGTAAAGCCCTCACAGCCAAAGTAGCAGAAGAGTAAATCTTTTCCCCCCCATCTGTCTAGTGCCCTTGAATCCCTGTCAGAAGGGACAGGGTTTTTTTGCAGTAGCAGCCTTAACCCCCCTTGGGACCCTGAGAAATAATTTCTGGGACAGCAGCAGGGTTTTTATAAATAAATTTATGTGAATCAGGAACCCTGTAGTACCTGCCTGGTTTAACAGGAGCTGGAGGTAAGGAGTCTGGAGAAAGGCCGGACTCTGAAAATACATCTACAATGTCTAGCACAGGGGGAATATAGCAAGAGGTCTGTGATGAGGAAGTAAAAGAAAATCTCTAAGCCTTTTCTTTGATTCTGAGTAATCTTGGCTCTCCCAGTGGAAGTGCTCCCTCATGGTATAAAGGGCTTCCCCAAAAGAATAATCCTCAGGAGAAGAGGCTGAAGGAATGGATTCTTCAGCATCAGAATCCTCATATGGAGGAAGAGAGTATTCCTGTACAGAAGAGGAGACAGAAGAAACAGAAACCTGATCAGATGAGTCATTCCGTGTCTTGCCTAGGCCTCTTATCAGGAGATGGTTTGGAAACCCCTAATCAAAGTAATTAGGTCTTCGGCCATTTTAAGTGTCTGTTTTTTTAGGCATGGAAGTCTGTCCAGGAGAATGCTGTACTTGTTTGTCTTTAAAGCTGTTTTAGTCTTTGTCTTGGAAGCTGAGGTTGGCTTAACATATAACTGTGTAGGTCTGAAGACACCCTCAGAAGCCGATGGCTGTTCAGCAGCTCCGGACCCATCTGAGGGAATAGTTTCAGAGTGTCCAATACCTTGAGTATCCAGAGGCCTAGCTGTCGCCACGTTGGAGTCGGTAGGGGGAGTCAGGGGCTGCGAAAGCGCCTCACTGAGAACCGGCGACTGGCCTAGCGGAGGCCTCGTCTGTTTTGGACCTCGGATGCCTGCCCTTTTCCTTGCGCTTTTTATAAACTGCGGTCGTCGGCTGTTCCGACGGCATTATATAATTAAATCTTCGGCCAAAGTAATGAAAGGCAAAATTGTACCGACGCTTAATAGTGCATTGGTTAAATCTAGCACAAAGCTGACAGCTAGCAACATCGTGGTCAGGGCCTAGGCAAGGAATAACAGTAAGAATGAAAATCCTTATGACGTATTTGCTTCCCATAAGAAATACAATTAACTTTTTCTGACATCGGTCTGGAGCAAGAAAAAAGTTTCCCCAACGGGATACTTAGCTTTATTGAAGACTTTGGACCTGAAATTCATTTTGAAAATCTCAGCAGCCTGCCGACCCGCACTTGCGAACTGCTTTTGCTTCGGGCACCATGCGGCAAGAAAGGTGCAAGAAAATGGCGTTGGCTGCATCTTGTATACCCCTGGCGCACTGATGTCAGGGAAGAGGCGACAGCAACAGACATCAGACCAGGACTTCGGAATTCAGGCCGACTGCGGGTAGCCTGCCAGCAGGATAACCCAAGTGTAATGACTGCAACAGTGAAACACAATGAACATTCATTGTTTCCAGACTGTGTGAATGTTGACTCCATAAACATTTTAGGTACCATTGAAGTTTCCTCATATGCAGTCTTGCATATGGAATTAGTAGAATGCAGGATGCCATGTAGCCCAGAGCAGAATTAGTAGGATGCAAAATGCCATGTAGCCCAGAGCCTGCAGAATTTGTCTTGCAGAAGACTGCTTTTGTTGCCATCAGTTTGAAGTAGTAGTCAGTTGCCTTTGTCTGGCATGAGGTAAGCCATCTGGGCAGTTGTAGTCAACCTTGCACCCAGGAATGTTATCTTTTGGGAGGGTACAAGCTTTGATTTCTTTTCGTTTATTGTGTACCCTAGGCATGTTAGAAGCCTTTTCACAAATGCCAGGTGTCGAAGAGTGTACTTGTTCTCTGCTTGAATAAGACAGTCATCCAGGTAAGGATATATTTGTATACTACTGTGTCTGCAAAATGCAATTACTGGTGCCAGGCACTTTGTAAAGACCCTGGGCGCAACAGACAAGTCAAAGGGCAGTGCAGAGAATTGGTAATGCATTAAGCTAGCCTTGAATCAGAGGTATCTTCTGCATGGACTGTCTTACTGGGACATGCAGGTATGTCTCATGTCTAAAGTCACCAGCCAAGCATTCTTGCCCAGCATGGGCAGAAGCTGCTGCAAAGTCAGCATTTTGAATTCTGGAATGTCCAGGTATGTTTTCAAAATCGATAAATCCAGTATTGACTGCCAGGCCTTGTCCTTTCTGGGTACCAAGAACAGTCAAGTAAAAACCTTGTCCTTTTTTTTGTTCTGGTACTGTCTGAATGGCCCTCATATCCATGAGTGATGTAACCTGTTTCTGTGCCCCTGCCCACTGATTGATTGGCAGATCTGGCCAACCATTTGCCATTGGCAGAGTGTGGTAATGGAATCTGTATCCCTGTGATACGATGTTTAGTACCCACTTGTCCTGTGTTATTAAATGCCAATTTTGAGGAAAAAGTGCTAATTTTCCCCCTATGGGTGCTGCCAAAAGATAAGTGCTTGGTGTAAGCAGAGGGAAGTCACTGGGATTGCTTTCTATAGGTTTGCGCTTTATTTCCTCCAGATTTGGAGGTGGATGCGCCCCCATTGCTTTGACCTATATGAGTTTTGCGCCTGGTATCTGGAACCCTTAGGGCGTCTGGTTTGCCCCTTTGAGCTGTCTATCACAGGAAAGGAACATTTTTTTGTAGGCCAGTGTCTACTGAATCTTGGTGGCTGTACTTGTAAGAAGTCTTTAACAGTTTGCATTGACTTGGCTTTGTCATCCATTTTCTTTAAAACCTCCTCTGCCTTAATACCAAACAGAGAATCATGCTGTAAAGGTGCATCTAGCAATTTAGCTTTAACACGATCAGGCAAATTTTGTTCCTTTAACCAGGCATGCCTCCTAATCACAGATCCAGTAACTGCGGCCCTACAAGAGGCCTCTAAAGAATCAAAACCACATTGCTAAGTATGCTTTCCAACTTGTTCCGCTGCATGCATTAATTCCTGCAATTCTTTATTTTCTGCAAATTCTGAAATCAACATCATTTTCTGTTTCAGCAATCCCATAACATGTTGTTGGTACTTAAGCATATGAAATTGACAATTTAAGTCCCTGATTGCCAAGGTTGCAGATGTATAAACCTTTTTTCCCCATCTGTCCAGTGCCCTTGAATCTCTTGTCAGAGGGGGTAGGATTTTTTGCTGTTGAGGCCTTAACTCCCTTTGGGCCCTGTGAAATTGTTTCAGGCTCAGCAGCAGGGTTTCTAAATAAAAATCTATGAGTCAGGGACCCTGTAATATCAGTCAGGCTTCCTGGGAGCCGGAGGTAATGAGTCAAGGGTCAAGCTTGACTCCGAAAACACATCATCCACAATGTCTAAAACAGGGGGAATGGCTAAAGGCCTGTGCTGAGGGAGAAGGAAGTCCCTGAGTCTCTTTTTTGATTCTGAGAAGTCTTGACTCTCCCAGTGAAAATGCTCCCTCAAAGTATGCAAGGTTTCTCCAAATTAATAATCCTCAGGAGGAGATGCAGATGGAATAAACTCCTCAGCATCAGAATCCTCATAGGAAGGTATACATAATTACTGATCAGAAGAGGAATCAGAAGAAATAGAAACCTGATCTGAAGATTCATACTCAGTGTCTTGCCTAGGCCTCTTATCTGGAGGGGGATGGGTACCCCTGATCAAGGTAATAAGGTCTTCAGCCATTTTGATCATCTGTTTTTTAGCATGTGGCTCAAGCGTCATTTTTTTAGTTTTAGAAGTTTTTGTCTTTGGTTTTGCAGCTGTCGGTTTGATGTATAAATGTTGAGGTCTGAATACACCCTCAGAAGCCGGTGCCTGCTCAGCGGCTCCGGACCCATCCAAGGGAGATACATCCGTCGGTCCAATACCTTGAGTATCTTGAGGCATGCCGGACTCCACATGGGTGCCGGTAGAGGCCTGCGACTCAAAGGTAGCAGGTATCAGGGGCTGTGAAAGCGCCTCACTGAGGATCAACGAACCGGCGACTGGCTTAGAAGCTTCATCGGTTTTGGATCTAGACTGCCTTTCTCTGTCCTTTTCTTTGCGTTTTTTATGTACTCCGGTAGTCGGAATGCTATCAGACGACATTTCTGGGTAGTTAAATCCGTTTCCAAAATACTTTGATGCAAAAATACACCGACGCTTAATAGTGCACTGGTTAAATCTAGCACAAAACCGACAGCCAGGCACGTTGTGATCAAGGCCTAGGCAAGGAATACAGTATAAATGGAAATCCTTATGAGGTATTTGTTTCCCACAAGTAATAAAACTTAACTTTTTCTGACATCGGTAAAAAAAGTTTCCCCAACAGGGTACTTAGCTTTAGTGAAGACTTCGGTTCCGAAACTCAAACTCGAATATTTCAGTAGTCGGCCGACCGGCACTTGCAAAATGCTGCTTCGGGAACCGTGTGGCAAGAAAGACTGAAGAAAATGGCATCGGCTGCATGTTTTATACCCCTGACAACTTGACATCACAGAAGAGAAGACAGCAACTGACGCAGGACCCAAGACTTTGGAATTCAGGCCGACTGAGGGCAACTTGCCAGCAGATTACCCAAATGTAATGACTGCAACAGTGAAACACGAAGAACATCATGCCTGCTGTATCTGTTGTTTTTTGGAGAAGCAAATAGCAGCAAGGCTGGTCCCAATGACAGAAAAATTTCTCCGCCACTGATTGAGAGACCAGTCATAATGCATCAGAATGGATCTTCTGAGCTTGTCTGCTGGTACACTATTACCCCAAAATGTGTATTGCTACTAGAAAGGAGTTGGAGATTGCCCACTCTCTCGACAGAAAGGAAAGATTTCAGCCTCGTTTGTTGATGTACCAGACCACAGACATGTCAGTTTGAACTGCAATGGTCTCCAGATGTAGAACATCTTGAAATACCTGCAATGCCAGAACCACCACTCCTCTCCAGGACGCTATGTAAACTGGTCTCTTGTGGAGACCTTGGACTGCCCTTCCCAAAAATCCCCCCCCCCCCCCAGTTGGGAGGCATCCATGGTTACTGTGGCTTCTAGGGGGAACTGAGCAAAGGGGTGACCTAGGAGTGTGTTTGTCCAACTGGATCCACCATTAAACAGGATCTCTGCATACCTGAGTGAGTGACTGGGTAGGAAAGACTAAGAATAGGCCACTAACAGCTAGAGTTCATTACAGAACATACACATAGTAATGTGCTAAAGGGACTAATACTTTAGATGTTGTCATGGAATCGAAAGCCTGTACAACCAAGTCTGGCAGGAGGAGCCAGATGACAAAGAATTTTTGAACCTGGGACTTAATTGTGGCCAAATGAAACTGGGGTAGAGAAGCTATCTGACTCTGTTCAGATGAGTAATAAATTCCAGGCTCTGTACCAGTAATGGCTCTGATTTGGAAATGTTGATTGTTATGTCTAGAGTGTGGCAAATTTGGAGTAAATAGTCCTGTGACTGTTCTAGGAGATACCTGGTAGGAACAGTGAGGAGCCAATTGTCTTAAGTGTAGAAATGCACTGAATCTTTCAGTCTCAAATGAGCTGCTACCACTGCCATACACTTGGTACACACACTAGGGGCTACAATGAGTCCATAAGGTAGGGCTCTGAATTGATAATGAGTTCATAGGGGTGTACTAGGGTAATGGCCCTGGAGCCTTTGCAAGCCTAGTCCACAGAAGTGCCCTGGCATCGGGCCACCCAACATTAGTTCCCAGTGCCTCTATCAAGTGGAGCCACTGGAGTGATCCTCGGGGTGAGCTTTTTATTACCCATCCACTCATCAAGATTTCTCTTGAAGAGGGACTGCGAGCTGCTCTGCTTGACATGTACGGGAAGTTATTCCAGAGCATGGGCAGTCTCTGGTGAGGAACCTGTCCCTCCAGCATGTTCTGTTGACTGTGGTAATGTTGAGGTCTCTGGAGCATGTAGGGAGTAGGGATTGGGATTTTTTTTAGATGTAGCATTTTTAACAGTGCTGGGTCAGACATGGCTTTGCAAGTCAAGCAGAGATCACCTTCAAGTAGATTAGACAAAATAGTTGGAGCCTTAACTCTGTCCATATAGGATATGTTTAATGCCTAGGATCCTATTCATGAAGTACTTCTGTGGCCTTTCCAGCTGTTGGAGGTGTTCAGTGAGGTACATGCCAAACGGGGAATTACACTCTATGAATGGCCTAACAACGGAAGAGTTGAGAGGCCATGACCTCTTTCTTCTTGGATGCAAAACCCTTGGTAATGAGATGTGCCACACAGGAGTGACCAAAGTGGCAATGTGGTGGTCGAAGGAGAGGTTGCTGTCAACCTGTGTTCCCAGATCTCTTATAATGCCTTTCAGTGTTTAGTGGGCTCCCATCGATGTGGTAATTAGTGGGAACTGAGTTTTTAACAAAGGGGATGACTATGCATTTTTGGCATTAAGCTTAAGGCCATGGTTTCGACAGCAGTCATTGGTCTAAGTGAGGCCTTTCTGTAAGATGTCTGCATCACTTGGGGAGTTGAATAATGGCTCCCAGCTTGCAGCCTGAAGACTTGTCAGCCAGAGTCCCTTTGTGTTGGCTCAGACTTCTGAGAAGTAGATGGCTAACAGAAGAGAACCCTGGACGGATGCCTGTGGGACTCCACTCATGACTGGTCGGAGGTCTGACCGAGTCCACTACTTTCACACTGTGTTGCATCTGTGAGCCAATTTGCAACCCACCTAGTGATATAGGGGCTGATACCTAGTTTGGTGAATTTATCAATAATTCCCAAGTGAGGAATGGTATCATAGGCCTTGGCCAGATTGATGTAGGCAGTATGCACTGCCTTAACTTTATCCACAGCCCTGCTGACTTGACTCAGTCATCAACCAGGTTGAGCAGGCATGATCTCCCTTTCACAAAGCCAAAATGTGTGGGGTCCAGAGTTTGGAGATTTCCTACATCTTTGTTAATGAGGTCCATGATGATGCACTCCATAGCTTTACATCATCAGACTAGTCAGGCTAATGGGGTGATAACTCCCAGGGTCAGTAATCACTCCCCCTTTATGAAGAGGGATGACTGTAGCAGTATGCCATTCAGTAGGGACAAAGCCTGAGATGAGGCTGTGACTGAACAGGGCACACAGATGTTGTGCCAGTTCACTTTGTAGTTCATGTGGAACACAGCCAGGGAAATTATTGGGTCCCATGGAAGCTTATTCTTGGCCCTGGACAATGCAACTTTAACCTGTGCTGCAGTAATGCTGGGTGCCTGGCATTATTCCAGTATTGTGACTGATCCTTTAGGGGGGAAGAGAGGGGTAAAGTTGGCACTGAAACTGTCAGACGGTATGTTGGCAATATATGTTGGCACAGTACAGGAGGTACCATTGTGCAGCAACTCAGCAAATCTGGGCATTGCTGTGGAGGTTCTTGATACAACTATAGAAGGCTTTGTTATTGTTGTTGGTGTCTGCTGCAATTCTGCCATCATAGCTGGCTTTAGAGAATTTGATGAGGGATCTCAACTTTTTCTTGAGGCTAACAAGGGAGTTTTTCCAGTCCTGAGACTTCACCTTTTTCTGCAACGGTTTCTTCCTTCTGTTGTAGAGTTTAATAATGGCAGGGGACCACCAGAATGGTTTCCTTTTTGAGGACAGCATCTTGGTTCTGTTAGGTATGGCTAGTTCCATTCATTTATGTACATGTTTGTACAGTGCACTGGTGTGTGCAATTTGGCAGTCATGCAGCTATTTTCCACTGGCGTGGATACCGTGAAGTTAGCCACCTCTGTTTTTAGGAGTCCAAAATCAACTTTGGAGAAGTTTTTCAAGGTGGTTACCTTTGCGAAGGGTGTGGGTCGGATTTGACCATGTAGGGATTGAGGTGTAGAGCAACAGTTGCCCAGGTTAGTAATAACCAGGTCAAGGATGTTAATTCTTCTAGTGAGGGACAGAATAAGCAGGTCTAGGGCATTGGAATTGGATGAATTCCAGAAGCGCTGGGCCAGTGTATTGGTGCTCGAGTAGTTTTCCCAGTTGATGCAGGGGTTAGTTGAAGTCTCCTAGTACGAGTGTGTTGGGTTGGACCCTGATGGATTTCAGGGTGCTTAGGAACGTGGAGTGAGTGTCTAGGGACATGGTTGGTGACCTACAGCAGGTTATGACCTGGAAAGCAGTCTTACCCAATGTTAGTTGCACCCGAAGTATCTCAGATGCGTTATGCTGGGCTATTAGTCTGGAGGTGTGCATATCCTTTATTTTGCAGACACCACCGCCTCTGGTGCTTTGGTCCATGTTTCATAGGTTCATAGGTAGGTACTAGGCTATCGGCCCTAGGGCCCATACAAGCCTAGCCAAAAAATTTATCCGGCTTTTGCCACCCAAGAAAATTATTTTCCTGTGCCCCTGTCGAGCAGAGCCACAGAAGTGATCCCCGGGTGAATTTCCCATTTCCCATCCAATCATCAAGATTTTTCTTGCAGTGCTAATGAGGAGCTCGGTTTGACATGGATAGGTAGTCTGTTCCAGAGTATGGGAAGTCTCTGGGACAGGAATCTATCCCTCCAGCATGCTCTGCTTATTGTGGTGACAAGGTTAAGGTCTCTAGAGCATGTAGCTCAGAGGGATTGGGATTTCTTTAAGTGGAGCATGTCCAACAGCTCTGGGTTTGACATAGCTTTGTATGTTAGGCAGAGATCGCCCCTGAGTAGGCGATATGCAATGGAGTAAAGCTGTAGTTTTTTTTAGACTGTCTGCATAGGGCATCTGTTTGAGGCCAGTAATCCTCTTTGTGAGGTATTTCTGTGGTCTTTCCAGTTGTAGATGTCTTGTGAGGTACATACCAAAAGGGGCGTTGTACTCTATAATGGGTCTAATGAGTGATGAGTAGAGGGGAACAATGACCTTTTTTTCTGGATGAGAATCCTTTTGTGATGAGATGAGCCACGTAGAAGGATTTCCTGACCACTGTGGCGATGTGATTATCAAAGGAGAGACTACTGTCCACCTGTGTCCCAAGGTCTCATCACATTTTCGGCATTAAGTAAACTACCAGCTATGTGGTAGTTCATGGATACAGAGTTTTTACCAAAAAGAATGAAAATACACGTTTTGGCATTTAGCTTCAGGCCATGGCTTTGACACCAGGTATCTGTCTCAGTGAGGCCCTTTTGTAGTTTGTCCACATCATTAGGAGTTTTGATTATGGCTCCTAGTTTGCAGTCATCTGCAAACTTTGTTAGCCAAAGACCTTCGGTGTTGGCCTGCACTTCTAAGAAGTAGATACCAAACAGGAGAAGACCCAGGACTGAACCCTGTGGTACTCCACTTGTCACTGGTCTGATGTCGGATTTGGAATCCACTACTTTCACAGTGTGGGTTCTGTCCGTGAGCCAGTTGGCAACCCATCTTGTGACATAGGGATTTATACCTAGTTTAGTGAGCTTATCTATAATTCCAGAGTGGGGGATGGTGTCGAAAGCCTTGGCAAGATCTAGATAAGCTGTGTGAACCATTTTAGCCTCATCAATGGCTTTGGTGACTGCTTCAAAGAAGCCAGTCAGGTTTAGGAGACATGATCTGCCTTTTACAAATCCAAACTGAGTAGGGTCCAGAGTTTGGAGATTACCAATGTCTTTGTTTATGAGTTCCACAATGATGCGTTCCATGGCCTTGCAGACCAGGCTCGTCAGGCTAATGGGGCGGTAGTTCCCGGGGTCCGTCGTGGCTCCCCCTTTGTGGAGTGGGATAACTGTCGTGGTGCGCCATTCAGTGGGTACAAAGCCTGAGGTGAGGCTATGATTGAACATGGTACTTGGGTAGGGTGCCAGTTCATTCTGTAGTTCATGTAGAACGCAGCCTGGGATATTATCAGGTCCCATGTATGCTGTGTTCTTGGCTTTGGAGAGTGTTTTTTTTTTACCTGTGCAGCCGTGATTATAGGAACTTTGCATTCTTCCGGTATAGAGATGGGCCCTCTAGGGTGTGAGAGGGGGGTAAAGTTAGCACTGAACCTATCTGCTAGGATGTTGGCATTATCAGTTGGTTCTGTATATTTAGTGCCTTATGCTGCAACTCAGAGCAGATCCGAGTGTTCCTATTTAGATTCTTGACATAGCTATAGAATGCTTTGTGGTTGTCTTTAGAGTCAGTGGCAATTTTGTTTTTGTAACTAGCTTTGGAGGATTTTATGAGGGATCTCAGCTTCTTACTGAGGTTGACCAGGGAGTTCCTCCAGTCATGGGATTTTACTCTTTTTTGCAACAGTTTCTTTCTTCTGTTGTAGAGTTTGTTTATGGCAGAGGACCACCAGATTGGCTTCCTTTTTTTGGAGGATAACATCTTGGTTCTATTAGGGATAGCATGATCCATGCACTCGTGCAAGTGCTTATAAAGTGCATTTGTGTAGGATTCGGCAGTCATACCTCTATTGTCCGTCTGCATGGGTGTCATGAAGTTTGCCACTTCTGTCAAGTGTGAAGTTGGCTTTTGAGAAGTTTTTGCGATGGTTTCCGTAATTGGGGCTGGGGGTGGGATGTGGATGTCTAGGCTGATTAGCTTGTGGTCGGATCTGATCAATGAGGAATTGACCTCTGGTGTGGAACACTGGTTTCCCATGTTGGTAATGACCAGGTCTAGGATATTGCTGCCCCTGGTGGGGGTGTGAATAAGTTGATCCAAGGTGTTGGAATTTATGAATTCTAAAAAACGTTGAGCAAGAGAGTTGGTACACGAGTAGTTTTCCCAGTTAATGGTGGGGTAGTTGAAATCGCCCATTATTAGGGTGTTGGGTTGTACCCCAATACTTTCCAGTGTATCAAGAAATGAGGAGTGTGAATCCTGGGGCATGGTGGGGGGTCTGTAGCAAGCTACAATTTGGATTGCGGTCTTGCCCAGAGTTAGTTGAACCTGGATAATCTCGGATGCATTATGCTGTGCAACTAGCCTGGAGATGTGGATATCCTTAATGAATATGGACAAGCCTCCGCCTTTAGTGCTTCTTTCTGGGTTAGGTGGCCGAAAAGTGTGGTATGAATTGAAGCCTGGTAATGCAAGGGTGCTTTCTGGAGCTTTGACCAGGTCTCGGTCACTGCACAGATGTAAATGTTCTCCATTTTAAGGAGTGCCTCGAATGAGTGCATTCTGAGGTTTAGTTTTAGGGCCGAAAGGTGTGGAATGAGTTATAGACTGGTAGCTCAGGGGTACTTTCTACCACTTTACACTAGGTCTCTGTTGGAGCACAAATGTCAATGTTCTCCATTTTGAGGAGTGCTTCGAGCAAGTGGATCTTGAGATTCAGACTTCTAGCGTTGAGCAACATAACCCTCAGATTGCATTTACTTATAGCTGTTATGGTGATAATTTGGTCTTTGGAACACCGCCTAAAAACGCACTATACAGGTGGCAAGAGCCTTAGCCAGTACCCAGAAACCCAGGGGTGACAAATGCAGTCCATCTCTGGCAAAGCCTCAAGGACAGTCAATGTCATCCCAAGCAGACTTGGGATGGCTGGTTCTCAGCCTAAAGTCCAAGTGTCTTCAGTAGCATTTGCATTTTGATGTGATAGTATGCTTTCTGAAGACTGAGTACATCCAGTTGTCCTTGTACAAAAGACATAAAATGGACTGAATCGTGACCATTTGTAAAGAACAGTTGTATAAAATCTTAACTTAATCATTCATGTACGTCTCTTCATTGCTGCAGTATTCTTAACCGGAGTACCTCTTGCCTGAAGGCAACCAGACGTTGGCTAGTATACAAAGTCATACTACTGTGGGTACGTGGGACGTCACATGTAGGCTCCTGTCAGACGTAGGTCATAAAAGCAAAGTATGCATGTACCAGCCTCATAACTGAATGCCCCAGGAGGAATGGCAGACTAACGATATAAAAGGTCAGTACATCCAAGCCAAACAACAAACAGTGGGGGGGGGGGGGGGGGTGTAAAATACTGCAGCAGTGAAGAGGAGGACATCTACGGTCATGCTAAAGGAAAAATCCCAGTGTTTACAATTAGGGTCCGAGTTAAGCTGACAGAAGTCGCACCCCACTTCGACATCACTTTCATTCCACCCCACAGTGTAATTTTACTTTTAAATATCCTGTAAATCCACGGTTCCAGTCATGTTTCAGCTCCCAGGATAAATTAATCTTTAGATATGTGTGCATCTCTGACTTGCAATGGCTTGGGGAACTATGCCCCCAGCTCTTGGCTCATTTAACAAAGACAGTTCTGCCAGGGAAAAGGGACGATGTACACTCATTTTTAAATTTTGCATCACTCATAGGTTCATAGGTTTATACTAGGCTATCTGCCCTAAGGCATTTATAAGCCTAGCCCAAAGTTTTGTGGCTTACGCCACCCCTTATCTTAAAAAAATACTGTGCCCATTAGTTTGTTGTGCCTCTGTCCAGCAGTGACACAGAGATGATTCCCGGGGTAAACTTACGATCTCCCATCCACCGGTCAAGATTTCTCTTGAACAGAGCCAGCGAGGTGCTCTGCCTCACATGGACTGGGATTTTATTCCACAGCATACAGAGTCTCTGGGTGACAAATCTATCCCTCCAGCATGTCCTATTTATATCCGTGCTAAGGTTTAAGTCGCTTACTCTAGTGGATCTGGTAGATTTGGATTTTTTGAGGTGGAGCATGTCCATTAATTCCGGGTTGGACATGGCCTTGTATGTCAGGCACAGGTCACCTCTGAGCAGGCGGTATGCGACTGAATAGAGCTGGAGTTTCTTCAGTCTGGCAGCATATGACAGATTTTGGAGTCCCTTTATCCTTTTGGTGAGGAACTTTTGGGGTCTCTCCACTTGCTGCAGGTGTCGGGTGAAATACATCCCGAATGGGGCATTGTACTCTATCATTGGTCTGATAAGTGAAGAGTACAGGGGAACAATGACCTCACTTGATCTGGATGTGAATCCCTTCATGATCAGGTGGGCAATGTAGAAGGTCTTTCTAACCACTTTAGCAATGTGAGCGTCAAAAGAAAGGCCACTGTCAACCTGGGTCCCCAGGTCCCTGATAACCTCTTCTGTGCTTAATGGATTGCCACCTATATGGTAGCTTGGGGTTACCTTGTTTTTCCCGAAGGGTATGACTATACATTTTTTGGCATTTAACTTCAGGCCATGGCTCTGGCACCAGCTATCAGTTTCCGTGAGACCCCTCTGAAGGATAGCTGTGTCCGATGTACTTTCCACTATGGCGCCCAGTTTGCAGTCATCTGCAAACTTTGTCAGCCATAGTCCTCCTATGTTTGCCTGTACTTCTGAGAAGTAGATGCGAACAACAGGGGCCAAGGACTGAGCCCTGTGGGACACCACTTGTGACCGGCATGGAGTCTGACATGGCGCCAGCAACTCTAACCCTGTGGGTTCTGTCCTTTAGCCAGTTTGCAACCCATCTTGTGACATATGGGTTTACATTTAAGCTGGTAAGTTTCTCTATAATACCCGAGTGGGGTATTGGGTTGAAAGCTTTTGCAAGGTCAAAGTAGGCTGTATGGACTGCCTTTCCCTCATCAATGGCCTTGGTGACTGTTTCGAAGAAGTCGACCAAGTTCAAAAGGCATGATCTGCCCTTGACAAAGCCAAACTGGGTCGGGTCCAATGTCTGCAAGTCCCCTATGTCTTTGTTTATGAGTTCCATTATGATCCTCTCCACAGCTTTGCAGACCAGGCTTGTTAAGCTTATGGGGCGGTAATTTCCAGGGTCCGTAGAGGTACCGCCTTTGTGGAGTGGGACCACAGTTGCCGTACGCCACTCCTTGGGCACGTATCCTGTGGTAAGGCTAAGATTAAACAGCTGCCTTATATGCGGGTTTAGTTCCTCGTTGAGTTTTTGTAGCATACAGCCGGGGACACCATCCGGCCCCACTGATGCTGTGTTTTTAGCTTTAGAGAGAGCAGCTTTCACCTGCGCATTAGAGATGTCTGGGAGGCTACACTCCGCTGGGATAGTTATCTCTCCTTTGGGGGGGGGTGAAGTCTGCACTGAACCTGTCTGCCAGTATGTTGGCAATGTCTGTGGGTTCAGTGATTTTTGTATCATTTTGGACTAATTCTGCGCATATCTGGGAGTTTCCACCCAGGTTTCTAACATAGCTGAAGAAGGCCTTATGATTGTCTTTTGAATCTATTGCAATTTTTCTCTCAAATTTGGCCTTGGATGATTTTATGAGTGCTCGTATTTTTTTACTAATAATGATCAAGGGTGTCTTCTCTTTTATGGATTTTGCTCTATCATGTAACAGCTTTCTCCTCTTATTGTAAAGTTTGTTTATGGCTGGGGTCCACCAGACTGGACGTTTGCCCTTGGTGGAAAGAGTCTTGGTTTTATTAGGGATTGACTGATCCATGCAGTCCTGGAGGTGTTCGTAGAAGGCATTTGTAAGGGCTTCCGCAGCTTGGGTTGTGGTTTCCACTGGCTCGGGGGCCTTGAAGGATACCACACCAGTCTTGAGTAGTGTGAAGTTTGCTTTAGAGAAGTTCTTCACTGTGGTCTTTTTTGTTTGGGGTAGGGGCGGGATGTGGATTTCCAGTGAGATAAGTTTGTGATCTGATCTCACCAATGAGGGATATACTTCCGGTGTGGAGCATTTTGTCCCCATGTTTGTGATGATGAGATCTAGTATATTTTCCCCTCTTGTGGGAACGGTGACTAGTTCCATGGCATTTGAATTTATGAACTCCAGGAACCTTTGGGCTAGAAAGTTGGGGCTTGAGTAATGTTCCCAGTCTATATTTGGGTAGTTGAAGTCACCCAATATAATGGTGTTTGGAGATGCATTTATACCCTCCAGTGTCTTCAGGAAGGCTGTGTGGGGTTCCTGAGTTTGAGAGGGTGGCCTGTAGCATGCTACAAATTGTAGAGCAGTTTTGCCTATGGTTAATTGCACCTGGATGGTTTCCGATGCTTCGTGCGTTGCCACCAACCTGGAGGTGTGGGTATCCTTGATGAATATGGATACACCCCCTCCTTTTGTGGTGTGGTCCGGGTTTTGGGGCCGGAACGCATGATATGAGGTAAAACCCGATAGTGCCGGGGTGCTCTCAGGAGCCTTGAACCAGGTTTCAGTCACAGCACAGACATCGATGTTCTCCATACTGAGAAGGGCCTCGAGGCGTGCATTTTGAGATTTAGACTTCTGGCATTGAGCAGCATTACCCTTAGTTTCTTCCCATTTTTGTTTTCTAGGGTGGTAGGTTTAGAATTTGAGCCTTGTCTAAAAAAGGCACTATGGGGGTGGCAAGAGCCTTAGCCAATATCCGGAATCCCAGGGTGACAGGTGCAAGCCGTCCCTTAAGCAGCGTGGCTTGTCAAGCATGTCATCCCAGGCAGACAGACACTGGATCCCCTTTGAATGACACCAGAAATTAAGCCAATTGTTAAAGCTGATCATCTTGTCTCTATGTTGTGGCATCATTCTTGGTGAAGGAAGGATACTGCTCAGGGTCAGGGTCATACCTGCCTGGGCTACATAATCAGAGAGCTCCTCTATGTCTCTTTTCATGTAGTCCAGGGAGGTACGTCTCAGGTCGTTCACACCAACATGAACAATGACTGTGTCATATTTGTACTTGCTGTGGAGTGACCCGAGTGCTTGTGTTATGTGGCGGACTCTAGCGCCCGATAGGCAGCTTACTGTGACCCTCTCCTTGTTCAGCCTGGTGAGTGGGACGTCAGTGTCTGACTATGGAGTCACCTATGACAAGTATGTTTGGTGTTGTATTTGGCCTTAAGGGCTGTGACTGCTTTGCACACTGATTTCGTGGTTTATGTGTTGCCTGTGGTGTGTCATGAGGTGGCAGTTGCCTGGATGTCTGCTTTGGAGGCCTCTGCTGTTTAGGTAAATTTTTGCTCAGAGCCTCCGAGTATGACTTTGTGTGTTTATGTGTTTGATTCATTGTTGTGATAGCTTTATGTGAGACTGGTTTTGTGGTGTGTGTAGTTGCCTTCTCCTCCTGTCTGGTCTTGCCAGTCCTGAGTTGAGAGCTCAGCCTCCAGTTTGGCTAAATAGCTGCATCTCTCGCAAGTATTTGTGTTATGTGGGAGGAGGAGAGGGTTGTCAGTGTACATGAGGCAATTTTAACATTGCCTCAATATTCCCAAATTCACCAACTGGACAGGAGAGGACGCCAGCATCTGGCCCTTCAACATGCTAGAGAAATTTAGAAGTTAGGGGTGTAACTGAATAAGAGAGGACTTAGTAAGGAAGTGGGTACTCCTGGGGGGGGTTTGCTAGTGAGGGACTTTGTATAATACAGAAGTGCTAAACCTGAAAAGAAGATGCTTTTAAGACAAGTAAAAGCTTTTAAGAACAAGTGCTGCGCTTTTTAGTTAAGGGATATACCTGTTTAGATTACTAGTAGAGCAGTTCTAAGGGAAAAAATGAAGAACAGACTTTATGGGGCCAGAAAAAGTTTAACCTTGTTAAACTGGCGCTACCCGATGCTGCTCTAGTGGCAACTCCGCGCTAAAGCACTCTAAAGTGTGCTTGATAGCAGGGGCTGGAAAGAGCCAGGAATTGACCCAAAACAGCCAATAAAACTACAGTTTCAAGTCAGTAACCACTCCCACGGGGGGCAGGGAAGCAGCTCAATGTTTATCACTGCCACTGATCAACAGAGTTTAGCCCAAGCAAAAATGGCCTCACAGAAACTTACAAAACAGTTCAAGAACAGCAAGCCTGTAACTTGAACTTTTTTAAATCTCAGAAAAGTGGGGAAAAAAGCACGATTTTTTTTTGTTTTTTCAGAGATAGCAGAGGTTCACAAGTAATATCAAGTTATAACAGTGCAGTAAATGACCCCACAACAAGAGTGCTAGGTCAAAGACAGAAAATATGCAAGTTTTGAGAAAAAAACGATTTTAAAAGTGCAAACAGGAAATTCAGTATACAGCACGCAGCTCATAAACAGTGCATATGTCTAATACTATTCAGAAATCGGCACATATCAAAATAGAAGCTGAAAAAGGAACAGAATAATGTGTCTAATGCTCTAACCTTCTGTCACACACTTGCTTTCTATAGCATCACTAGCAGGTTAGAAAGACACTACACCAGGCTAGCATTCAAAGCTCAGAATACAGTAAAACATGTAAGCGAAATATGGTTTCCGCTACTGTTTGCCTCATTCAGATGCTTTCTGTAGGTAGAAGCCATGTCAAAAAATTGTTGTAGATGGCCAGGAGTCACAATCACCACATAATAAAATAAGAAATGAAAGAAGCAAAAACTGTTTACTAATGTTTTAAAAACCTTCCATTACTGATGTGCTTTCTAGAGTAGCAGTCAGGTCATAAAATGCCTGAAAGGCTACTTTTCTAGATGGGTAAAATGCACAGATTAAACTAATGAATGGGCTCACAGGGAGAGCTGTTGTCAGTATAACTGCAACTTGAGATGGAATTTGGCTAACACCTTTGAAACTTCATACAGGCACTGTTCCCCCACCCCCCTCAGTCAAAGGCAAGAATGTTCAGAAAGGCAAATCTGAAAATATAAAAGGCTGAATCAAAACAAAAAATCCCTGGGACTGTCCCTTTAAGATTTTACACAACTATTCTATGTCCCTCCATTTACTTTCTGCAGTATTCTTAACCTGATAGACAGTGCCAAAGCTCAAGTGAGGAAGGAGGAGGAGTTCTCAATGAAGCCATAAAAAATGGCTTTAGCAAACCCAGCTCTGGATCTGGAAATGCCATCCAGTTTGCAGTGTTTGGTAAAGGTATGGATATAAGACCAGGTGGCTGCTTCAAGGATGGCACTATTATCTAAGCCCTTGAAGAATGCCTTAGACTGAGGAAGCCAAGCCCTGTTAGAGTGGGTCTTCATGGGTGAAGAGAGTCTTTCCATGGTGGATGTAACAAAGGCATAGTCTTTGAAATACAAGAAATAGTCTGCTTGGAAACGGGTAAACCCAGAGCCCTGGGATTAAAGTTCAAACAGCTGATCAGATTACCTGAACAATGTACATAGACAACTTACCTCTATAGTCTTGTCCAGGTAAAACTTGAGTGTAGGACCATCCCATTGTGGTTTTCTGGAAAAGGGAAGGTAGGTAATTGAATGGATTGGTTAAGGGATAACTCATTAACCACTTTTGACATAAGATTGTTCAAGGAAACACTTCTTATGAAATGCCAAGAATGGGGGAGGGGGGGGCACCATCATAATGGCTTGAATCTCAGACACACTTCCGTCTGAGGTCAAGGGCACTAGTAAACAGTTCCCCAACAGCAATGCTTGAGGCAGGGAGAATATGTGGGCTCAAAAGGGGCCAAGGTCAGTCAAAGTCCTAAGGAGAAGGAATACGTTTCATGGGAGAACTAATGTGAAGGATGGCCTTAAGGAATTGTTTCACCTCAAATCTGAATGGTAGAGGGGGAGGGAAGAGGCAGACATGCAGAAATAGCTCACGTGTGCTTAAAGAGTAAGCCAAGCCAGCAGAGAGCAATTCACACAAATAAGATAGAACCATGGGGATACACACTGTCAGTGGGTCTTCGACACCAGGTTGAAAATCTTTTCCACTTGGAAACATAAGACTTTCTTGTACTGGGTTTTCTGGCCTCCTGCAAAACCCTGAGCACATCCTCTGAGAACAGTTGTCTGATGGGTATTAGACTCCTATCATCCACTGTGTCAGCTGCAGTGCCGACAGGTGTGGGAGTATTAGGGATCCTTTGTTCTGCGTAAGTAGATCCACTCTGTAGGGTAACTTGTGGTGATGGCTGATGGCTAAATGTAAAAGGAGGGGAAACCCGTCCTGTCTTGGCCAAAAGTGAGTCACCAGGAACATTTTTGGTTGCTCTTGTCGAATCCTGAACGGGACCTTTGGAATTAAAGGAGGAGAGGCAATGCATACAGAAAATCCCCTTCCAAAAAGGGGACAGGGTATCTACCATCCAAACCAGAGGTCTTGGGGACTCTGGCACAAAATTTTGTAAGTTGTCTGTTCAGGGGGAGAGAAATAAGTCTATCCATTAGTGGGATTGAGTCAGGAGTTTGTCATGAGATTCTTGTTGGAAGGAATGTACACTGCCTGAACAGTCATGTGGTACTGGGCCAGAAATTCCCATACCAAGAGAGCCAACCTGCAAATGAGACAGGATATGCCCCCCACATGTTCACATACCAGAGGACTATGTAGTCAGTGAACAGTTGTAGGGGGCCTGGGCAAAGGAGAGGTTGAAATGCATGTAGAGCTAGTTAGCA
The DNA here is from genome assembly GCF_019279795.1 of Protopterus annectens. Classification (NCBI taxonomy): domain Eukaryota; kingdom Metazoa; phylum Chordata; order Ceratodontiformes; family Protopteridae; genus Protopterus; species Protopterus annectens. The sequence goes on along the minus strand of NC_056743.1, from coordinate 1,481,964,517 downwards.
ATGTTCGCATTTCCCTGATGTGTTCTGGAATCCAAATTCCCTGAACTGTGAATTTACCCAAGACTGCTCCCCAGACAATATCTGATCCATCTTTGTAGAGTTCTAGGAATGACGTGAGACAATGTAGGGGTAAGACCTAAATCCTGGTCTATCCCCATCTCTTGGCTCCACCAGACAAGTTCCCTCTTTAGGCAAAGAATGACAAAGACTTGGTATTCTAATGGGAGAGAATACTGAGACCACCGATCTGAGGAACCACTGGAATTTCCTCATGTGGAATTTTGCCATTGGCATCGTGAAAATGGTTGAAGCCATGAATCCCAGCACCCTGAGGAAAGAAAAGTTGTGTAAAGGCTTACCATAAACATAGATGTCCTTTCTCTTCCATGTTGCAGTATTCTGCATATGGGTTTACCCTTCTAGTCTTATGTACATACAAGCCAGTCTTCAAAAAGCTGTCAGTCCCTTCTAGGTGTGCGAGACATACGCTCTAGGTGACAGAATAAATTAGAAGTTATGTACCTACCATAACGTTCCATGTTAGTTGTCTTCTCTCGCCTTCTTTCTTGCTGGATGGGTTCGGAGCCGATCCTCGGCTCGACTCACTTGCTTTAGCTTAGGAACTCCTTTTACCAGCTCGAGGCAACCCTATATCCCATGATGCAAGGCGGAACTACCTCAGATCTCGTTTGGTAGCTAACCTACCCTGCTAAAGACTATCCTAACATAATTAGGAACATAAGATCCTAATAGAAGTCCTCATATGAAGGCTCAGGAGGAAACAACCTAATAGGAACTCTTCAAGATCTGTCCAGGCCAGGGGGAAGGAGGGAGGGAGGGACGCAAGAAAGAAGGCGAGAGAAGACAACTAACATGGAACGTTATGGTAGGTACATAACTTCTAAATGTTAAGTTGTCAATCTCGCCTTCATTCTTGCTGGATGGGACCGCGTCCCTAGCACCTGTATCCCGGGTGGCTCAATGGAACAGACTCTTGAGAACTGTGGAACCAAAACTGGCCCTATCTCTGGAGGCCAAGTTCAATTTGTAATGAGAGATAAAGGTATGAGGCGTAGCCCAAGTAGCTGCTGCACAAATGGTATCAATGGGTAGTCTATCCTGAAAAGCTGCAGAAGTGGATAGACTCCTGGTTGAGTGTGCTTTGGACTTAGAAGATAGCTGCTTGCCTCTGAGAGAGTATACATAGGAAATAGTGGAAGTTAACCATCTGGATAAGGTCACTTTAGAGACTGGAAGACCTATCCTGTTTTCTGCATAGGAGACAAATAATTGGTCCGATTTTCTGAATTGTTTAGTTCTATGCAAATAGTACCTGAGCTGACGATGGACATCCAAAAAATGCAGTTTCTGTTCAGCTCTGTCGGAATAGTTTGGGAAAAAGACTGGTAGGTCTATAGATTGGTTAATGTTGGTTTGAGATACGACTTTGGGAAGAAAGGAAGGGTTAGTTCTTAATGATACCCTGTCCTTATGAAAAACCAAATAAGGGGAACGAATGCAGAGAGCTTGAATCTCGGAAACTCTTCTTGCAGAAGTGACAGCCAGTAAAAATATAGTTTTCCAGGTCAATAATTTCAAAGAACATGAAGCAGACGGTTCGAAGGGAGGTATCAAGGATGCCAACATTAAGTTTAGATCCCATTGCGGAGGAGGATGCTTTATAGGTGGTTTTAGGAGAAAAACTCCTCTCAGAAAGGCCTTGCATAATCTATGAGACAATGTTATTGTCATGCAAGCCAACATGATACTTGGAAATAGCAGCCAGTTGTACTTTAACTGTAGATGATGAGGATCCTGAATGAAAAACCTCCGCCAGGAAATCTAAAACCGAATGTACAGGAGCAGTAAAGGGGTCAATATTTTTGGAATTTGCCCAAATAGAAAAACGTCGCCACTTGCTAGCATAAACAGTCCTAGTGGACGACTTCAAAGAAGACACTAAAATGTCTCTGACCGAGTCAGAAATCATCGGTAGCCTGGCTAGGGTAGGAAGTGGAGCAACCAAGCAGTGAGGTTGAGAGAATGAATGGCTCGGTGCTGCTGACCCGACTGGTGGATCAAGAGATCCGGAACTGGGTCCAGATGCCAGGGCTGCACCAGAAGGCGACTATGCAGAGACGGAAACCAAATTTGTCGAGGCCAATATGGGGCAATGAGGATCAACTTGGCTCTCAAAACGGTGGCTTTCTGAATGACTTGTGGAATCAAGGGAAAGGGAGGAAAAGCGTACAGAAGTCCCCGGGGCCAATCCTGGGTTAGATAGTCTCTCAGGGGTTGGCCTGGAAGGGGAAAAAAAGAGTGAAAAAATCGGGGCACTTGTTGTTTTGCGGAGTAGCAAAAAGATCGCAACAAGGAGTGCCCCACTTCAGAAAAATCTGATCCACTACAGATTGATTGAGAGACCACTCGTGAGGCATCAGAATGGATCTGCTCAGCCTGTCCGCTAAAAGGTTGGACCTGCCGGGGATGTGCATTGCTATCAGAAACCGCTGAGAAGAGATCGCCCATTGCCAAAGTCTGAGAGCTTCTCGACATAACGGATAGGACCTGGTCCCGCCCTGTTTGTTGATGTACCAGACCATGGACATGTTGTCCGTTTGTACTGCAATAGTCCCCGTGGGAAGAAAGTCGTTGAGGGCTTACAACGTTAAAAGCACTGCTCTCATCTCCAGGACATTTATGTGCAGATGGTATTCTATGGGTTGCCACGTCCCGTGGACCATCCTGCCCTGATAATGCCCCCCCACCCGATCAGAGAGGCATCCGTAGTGACTGTGGCAACTGGAGGAGGGGGAATAAAGGGTCGGCCCTGATGAAGAAGAGGGGAAGATAGCCACCAGTTCAGATGAGCTCTGCACGACTGTGTGATCAAGATTTTGTGCCTCATCGGGAGACTGTGGTACGACCACTGCGTGAATAGCATCCACTGCAGAAGACGCATGTGGAAGCGAGCCAGTGGTAGAACAATGGCCGCAGCCATAAGACCTAGAACCTTCAGTATAAATCTGGCTTTGATCTTGTTGCTTTGCAATAGAAGCGAGCAATTTTGGATGTCCAGAATTCTTTGCTCTGTTAGTCTGGCTATCATTTTGACGGTGTTTAATTCTGCGCCTATAAAGGTGATAGATTGGCAAGGCAGCAGAGAAGATTTTTCGAAATTTACTGAAATTCCCAAACTCCTGCAAAGCTGTAGAGTGTAGTCTCTGGACTGAAGAAGCTGACACTTGGTGGTGGCGGAGAGGAGTAAGTCGTCCCAAGTAGGGAAACACCTGGAATCCCTGACGTCTCAGATGAGCTGTGACCACTGCCATGCATTTGGTGAACACTCTGGGGGCTGAAGTGAGGCCAAAGGGCAGTGCTCTGAATTGGTAATGACTGGTCCCTAGCCGAAAGCGGAGAAACCTTCTGGAGCGTCTGTGAATCTTTATGTGATAGTACGCATCCTGAAGGTCTATAGAGCACATCCAGTTGTCCTTGCCCAGAAAGGGCAGAATGGACTGAAGCGTGACCATCCGGAATCTTGCCTTCTTGACAAATCTGTTTAGATTGCTCAGGTCTAATATCGGTCTCCAATCTCCCGTCCTTTTGGGGACCAAAAAGAATCTCGAGTAGACGCCGGATCCTACCTGGTCTGCTGGCACAGTCTGGACGGCTCTTTTTTCTAGGAGCTTTGAAACCTCCTGTTCTGCCAAATCCCTTTGACCGGGTGAGATGTCTGGAAGGGATTGTAGAGGTACGGAAACCTTCAAGGGATTTTGTAACCCTCGGATATGATCGACTGTACCCAACTCTCTTGAGATAGGGATTGCCAGGCTACTGGGTACAGCGAAATCCTTCCCCCGACTGCCTCCAAGGGTGGACAGTCGGGCAACACCTCAGGGATGCTGAAAGGGCTTCTCAGGAAGAGACTCCCTGTTGCCCTGGTTCCGAGGACCCCCCGTGCCGCTAGGGCGTCTATTGTTACCCCTCTGCCTCTGGGGTAAACTGACCACGTCGTCGGTGTAGCTCCTTGGGCTTTTGAACCACATCTTGCCCCCTTCTGACCCTTGGGATATGGTCTAGAAGGAGTGGAAAACTGGACTCCAACGGCAGAAAGAGTTTTACCGTCCTGCTCACACCTGGTCAAGGTATCCTTCACCTGAGGTCCGAACAAAGTCGAACCATCAAAGGGGGTATTAGTGAAGGATGCCTTAAAGGGGTCCGCAAAATTACAAAGCCGCATCCAGGCTTGGCGTCTAAGAGCAACTCCTGTGCCTGCGGCCCTGCTCGCTCCATCGGCCGCATAGGATATGAGCCGCATGGAGGAGTTAGATATGGAATTCAGGATTGCAAGCTGCGAGGCAATCTTTTCCTGAGCCCCAGCAGCAGAAGGATCCTGGACTACTTCACCCAGTTCTTTGAGAATATCTCGTTGAAGCCCGGTGAAGTGACAAAGATAATTCAGCGAACGCATAGCAAAAGTCGCTGAAGAAAACATCCGCTTTCCGTACCTGTCCATGGTCCTAGAGTCCTTGTTAGGAGGATGGACAGGTACTGAAGGATCCGCCAGTTCCTTCTTAGTGGCGGCGGCCACCACCATAGCATCCACAGAGACACCCTTGGAAAGGAACTGTTTGTCCGTAGGGGCCGTGATGAATTTGGATGGTCTCCTGGGGACAGGTTCCACAGAATCTGGAGCCGCACGCCTTCGAGCCACTACCTGCATCAGTGGGTCGAAGGCGGAGACACCCAGAAGGTGGAGGTCGGGATCCAAAGCCTCCAGGTATACCGACTCATCCTCGGAGGGGTCAATGGAGGCCAATTCCCCTCTGTTTGAGGAGCTCAAGGATGTCTGAAAGGAGACATCCTCAGAGGGGACCGTGGGGAACCCTCCGACTCATCTAAGTCGGTATCAGATGTAGTAGACTCAGGGAGTCCGTGTGTTTCCTCTTACCGTCCTCTTCCGAGGGGTTCCCCTGCAGGATCAGGAGAAACCTCGGAAGAGGAGGAAATTCCCAATGGGGAAACCTGGGGCGATGGATCCCTGGGCCTGTGAGCAAGAGGCTGGCAAGAGGCGTCTGCAGGCACTGATGAGGGAGGAGCTAGAGGGATGGACCGTTGACCAGGCTCAGAGGCCAGGACACTCCTCATCACCTCAAGGCTCCCTCCCGGGAGTCGGAATATCCCGCTCGAGGAAACAGGAATGCCCGGCTCCACTGAGAGAAGGCTCGAGGCGATGTCGGCGCCGAGCTTACCAAAGCGAAGCCCGAGAGGAGGCGGGGTCGGACAAGGGTCCGATGCCACTAGCCCCCTCGGAGCCGACAAAGAAACCCGACGGATCCCTCCAAGGAAGGTCTCAAGGAGGAGATCGGAGCAGAGGATGACGGCGAAGGATGCATCAGCTCTGGCACGAAACAGTCGCTGTCCCGAAGCTCCGGCTCCGAACTCTGAAGTGGAGTCGGAGGAGGAAGTTCAAGGGTGAGACTATAGCCGAAGTCTGTTGAAACGGGCTATGGAGCATTTGGGGCAGTGCCTGAGACTTCAACAGCCTGCTTACCACCCTCTCCAAGTCATGGTCAGACAGCCTGGAAGATCTCTAAGATCGGCTCCGATGGCTCCGCTCCGACAAAGGGAGACCCGGGCAGTGGATACTCAGTAATGAAGGGGACCGAGATCTCTTTCGGGACGGAGCCATCGGAGCCGAAGTCCCCTGAACACCAGATGGAGCCGAAGGTTTCTCGGCTCCGATGCTGGATAAGGTGTCAGCTCCAGCCGGAGCCGACAAGGCTACAGTAGATAAGGTATCGGAGCCAGCCGGCACCGAACCCACTACTTTCGAGGCAGATACATCGGTTCCAGCCGGAGCCGATCTCTGCTCCGACTGAGCCGGAGCCACCGGAGGAGGCTTGGAAAAGTACAGTTTTGTACCTACCATAAATGTAGATGTTCGAGGATCCACATTGCTGCAGTCCTAACTATTGGGTAGTCCGCTGTCCAGTCGGCCCGAATACCAAAGTATATGGCTGACGTCGGTCAGGGCGCATTAGACTGACGTCAGTACGTCAGGGTACTAATGCGCATGACCGACGTCATATCCTCAGTCTTTTCTTGCCCCAGATGTCAGAAGACCCTAAAAAGACAAGGCCTAATATACCTACACCAAAAATATGTATAATATATACAAAATCATCAGCATATAACCTCACCTACACAACCACCCCTAAACACAGAGGGAAGGAGGGAGGTAAATTGGACTGCAGCAATGTGGATCCTCGAACATCTACATTTATGGTAGGTACAAAACTGTACTATGTTCTTCGTTCCACATTGCTGCAGTCCTAACTATTGGGTAGAATCCCAAAGCAGAGGTAAGGGGGCTGGCAAATCATAAAGAAGCAGGAGCTGACAACATGCCTTGCAAAATAGCTGTGGCAAAACCAGCCCTAGACTTAGAGTAGAGAGGAAGGTGATAATGCTTAGAGAAAGTATGCACTGAACTCCAAGTAGCTGCCTCCAAAATATCCTTAGTTGCCACCCCCCTTAGAAATGCTGTTGAAGTGGCAGTAGCCCTAGTGGAATGAGGCCTAATCCCAGCTGGTATCTCCTTGCCATGATGGGAATAACAAAATGCAATGCAAAACCCAATCCACCTAGAAATAGTTTGTTTTGACACAGGCTTGCCCTGCGAACTCAAAGCAAAAGAAACAAACAACTGCTGAGACTGCCTAAAATCCTTAGTCCTGCTCAAATAATAACGCAATTGCCTGTGCACATCTAAAGTGTGCAAAATCTTTTCCCCTTTATTTTGGGGATCTGCATAAAAAGTAGGCAAATGAATAGTTTGGTTTAAAGCCACACTAGAAACCACCTTAGGCATAAAAGAAGGATTAATGCGTAATGATACCCTATCCTTATGAAAAATCAAAAAGGCTCAACCGCCATAAGGGCCTGTAACTCAGAAACCCTTCTTGCAGAAGTAATAGCCAACAAAAAAGCAGTCTTCCATGACAAGTATTTCAGTTCAGCAGTAGCTGCAGGCTCAAAAGGTTGTAGAGTAAGTTTCTCCAACACAAAATTGAGATCCCAAGCAGGAGTAGGAGCTCTACGTGGGGTCTTATATTCTTTGCCCCTCTAAGAAATTGCTTGAACAAAGGATGTGAAAACAATGGTGGGTCACAATCATAGTGAGCTGAAATTGCTGCAGCATGAATCTTAATGGAAGAGAAAGACAAACCTTTGTCCAATAACTCAGTAAGATATTGAAGAGCCACACTCAAATTAGGCTCTGAAATCTCCAAACTCTTTGCTGCAGTCCAGAATAAAAATCTCTTCCATTTTTCTGCGTACACTTTCCTTGTACTAGGTCTTCTGGCTTCCATAATCACATTTAAAACTTGTTGAGGAAGTTGAGACCTGCTGTCTTTCAAAACAGAATATGCCAGGCTGTTAGATGAAGAGAGTGAAGCTTGACATTGAGCAGGCGACCGTCCTTCTGAGACAACAGATGTGGAATCAAGGGTAAAGGCCATGGAGGCTTCTTTACCAGACTCCTCAGTAATGGGTACCAGTGCTGCCGAGGCCAATCTGGAGCTATTAAAATCATCCTTGGCTTGTCTTGTCTGACCTTTAGAAGCACCTTTGGAAGAAGAGGCAGAGGTGGAAACGCATACACATGAAGATTTTTCCAACTGAAAGAAAGAGCATCCACTTTCCAAGCTGTGTGATGAAACCTCTTTGTGCAAAACTTTGGCAGCTGGTGGTTCAGTGGAGAAGCGAACAGATCTATGTCTGGAGTTCCCCAGGACACTGTCAACTTTTGAAATACATGAAGATCCAGTTTCCACTCGTGGGGATCCATGATTTGTCTGCTTAACACATCTGCTAAGGAGTTCTGTGCTCGGCAGAAACCTTGCCTGAAGAGTTAGTTGCAAGCTGAGCGCAGTCTCCCATAAAATCATTGCTTGCCTGCACAATGGGTAAGAATGTGTTCCCCCTTGTTTGTTGATGTACCACATGACAGTTGTGTTGTCTGTTAGAATCAACACCTGCCCTGGAAGAAGTAACTCCTTGAAAGCCATTAATGCAAACTGGACTGCTAACATCTCCTTCATGTTGATATGTAGATGCTGTAGTCTGGCAGGCCACTTGTCTTGTATCCACTTTCCATGTAGATGAGCGCCCTAGCAATGTCCGAGGCATCTGTCGTTAAAATCTGACTCGCCTCTGGCCGGGTCACAGAGAGTCCCTTGTTTAGGTGACATTCCTGAGCCCACCACAAAAATTCTTTTTGAAGGCAAGGTATTATTTGAATGACAGTGTCCAAATCCTGGCAGTGCTGTGTCCATACATTTTGAGATACCATTGTAGCTTCCTCATATGCAGTTTGGCATTGGGAAGCACCAGAATACAAGATGCCATGAACCCTAATGCTTGAAGGACTGTCCTTGCAGTCAGCACGGACTGATGAGATAGTTGATGGAAGTAAAGTGATAGACTCTTTTGTTTGTCCGGGGTTAAAAGGCCATCTGGGCTGCTGTATTCAGTCTCACACCCAGAAAGCACATGTCTTGAGAGGGTACTAGACTGGACTTTATTTCGTTCACAGAATACCCTAGGCATCTTAGCACTGCTATAACATATTCCAGATGCTGTAGAAGGTCTTCCTTTTCTTGAGCCAGAATCAGGCAGTCGTCCAAGTAAGGATAGATTTGAATTCCTTGTAGCCTGAAGTAAGCTATCACTGGAGCCAGAACCTTTGTGAATACTCTGGGCAGTAGATAAGCCAAAGGGCAATGCAGAGAACTGATAATGAGAATTTCCAGCTCGCAAACGCAGATACTTCCTGCAACTTAGTCTTATAGGCACATGAAGGTAAGCTTCCTTGAGATCTAAAGTTACCATCCAGTGATCTTTGCCCAGCAGAGGTAAAAGCTGTTGTAACGTCAACATCTTGAACTTGGGAATGTCCAGATAAGTGTTGAGGATAGATAAATCCAAAATTGGTCTCCACGTGTTCCCCTTCTTTGGTACTAGGAACAGGCGAGAATAAAATCCTAGGCCCCTTTGTGATACAGGGACTGGCTGAATGGCCCCTATTTGGAGTAACTGAGAAATTTGCTTGTGAGCCTCTTTCCTTTGTGGAGGAGGAACGTCTGGCATGCCTTTGAAAGGGGCAATGTATGGAAATAAAACCTGTAACCGTGGTGAATGATATCCAACACCCATCTGTCTTGAGTAATTAAATCCCAATTTTCTTTGAAAAGAGACAGTCTTCCTCCCAAAGGAGCTGCCAGGCGAGAATCTACTGGCAGCTGAAAAGGCAGGTCATTGGGTCTGTTTACTGAAAGGACTGACCTCTGCCCTCACCAGAAGGCTGAGCAGGTGAACTCCTGTTCTAGGCCTAAAAGAACCTTGAGCTCTGCCCCTACCACGTCTAGACCTACCCCTAGACTGGGAATCATAAGCAGGATATGTCCATCCCTTAGTAGGCCAATTTCTACTAAACTTGGTGGCTGCACCTGTAAAAATCTTTAACAGTTTGCATAGACTTAGCTTTGTCCTCCATTTTCTTTAAAACTGCTTCCACAGGCGAACCAAACAACACATCAGACTGTAAAGGAGCATCCAAAATCCTTGTCTTAACATGCTCAGCTAAATTCTGATCCTCAACCAGGCATGCCTGCGAAGAACAGAACTAGTGGCAGCCACCCTCGAGGAGGCCTGTACAGCATCAAAACCACATTGCAAAGAATGCTTACCCACTTGTTCAGACACATGAACTAAATCCAGCAACTCTTTACACTCAATACCTTCCGCCAAAGCATCCACCTTAGATTTCAATTGTGAAAGGAGATAATTTTGATATTTTAGCATGTGAAACTGACAATTCAACCCTCATGGCTAAAGTGGAAGAAGTATACACTTTCTTTCCCCATCTATCCAAAGCCCTTGCCTCTTTATCAGTGGGAACAGGGTTTTTAACAACAGAGGCCTTAACACCTTTAGGTCCCTGAGAAACAGTCTCCAGGTCTGCCCTAGGACTCTTAAAAAGATACTTATGAGCTTCAGGCACCCTATAGTACCTATCAGGTTTAACAGGAGCAGGAGGCAAGGAATCAGGGTTCAGGGAAGCCTCTGCAAAAACATCTTCTACCACATTCAATACAGGAGGTATAGCTAAGGGCCTATGCTGGGGTAAAAACAAGAATTCCCTAAGCCTTTTCCTAGAATCAGAGTAATCTTGGCCTTCCCATTTAAAGTGCTCCCTCATGGAATGCAGAGTCTCTGAAAATGAGAAATCCTCAGGAGGAGAAGCTGTAGGAGTGGAATCATCCACATCAGAATCAGAATAAGGAGGATACTCCTGCAAGTCTTCCGTAGAAGACTCAGAAGCCTCTGAACACTGTTCAAAACTCTCAAACTCAGGTTCCACCCTAGGCCTCTTATCAGGAGGGGGCATAGAACCTCTAATCAGAGTAATTAAATCTTCTGCCATTTTAAGCATATGTTTCTTAGGCACAGAACCTGAAGTGCTAGGAGAAGCCCCCACTGAAGCTAAACTTGGCCTACCTCTCAAAGAAGTTTTGGAAACAGAAGGAGAGGCTCTAACTACCTTGGGAAGAGAGGGAAGAACAGTTACCTGAGAAGCCCCCTCAGCCTGGCCTACCTCCTGAGAAGGCACATCCTGCAATAGTAAAGTCTCTGCCTGAGACTCCAAAGAAACTCCTGGCAAAACCTCTGGTTCCACTGAGCCTTCAAAGAACCGGCGTCCAAGACTGCGGTTCATCAACTCTAGGCTTCGTTTTGTCCTTGCGTTTTGACGAAGCGGGCGTCGGAGCATCCGCCGGCATTTTATAATTGCAACGCTTCCCAAACACTAACCTGGCACAGTCTAACCTTCTCTTAATAGTGCGTTTGTTAAATCTAGCACAAGAGCGGCATCCAACAACGTCGTGCTCAGGCCCTAAACAAGGTATACACAAGGTATGGTAATCCCTATGAGGTATCTGTTTCCCACAAGAAATACAGTTATTCACTTTTTCTGACATCCGGTTAAATACTGAGGCAAGAAAAAACCAAAATGTTCCCCAACGGGGTACTTAGCCAACTTTGATTCGGTCTGAAACTCCGGCAGAACGCCAACCTGCACTCGCAAAACTGCTTCTGCATCGGACCATGCGGCAAAAAAGACTGAGGATATGACGTCGGTCATGCGCATTAGTACCCTGACGTACTGACGTCAGTCTAATGCGCCCTGACCGACGTCAGCCATATACTTTGGTATTCGGGCCGACTGGACAGCGGACTACCCAATAGTTAGGACTGCAGCAATGTGGAACGAAGAACATCTGAAGCCTGAGCCTTCGGTGGCTTAGAAGGTTTCCCAGACCCTGCTTTAGAGGGAGAACCTTCTGGCTTAAGTAAGCCACGGAGGATAAGTTTATTCCTCCTCTCCTGCAGGACTCTCTGGCTAAAAGAGTGACACAAAGCACAGGAGTCCTGCAGGTGCAAAGGCCCCAGGCAATAAACACAAGAAGTGTGACCGTCTGTCAGAGACATTTTCTGACAGCACGAGTCACACTTCTTGAAGCCTGAGACCTTGCCTTCCCTAGACATTCCTAGGAGGAAGAAAACACACACAAACCCCAACAAACACACAAAATTAATCCCCTACACAAACACACAGAAAGGGATTAAGAACTGGGGTTTTAGGCCTAACTAAAACTTTACACAAAGTTTAAAAAGGGTATAAAAGTTTTAAAAAATAAGGGAATAGGGTGGGCTGTAAAACTACTACAGACTATACTATGACTAAAAGGGAAAAATAAAACCCTAACTAAGCTTCTCTTTCTTTGACAAGAAATTCACTTACCTCTGCTGGTAAAGGAGACCTCTTTCGCTAAGCGGCAAACGAGATCTGAGGTAGTTCCGCCTTGCATCATGGGATATAGGGTTGCCTCAAGCTGGTAAAAGGAGTTCCTAAGCTAAAGCAAGTGCCGAGTCGGAGCAGAGGATCGGCTCCGAACCCATCCAGCAAGAATGAAGGCGAGATTGACAACTTAACATTGGGCCATAAAATTGACATTGGTACACACCAGCCCTCAAAACTGAAGGCCCCAGTTGGAGCCAGTGCTAATAGGGCAAAACCAAGTCATAGTCATCCAGAGAGGAAAACATAACTGATAAGCGGTGAAAGGAGGGAGGGTAGGAATACTGCAACAAGAGAAGGACGTCTATGGTTATGGTAAGTTTTTGCACAACTTTTCTGTGTCCTTCTATTCCTATGATGCAGTATTCCAAATATGGGTGAGTGCCAAGGCTCACTAAGAAGGGGTGGTTGGTATGGAAGTAGATTCCAGGACGCCATGCAGGATAGCCCTAGCGAACCCCACCCTGAACCTAGAGAAGTAGTCTAGCTTGTAGTGTTTGGTGAAGGTGCGAACTGAAAACCGGGCGGCTGCCTCCAGGATAGAGGTGGTCTCCAGGCCCTTGAAGAAAGCCCCTGAGGATGCTATGGCTCTAGTGGAGTGGGCTTTTACTGTACCTTGAAGTGATTTACCATGGTGCTGGTAACAGAAGGTAATGGCCTTTGAGATGCAGGTAGAAACAGTCCGTTTGTACACAGTCCTTCCTAGAGCCATAGGGTGGAAAGATATGAAAAGCTGGTCTGTCTTTCTAATAGACAGAGTGTGGTGGAGGTAGAATCTAATTTGTCTGTGAACATCCAGGGAACAAAGTATTCTTTCACCTCTCCCTTGTGGGTTTGGATGAAAAACAGGTAAGTGGATGGCCTGAATGAGAGACAGGTCATCGACTACCTTAGGCATGAAGGATGGATTTGTCCTGAGGGTAACCCTGTCTTTATGAAAGACAAGAAAAGTATGGATGGCCATTAGTGCCTGGAGCTCTAATAACCTCCTGGCAGAAGTGATGGCTACTAGAAAGGCAGTCATCCCGGTGCAGAGCTTTACAGAAGCTTGACCAGCAGGCTAAAAGTGTGGCTGTGTAAGCTTCTTCAGTACATCGCTGACATCCCAAGGAGGATGTGTAGGTTTTTTGTGGGGGGAAGAGTCTGAGATGAAGGACCCCTTTGAAGAAGAGTTTAGAAGGTAGCCTGGATGCCAAGGAGGGATCCATGGGTAGGCATGTAGAAATATACAGGTGTGCCTTAATAGAGGAGTAGGCCAGGACGGTCTGAAGTAACTCACAAATAAGACAGCATTAAGGGGATGTCGCTGGTAAGTGGATTCAGCTGCTTATTTTGACAACAAGAAATAAACCTTTTCCATTTAGACAGGCAAGATTTTCTAGTGTTAGGTTTCCTGGCATCCTGCAGGACACAGAGCACATCCTCATTGTAAAAGTGTCTATATGGAATCAGAAGCCTATCCGCCACAGGGTCAGGTGCAGCAGCTGCCACTGTGGGTGGATTAAAGATCCCTTGTGCTGTGTGAGGTCTACTCTGTGGGGTAACTTCTGGTGATTGCCCTTGGATAATTGGAGAAGTAAGGGGAACCAATACTGTCAGGGCCAGTACGGAGTCACCAGCAAGATTTTTGGATTGTCCTGGTGAATCCGTAGCAGAACCCTATGAATGGGGGGGGGGGTGCACAACCATGAAATAGTGAAGGCATCTGTTGCCAGTGCGTCTGGTGTCCTGGTACAGTATCCAGGTAGTTCCCTGTTGTTGGCATAGGCAAACAGGTCTACTTGTGGTGTACCCCCATCTGTGGACCATATCCAGGAAGATGTCCCTGTGGAGCATCCATTCTTGATCAAGTGTGCTGGTTCTCCTCAAGAAATCTGCTTGGGAGCTGTGGAGAGAGGGAATTACGCGGTTTTCAGGGTAATTCCCTGGGCTACCTCCCACACTAGTGTAGTAAGTCTGCAGAGTAGGTAGGACTTGCCCCCCTCCCTTCCCCCCATTTGTTGATATACCGGAGGACTGTGGTGTGGTCTGTGTACATCAGATGGGATACTTTCTGGAGGAAAGAAGTGAATGCCTGAAGAGCTAGGAGGATCGTCCTCATTTCTCTGGCATTGATGTGTTCTGCTTTCTTCCTATATGTCCACAGACCCTGAACGTTTTGATGGCAGAGGGAGGCCCCCCCACCCCGGGTCTGAGGCGCCCGTATGCATTACCTGAGAAGGTTGAGGTAGATGGAGGGTAAGTCACAGGTTGAGCTTCATCTGGGCAAGCCACCATAATATCTCCTGCTTTAAGAATGGAAGCAAAGACGCTGTGCTCCAGTGGTTGGTTGTGCTGTTGCCACAGAGCGTAGGTACCACTGTAGTTTTCTCATGTGTAATCAAGCTAGGGGTAAGCATGGGGACAGTAGCTGCCTTGTAACCCAACAGCTTGAGGTAGCCTTGCAGTCAGAGGAAAGAGTAGAATCCTTTGCGGGTATTCTCTAAGAGAACCAACCTTTGCTGAGGGCAGGTATGCCTCCAAGACTGTGCGGATTCTGCACCCTAAGAACACAATGTATTGGGTCTGTGTGAGGTTGGACTTCGGAAAATTTATTTGGAACCCAAGAGCCTGTAGGAGAGAGACTACGGGGTTAGGAGTGTTTTTTGGCTGGCAGCCTGCAAAAGCATGTTGTCCAGGTATGGGAATATCTGTATCCCTTTTGTCCTGCAAAAGGCTATTACTGGAGCCAGGCATTTGGTGAAGACTCTGGCTGCGGTTGAAAGTCCAAAAGGCAAGGCAGAGAACTACAAATGTGAGGAGCCCACTAAGAATAGTACAGTTTTGTACCTACCATAAATGTAGATGTTCGAGGATCCACATTGCTGCAGTCCTAACCATTGGGTAGTCCGCTGTCCAGTCGGCCCGAATACCAAAGTATATGGCTGACGTCGGTCAGGGCGCATTAGACTGACGTCAGTACGTCAGGGTACTAATGCGCATGACCGACGTCATATCCTCAGTCTTTTCTTGCCCCAGATGTCAGAAGACCCTGAAAAGATAAGGCCAAAAACCAAAAACTCCCAAAATACCTGCACCAAAAAATATATATACAATATATACACAATCAGCAGAATATAACCTCACCAACACAACCACCCCTAAACACAGAGGGGAGGAGGGAGGGTAAATTGGACTGCAGCAATGTGGATCCTCGAACATCTACATTTATGGTAGGTACAAAACTGTACTATGTTCTTCATTCCACATTGCTGCAGTCCTAACCATTGGGTAGAATCCCAAAGCAGAGGTAAGGGAGGCTGGCAAATCATAAGGAAGCAGGAACTGACAACATGCCTTGCAAAATAGCTGTGGCAAAACCAGCCCTAGACTTAGAGTAGAGAGGAAGGTGATAATGCTTAGAGAAAGTATGCACTGAACTCCAAGTAGCTGCCTCCAAAATATCCTTAGTTGCCACCCCCCTTAGAAATGCTGTGGAAGTGGCAGTAGCCCTAGTGGAATGAGGCCTAATCCCAGCTGGAATCTCCTTGCCATGATGGGAATAACAAAAGTAATGCAACACCCAATCCACCTAGAAATAGTTTGTTTTGACACAGGCTTGCCCTTTGAACTCAAAGCAAAAGAAACAAACAACTGCTGAGACTGCCTAAAATCCTTAGTCCTGCTCAAATAATAACGCAATAGCCTGTGTACATCTAAAGTGTGCAAAATCTTTTCCCCTTTATTTTGGGGATCTGCATAAAAGGTAGGCAAATGAATAGTTTGGTTTAAAGCCACACTAGAAACCACCTTAGGCATAAAGGAAGGATTAGTGCGTAAGATACCCTATCCTTATGAAAAATCAAAAAAGGCTCCACTGCCATAAGGGCCTGCAACTCAGAAACCCTTCTTGCAGAAGTAATGGCCAACACAAAAGCAGTCTTCCATGACAAGTATTTCAATTCAGCAGTAGCCGCAGGCTCAAAAGGTTGTAGAGTAAGTTTCTCCAACACAAAATTGAGATCCCAAGCAGGAGTAGGAGCTCACGTGGGGTCTTATATTCTTTGCCCCTCTAAGAAATTGCTTGAACAAAGGATGCGAAAACAATGGTGGGTCACAATCATAGTGAGCTGAAATTGCTGCAGCATGAATCTTAATGGAAGAGAAAGACAAACCTTTGTCCAGTAACTCAGTAAGATATTGAAGAGCCACACTCAAATTTGGCTCAGTAATCTCCAAATTGTTTGCTGCACTCCAAAACAAAAATCTCTTCCATTTTTCTGCGTACACTTTCCTTGTACTAGGTCTTCTGGCTTCCATAATCACATTTAAAACTTGTTGAGGAAGCTGAGACCTGCTGTCTTTCAAAACAGAATATGCCAGGCTGTTAGATGTAGAGAGTGAAGCTTGACATTGAGCAGATGACTGTCCCTCTGAGACAACAGGTGTGGAATCAAGGGTAAAGGCCATGGAGGCTTCCTTACCAGACTCCTCAGTAATGGGTACCAGTGCTGCCGAGGCCAATCTGGAGCTATTAAAATCATCCTTGGCTTGTCTTGTCTGACCTTTAGAAGCACCTTTGGAAGAAGAGGCAGAGGTGGAAAGGCATACACATGAAGATTTTTCCAACTGAAAGAAAGAGGATCCACTTTCCAAGCTGTGTGATGAAATCCCTTCGTGCAAAACTTTGGCAGCTGGTGGTTTAGTGGAGAAGCGAACAGATCTATGTCTGGAGTTCCCCATGACACTGTCAATTTTGAAATACATGAAGATCCAGTTTCCACTCGTGGGGATCCATGATTTGTCTGCTTAATACATCTGCTAAGGAGTTCTGTGCTCCGGCAGAAACCTTGCCTGAAGAGTTAGTTGCAGACTGAGCGCAGTCTCCCATAAAATCATTGCTTGTCTGCACAGTGGGTAAGAATGTGTTCCCCCTTGTTTGTTGATGTACCACATGACAGTTGTGTTGTCTGTTAGAATCAACACCTGCCCTGGAAGAAGTAACTCCTTGAAAGCAATTAATGCAAACTGAACTGCTAACATCTCTTTCATATTGATATGTAGATGCTGTAGTCTGGCAGGCCACTTGTCTTGTATCCACTTTCCATTTAGATGAGCTCCCAAGCAATATCTGAGGCATCTGTCGTTAGAATCTGACTTGCCTCTGGCCGGGTCACAGAGAGTCCCTTGTTTAGGTGACATTCCTGAGCCCACCACAAAAATTCCTTTTGAATGCAAGGTATTATTTGAATGACAGTGTCCAAATCTTGGCAGTGCTGTGTCCACAGATTTTTGAGATACCATTGTAGCTTCCTCATATGCAGTTTGGCATTGGGAAGCACCAGAATACAAGATGCCATGAACCCTAAGGCTTGAAGGACTGTCCTTGCAGTCAGCCCGGACTGAAGAGATAGATGATGAAAGTAACTGAAAAGATTCTTTTGTTTGTCCGGGGTTAAAAAGGCCATCTGGGCTGCTGTATTCAGTCTCACACCCAGAAAGCACATGTCTTGAGAGGGTACTAGACTGGACTTTATTTCGTTCACAGAATACCCTAGGCATCTTAGCACTGCTGTGACATATTCCAGATGCTGTAGAAGATCTTCTTTTTCTTGAGCCAGAATCAGGCAGTCGTCCAAGTAAGGATAGATTTGGATCCTTTTAGCCTGAAGTAAGCTATCACTGGAGCCAGAACCTTTGTGAATACTCTGGGCAGTAGATAAGCCAAAGGGCAATGCAGAGAACTGATAATGAGAATTTCCAGCTCGAAACGCAGATACTTCCTGCAACTCAGTCTTATTGGCACATGAAGGTAAGCTTCCTTGAGATCTAAAGTTACCATCCAGTGATCTTTGCCCAGCAGAGGTAAAAGCTGTTGTAACGTCAACATGTTGAACTTGGGAATGTCCAGATAAGTGTTGAGGATAGATAAATCCAGAATTGGTCTCCACGTGTTCCCCTTCTTTGGTACTAGGAACAAGCGAGAATAAAATCCTAGGCCCCTTTCCGGCACAGGAACTGACTGAATGGCCCCTATTTGGAGCAACAGAGAAATTTGCTTGTGAGCCTCTGTTCTTTGAAGAGGCGGAATGTCTGGCATGCCTTTGAAAGGAGGCAAGGTATGGAAATAAAACCTGTAACCGTGGTGAATAATATCCAGAACCCATCTGTCTTGGGTAATTAAATCCCAATTTTCTTTGAAAAGAGACAGCCTTCCTCCCAAAGGTGCTGCCAGGCGAGAACGTACTGGCAGCGGAAAAGGCAGGTCATTGGGTCTGCTTACGAAAGGACTGACCCCTGCCCTCACCAGAAGTCTGAGCAGGGGAACTCCTGTCCTGGGCCTAAAAGAACCCTGAGCTCTTCCCCTACCACGTCTAGACCTACCCCTAGAGTGGGGATCATAAGCAGGATAAGTCCATCCCTTAGTAGGCCTATTTCTACTAAACTTTGGAGGCTGCACCTGTAAAACATCTTTAACAGTTTGCATAGACTTAGCCTTGTCCTCCATTTTCTTCAAAACTGCTTCCACAGGCGAACCAAACAACACATCAGACTGTAAAGGAGCATCCAAAATCCTTGTCTTAACATGCTCAGCTAAATTCTGATCTCTCAGCCAGGCGTGCCTACGAAGAACAGAACCAGTGGCAGCCACCCTGGAGGAGGCCTGCACAGCATCAAAACCACACTGCAAGGAATGTTTACCCACCTGTTCAGACACATGAACTAAATCCTGCAACTCTTTACACTCAATACCTTCAGCCAGAGCATCCACCTTAGATTTCAACTGTGAAAGAAGATAATTCTGATATTTTAACATGTGAAACTGACAATTCAACGCCCTCATGGCTAAAGTGGAAGAAGTATACACTTTCTTTCCCCATCTATCCAAAGCCCTTGCCTCTTTATCAGGAGGGACAGGATTTTTAACAACTGAGGCCTTCACACCTTTAGGCCCCTGAGAGACAGTTTCTGGGTCTGCCCTAGGACTCTTAAAAGATACTTATGAGCTTCAGGCACCCTATAATACCTATCCGGTTTAACTGGGGCAGGAGGCAAAGAATCAGGATTCAGGGAAGCCTCTGCAAACACATCTTCCACCACATTCAAAACAGGAGGTATAGCTAAAGGCCTATGCTGGGGTAAAACAAGAATTCCCTAAGCCTTTTCCTGGAATCAGAGAAATCTTGACCTTCCCATTTAAAATGCTCCCTCATGGAATGCAGAGTCTCTGAAAATGAAAAATCCTCAGGAGGAGAAGCAGAAGGAGTAGAATCATCCACATCAGAATCAGAATAAGGAGGGTACTCCTGCAAGTCTTCAGCAAGACTCAAGCCTCGAGCATTGCTCAAAACTCTCAAACTCAGGTTCCACCCTAGGCCTCTTATCAGGAGGGGGCATAGAACCCCTAATCATAGTAATCAAATCCTCTGCCATTTTAAGCATATGTTTCTTAGGCAAAGATCCTGAAGCACTAGGAGAAACCCCCACAGAAGCTAAACTTGGCCTGCCCCTCAAAGAAGCCTTGGAAACTGAAGGGGAGGCTCTAACCACCTTAGGAAGAGAGGGAAGAACAGCCACCTGAGAAGCCCCCTCAGCCTGGCCTACTTCCTGAGAGGATACATCCTGTAACAGTAAAGTCTCTCCCTGAGACTCCAAAGAGACACCTGGCAAAACCTCCGGCTCCACTGAGCCTTCCAAAGAACCGACGTCTGGGACTGTCGGTTCCTCCACCCTAGGCTTTGCTGCTTTATCTTTGCGCTTTTTAGCCGAAGCCGGCGTCGGAGCATCCGACGGCATTTTATAATTACAACGCTTCCCAAACACTAACCTGGCACAGTCTAACCTTCTTTTAATAGTGCGTTTGTTAAATCTAGCACAAGAGCGGCATCCAACAACGTCGTGCTCAGGCCCTAAACAAGGTATACACAAAGTATGGTAATCCCTATGAGGTATCTGTTTCCCACAAGAAACACAGTTATTCACTTTTTCTGACATCCGGTTAAATACTGAGGCAAGAAAAAACCAAAATATTCCCAACGGGTACTTAGCCAACTTTGATTCGGTCTGAAACTCTGACTTCAGAAACTTTCAGAACGCCAACCTGCACTCGCAAAATTGCTTCTGCATCGGACCATGCGGCAAAAAAGACTGAGGATATGACGTCGGTCATGCGCATTAGTACCCTGACGTACTGACGTCAGTCTAATGCGCCCTGACCGACGTCAGCCATATACTTTGGTATTCGGGCCGACTGGACAGCGGACTACCCAATGGTTAGGACTGCAGCAATGTGGAATGAAGAACATCTTAAGTATTTCCTGTGTGTGGGTCTTATGGGAATGTGTAAGAAGGCATCATTTGTCTAATGTAGCTATGAAGCCTTTGCTCATAATAAGTGGTAATAGAACTGGCAGGGTCAGTATTTTGAAAGTTGGCACCTTTAAGAAAGGACCGAGACTCGAGAGGTCTAAGATAGGTTTCCATGGCCCTTCTTTTCTGGGAAAGTACAGTAGTGTACACTTACCATAAACGTAGATGCTTGAGTGTATTCACTGTTGCAGTCATCACATTTGGGTTATCTGCTTGCAGGTATGCCTCAGCCAGCCTGAATACCAGTCTTGGATTCCTGTGTCGGATGCGGTCTCTTCTTCCATGACGTCAGGGGGTGTTAAACATGCAGCAGACATCATTACATCAGTTTTTCTTGCCCCAGATGTCAAGCGCCCCCACAATGGGGAGCAATTATATGTTATGATACCTCTCAAACAAAAAGCAAATACACCAAAAGGAAAGGTAGAGCCAAGAGAAGTCAGGGGACTGGAGGGAGGGTAACCAGGACTGCAACAGTGAATACACTCGAACATCGACATTTATGTAAGTGTACACAACTGTACTATGTTCTTCGTGTTTCAGTGTTGCAGTCATCACATTTGGGTTGATTCCCAAAGCTAAGGAAGGGAGGAGGATGTTAGAGAGCATTAAGCCAGCTATTAATCCCTGCAACACTGCAGTGGCAAAACCAGCTCTGGATTTAGAAAAAATAGGCATGTGGTAATGCTCATGTACCGAGCTCCATTTAGCAGCTTCTAGATGTCCCTGGTAGGGACCCCTCTGAGAAAAACTGTAGAGGTAGATGCAGCCCTGGTGGAATGTGATCTTATCCCCCATACAGTACGTTTCCCATGGTGCTTATAGCAGAAATTAATGCAATGGGCTATCCACTTAGAAATGGTTTGTTTTGAAATGGCCTTCCTCTCTGCCTTTGCAACAAAGCCAACTAGCAGCTGTTCAGATTTTCTGAGAGGCTTAGTCTTGTCCAAATAAAATCTAAGTTGTGTGTACACGTCCAAAAAGTATAGTATTCGTTCTCCTTTGTTTTGTGGATTCGGGAAAAAGGTAGGCAAATGAATGGACTGATTAAGGGCCACACTAGACACCACCTTGAGCATAAAGGAAGGATTGGTTCTGAGGGAAACCCTGTCTGCATGGAAGATAATGAAGGGCTCCACTGCCATGAAGGCCTGTAATTCAGGCACTCCTCTTGGTGAAGTGATGGCTAGAAGGAAGGCTGTTTTCCAAGAAAGGAATTTCAACTCTGCAGTTGCAAAAGGCTCAAAAGGAAGGAGCGAGAGTTTTTCCAACACAAAGTTAAGGTCCCAGGCAGGAGTAGGGGCTCTCATATGGAGTCAACATTTTGGCCCCTCTGAGGAATTGCTTTAGCAGGGGGTGAGAGAAGAGGAGTGATTCAGTATTATAATGTGCCGAAATGGCAGATGCATGAATTTTAATAGAGAAAAAAGGCGCTTGTGGAGCATTTCTGTTAAGTACTGAATAATATGAGGTAATCTGGGCACCGCTGTGCCCACCCCCTGAGTCTGGCTCCAGGCACAGTATCTTTTCCACTTTTCAGCATAGGATTTTCTAGTATTAGGCCTCCTTGCCACCAGAATGACATCTAGCACCTGCTTACTGAGGGATGCTATTGGAGAGCTCAAGGAATTAGCCAGGCTGCAAGGTTCAGAGTTTGAAGCTGAGGGTGCAGAATCTGGCCCGCCTGCTGGGACAGCAGGGGAAGAGGTCTGAGGCAGGTTCCAGCAGTGTCATACTGCACAAGAGGGGGTACAGTGCTGGCATGGCCAGTCTGGTGCAGTTAGTATTGTCCTGTTTGATCTTTAGCAGAACCTTCAAGAGGAGAGGCAGAGGGAGAAAGGCAAACTGAGAGGCTTTCCCAAGTAAAGGACAGGACATCCACTTTCCAAGTTTGACTGTGGGAAGTCCTTGTGCAGAATTTGTCCAACTGGTAGTTCTGAGGGGAGGCAAACTGGTTTATCTCTGGGGTCCCCCCATTTGTTCAAGAGATTGAATATTTTTGGTTTCAGTTTCCATTCGTGTGGGTCCATGAGATTTCTTCTTAGGTCATCTGCCAGTGAATTTAGCTTGCCTGGCAAGAATTGAGCTTGTAGGTGCACTTGGTAGCTCAAAGGCAGTGTTCCACAGAGCCATGGCTAGTCTGCAGAGAGAGTATGAGTGGGTTCCCCCCTGCTTGCTTATGTACCACATAACTGTGGTGTTGTCTGTCTACCAATAACTGTCCTGGAAGAATGTGGTCTGTGAAGACAGTCAGGGAATTCTGTACAGCTAAAACATTTTTCTGGTTGATATGCAGGTGCATCTGTCTCTGGTTCCATTTGCCCTGAATGCACTGCCCTGCCAAGTGAGCCCCCCATGCACAGTCTGATGCATCTGTTCGGGTATTGGCGGCAGGGGGGTAGAGTGAAAGGGAGCCCCTTGTTGTGGTAGCAGGCCTCTGCCCAGCAAAATAACTCTGTCTTTATACAAGGAACGATAGGAATCATTGATTCCAAATCCTGAGAATGTTGACACCATAGGCTTTTTAGATACCATTGCAGTTTCCTCATATGCAGTCTTGCATATGGAATTAGTAGAATGCAAAAGGCCATGAACCCCAGGACTTGCAGAATTTTCCTTGCAGATAGCTGGGTCTTTGTGGCCAGTAGTTTGAAGTAGGTTAGTGAAACACAGTTCGGCAGTAGTAACCAAGAAAGAACAAACACGCAATATCTGCTGGATGGGGTATCCGGATCCAAAACTTCTGCCACAGATTGAAGTAATTTCCACGGCTTTATTAAAAAACTTTCATTAAAAAAAATGCAGTGGTTAAGCGTTTTCATCTATCGTATAGACTTCATCAGAACACCAACATATGTATCATGACTGTTTAAATAGTATTGTAAGCCAGTCAGCATTAAAAACTAATTAAATGATTAGTACATAACCTCATCTTCTTAAAGTGCACAGTGCTAAATTAATGAGTTATAAAAAAAATGACATTGTAACACACCTAAACATACAACATAACCAATCACAATTATACAAAATACCATACAACCATTAATGTAAATTGTAATAAAATCACATTCCAGAATGGCTTTGATGGATATACCATCATTTATACCAGGATGTACTGTGGACTTGAACAATACTTGCCATTTGGTTTCTCTCATTTAGTTTCTTAGTAACACTTCCCCCTCTAGGGTTTTTTTCACCTGCTCAAGTATGGCAAATTTAAAATCTTCACATCCAGGACTTTTGATCAAATGTCTGTACAATGCATTAGTTTGATCTTTTTTCCTTATACAGTTAAAATGGTCAAAAATCCTGTTCCCCAGACACCTGTCGGTTTTTTCCACATAAAAACAGGAACATTTTGTACATTTTGCCAGGTATACCACATGCTGTGTTCTACAGTTACCATACTGAAATTTTAAATTAGACTGACTTGTATTCTCCAATTTACGCACAGCTCCTTCCATAATAGCATAACACTGACTACAATTTCCGCATTTATGTAGTACCCCCCCTCCCCATTTCCATTCATAGTATGATTTATCTTTATCTCAAATTTACTTTTGAGGTTAGAACCAGTTTTGTAAACAAATGTTGGATGCTGCCCTATTTTATAAATATTTTCTTCAGATTTAAAAATTTAAAATGTTCCAGTTAGATGTTATTACGTTACGAATATCCTTAACAGAATTTCCAAACTGAAGTATATATGCCCATTGAAAATGATTCTGATTCGTTGGGACTACAATGGAGTTATTCTGCAGGTTCGCTATCCCCCTACCGAAAAGTGGTTTATACTTATTACCAGTTAGAAAAATATGTAATGCAGCTGCTAGAAGCTATTGACAAAGAAAACAATAGATGCTTGTAAGTTTAAACCGTAGTCAGCATTACTTGTACTAAAGCTAGAAATGTACCTTGAATCTAGGTAAAATGTAACATGTATTAGAACAGTACAATAGAAGAACTGAAATGTTGAAATGGACTGACAAACCCAAGGCCAGGTTGTTTTTCTCAAAATGTTTTGCAGAAGGACATATAATTTAACTTGGTCAGCAATAAGTCTAGCAATATTTTCTGCAGAATATACAGAAAGCTGTGTCCAACTACGTCAGCAATAGAAGGTAACATTTCAAATGTGACAGGAAGAGAACTGTACAAGCATAACCTACTAATCATTAATGATTCAGACAAACCTTGTGCCTACATGCTTTGATTCCTTGCTGCAAGTAATAAAGGGTGCCTTGCTTGAACCTAACGTGAATTGGTCTTTGAAGTTTTTTCCTTTGACAGATTGCTCCTTCGGACCGGAACCCTCTCTTCACCTTGGATCAGACGGGCCAGGTGGTTGAAACCGTACGGGGAAGAAACCAAATCGGTTCTTATCTGAAAAGCCCTCCGACTGAATTGTCGTTCAAGAGGCCAGCCACTTTCTGATCTGCGACTGAAGGACGGGTCTCCGTGAATTGGTGATCAATCACATGGGCTCAGGTAAGGTGAATCTACTTTTTTCTGTTTTAGATCAGGGACTAGATATGTATTGTTTTTGTTGGACTGTATTTTTCTTACAAGTCAGGGACAAAAAAAGATTACTGTCTTGTCACAGATCAGGAGAAGCAGAATAAGTAGGCAGTCATTCTGGAGAGACTAACAAAATCCGTGGTACCACATTAAAAAAATTAAGAAAAGTTACGTAACAATAAAAGGGTAAAACAAAATGGGTAATAATTGCACAAAAAGACCCCAAAATCCACAGTTAACAGAAGACGCAAAATACATTCAGTCGCAGTGTGCTGACAATATTAAATATTATTCAAAATGGGTTAAGTACGAATTCGACGGAAAATTAGAAAAATCCTTGCTTATCAAACTTGTTAAACAGCTCAAAACAGATTCCAAAGGTCGGGTAAAAAAGCAACGTAAATTAGGAATTCCTCAGGCACACAGGTGGATTGAGGAAGTAAACCATAGGGAACAAAACAACAAAAATTCAAAAGAAATGTTTTTAGATAAGGACAATAACTTAGTAATAGCATCAGCACCTCTGCCTCCCTTACCGGAATATGAAGCAAGTGAACAGGTTTAGTCCACCCCCACGATATCCTGTGGTCACTGAAGATAGAGGCATTATGAAAATAAAACAATTAGAGATCCCATCGAGACCAGGTCCCGAACAAAGGCAGGTAACTCAGATGAAGGCATCGAGTTATGGCAAATGGTTAAAAATTCACGATTTATAAGCGGAGAAGAAATATGTCCACTTATAGAAGTACCCAACCCTCAGGCAGGTCAGGACAATCAGGACCCAACTATTTTAGTTTACAGACCTTGGACTCCAGAAGACATCCAGAAAGCCACTGAGGAAATCCCCCATCCAAAGGTTAATTTTAAAAAATTCTCTGAAGATTTATACAAGGAATGAGGCTGAGTTAAAACTTAAATGGAGAAGCGGTAGAAAAGGTAGTTAGACAAAATTGTAGGGCCGGATTGGCATATGATTAGTGGGAACTGGAATCCCCGTGACTCTGCACAAAGACCCCTTCCATATAGCAGCGCAGAATTAGACACCAGAGTAAAAGGTCTGACAGACCGCATCTCTGAAAAATGGAAACCTAGGGCAGACTGAACTTGCATTAATCAATGCATCCAACAAGAAGGTGAAACTATTGACCGGTATTATGCCAGATTATGAGAGTGTTTTAATGACCACTGTGGAATGCAGGTTCCTGAAGATCAAACACAAGATTCCCCATATGAGCAGCAGTTAAAGAATGCATTTTTAAAGGGCAGTATTGCACCTATAAACAGTTTTATTACAAAACACATGGTAGATCATACAAGCAGGTTACAGTCATTACTTGAATATGCTAGGCACGCCAAAGGCATTTTAACAGCAAAAAGAAAAAGAAAGCTCAGATATTTTCTGTAGATGGAGCAGAGGTTTATGTAGTACAGTCCGGGAAAAAGAGCAAGAAAAATGCAAAGGGAAAATCTGATCAACGATCAGAAGACTTTGAAGGGCGAAAGAAAAGGGGTGAACGTTTTAAATGCGGTAAAAAGGGACACTTGGCAAAGGATTGCAGGAAAAATAAGAAGGCAACAACAGAAGACAAGGAGGGTGAGGACTGACTATATGGTAGTCAGGAATCACTAAAAGGGGCTAGCAAAGAAGGGACAAATGAGAATGTGATAAAGGGAGTAGAGGAAGTTAGTGACAATAAAGAAGATGAAATATTAGACCTAGCTTTATTGAGCTTGGAGCTCTATTTAGCAGACACAAAACCAGAAGTTACACTTTTGGTAGAAGGGAGGGAAGTCAAGAGACTTAGGGGCATCACGAACCCTGATACATCCCTCCAAACTACCAGAAAACACAGACACACCTGCTTACATACTGGTTAAAGCAGCTAATGGACAGCTCTATTGGGAGCCTCTCTCCCATGACATTGCAATAACTGATCCAGTTTCAGGATTGACACAAAAATGCAAAATTGTTGTTTCTGCAAAATGCCCAGTAAACCTCTTGGGCAGAGACCTCATGAAGCTATTTGGTATAGCAGTAGTCCCAACCATGCAGGGTATAGAAGCACAGCAACAAATTGATACCTTTGCAGAACAATCAGAGGGTGAAATGTTTTATTGGTACAGCCAGGACTTGGTTACAACTGGTCCAGGGACTGTAACCAAAGAGTTAATGAATGTAGCCATCAGCAAGTTCCCCTCCCTTGACATTGATAAGCAAAAACTGTTGACTGTACCCTGTATTACTGTAATACACCAGGACCGGATAAGGAATATGAGCAATAATTATTTAAGAATCATGCAAACAGATTGATATTGTGTAACTTGTACTGGGACACAGAAGGGAAAAGTGTAGCCAGCTGTTCATTGCCCCAGGAGTTCTTTGCACTTCATAAATCTAAACGATTACCACATGTTAGCTTAACCAAAAACAGAAATACAGAATGGGCAGACCTAGGAGAAAAAGTCACAAGATGGGAGAAACAGACAGAACTTGAACTGTCAGAACAGGGAATACAAATACAGAAGTTGAATTGGATAACTCAGACCAACCCAGCTGTGCACTTAGTCGGGTGAGGACAGCTGATTGACACTCCTGTTAAAGGAGGAAGAAAATGCCTTACAAAATATACCAGAGACCCTCTGGCCAACAGGCAAGTCAGATGTAGGACTTATTCGTACAGCGGGACCAGTTACTATCATGCCAAAGTCAGCATTTAGACCACAAAAAAGACAGTATCCCTTAAGAAAAGATGCAGAGGCAGGAATAAAGCCTATTATAGCAGCCTTACTTAAAGGAGGGATATTAGTAGAATCTCCCGATTCACCATGTAACACACCCATGTTTCCAGTCAAAAAAGCAAATGGAGAATGGCGTATGGTCCAAGATTTACAAGATGTAAATGATGCAGTAATACCAAGGGCACCTACGGTGCCGCCCCACACACCCTGTTGAATGATTTAAAACCTCAACAGAAGTATTTTTCTGTGGCAGACATTAACAATGCGTTCTTTTCGATACCGATACACCCTGACAGCCAGTACTGGTTTGCATTCACATTTCAGGGGAAAAGGTATACATATACGCGACTACCACAGGGATATTGTGAAAGTCCAATGATATTCTCACAAGAAATGGCAAGCAACTTGGCGGGATTCACCCCACAAAGAGGCAGTCGGATTTTACTTTATGTTGATGACATCTTGCTGGCAGCCCCCACCCAGCAGGATTGTAGAGAAGACACCATAGCACTTCTACAATTTTTAGCCGCTGAAGGACATAAGGTAAATAAAAGTAAACTGCAGCTTTGGAAAAAAAAAAAAAAAAGTCAAATACCTGGGATATGTAATATCCAAGGAAGGCAGAACACTAGATGAGGACAAAAAGCAATTTTGCAAGTGACAAAACCCACTACCAAGAAGGAAATGACGTCCTTCCTGGGTACAACTAATTTTTGCTGGAGCTGGATCCCAAACTATGCTTTGGGATCTGCACCGTTAACTGACCTTATATACAAGAAGCCTATGGCAGCGCAGGATTTATTGCAATGGACACCAGAAGCAGAATCTGCTTTCTGCAAACTAAAGCAGTTAATAGCGTCCTCATTAGTTCTGGGATTGCCAAACTATCATAAACGTTTTTTTCCAAACTGTAGATTGTAAGCAGGGTTACATGACATCAGTACTAATCCAACAGCATGGGGATAAGCAACACCCCATTGTTTACTATTCATCACAGCTAGACCCAGTGGCACGATCTTTACCCCACTGTGTACAAGCAGTAGTTGCAGCTGCAAAAGCAGTACAGGCTTCAGCCTCAGTAGTCTAACTCCACCCTCTCACTTTGCGAGTACCTCATGCAGTCGTGATTATTTTACTACAAGAAAAGGTGACGTATCTTTCCCCTGCTAGGAATCTTTCCTGTATGACTATATTGTTGAGCCAACCTCATACGACAACTGAACGATGCACAACTTTAAACCCTTCTAGTCTGCTCCTAACCCCTGCAGACGGCACTCCGCACCTCTGCCTGCAGGTGATTGAGGAAAAGATCTCACAGATGTCCCCTTGGATGATGCCAAGGTGACATACTACATGGATGGCTCGTGCAAAAGGGGTCCTGCAGGACAGAACCTAGTAGGATATGCAGTAGTTTCTGATACTGAGATTATAGAAGCAAAACCTTTACCACACAACTTATCTGCACAGGCAGCAGAACTGATCTCCCTGACACGGGCATGCACCTTAGCAAAGGGTAAATGTGTAAACATATTTACAGACAGCCAGTATGCTTTTTCTACTGTACATGTTTTTACGCAACAGTGGAAAAACCGAGGAATGATAACATCTACTGGCAAACCTATCAATCATGCACAGTTCATTTTAGATCTTTTAGAATCTATTCAGTTACCTCAGAAAGTAGCCATTTGTAAATGCACAGCTCACACCAAGCAACAAGACAGAATTTCAAAAGGTAATGCGAGAGCTGATACAGCTGCAAAACAAGCAGCTACAGAAGTATTTCTTTTAAATGAGGAACTACAACCCTCTGAGATTTTAGATTTAGAAATGTTAAAAACAATGCAGACACTCACTATGCAAGCTGAAAAACAACGATGGGTAAAATGAGGAGCAATTCTCGAAAAGGGGCTGTACATCTCTAGAGAAGGGAGACCGATACCAATTTGTTTAGATATGCAGCTTTGTTGAGCCATGGGCAGTGCCATGTCTCAACAGGGGGGATGGTACAGCTGGTGAACCAGGTGTTCACAATGTACGGATTTACAAACCACTCTAAAAAATTTTGTTTGACGTGTCAGATTTGTAACAAATATCATGCACAAGGGGCATTAAAGCCCAAGCAAGGGAATTTCCCTACACCACCATATCCGTTTCACACTATCTGTACAGATTTCATAGAAGTGAACAAATGTGAAAATAAGAAGTATTGTCTTGTCATTGTAGATATGTTTTCCAGGTGGCTGGAAGCCTTTCCAACCAAAAATCCAGATGCAGCCACAGTGGCAAAAGTACTTGTCAAAGAAATCATTCCTAGATTTGGCATTCTGGAAAGGATCTACAGTGACAATGGTACACACTTTGTAAACCAAACCATACAGCAGTTAAGTAAGCATTTTGGTATTTCTTTAAAAAATCATTGTGCATAAAAATCCACAATCTGCAGGGCTAGTTGAAAGGCATAATGGTATATTAAAAAACAAATTGAGAAAATTGATAGCGGAGCCAAGGAAAAAACTGGATATATTGTTTACCTCTGGCACTGTTGAGCATGAGAACTGTCCCTACAGCAAAAGGATAGACTCCTTTTGAAAAGTTATTTGGAAGGGCTTATTATACACCCCAGTGGAAAGTTCTCATGTCATCAAACCAGGAAGCTGATTTTACACTAGCTGAATATATGAGGAAAATAATGAATTCTAAACATCTGTTGCAGTTAAATTCCGTTTCAAATAGAAAGCAAACAGAGACATCAGAAGTGGCAGTGACACCCGGAGACTTGAGTGTGGATAAAAGTTGTCAAGAAAAAGAATTGGTTGTCGCCAAGGTGGGAAGGTCCCTACCAGGTGGTGCTTTTGACACCCACTGCAGTCAAGATAGCAGAGCGAGCTTCGTGGATCCACCTGACGCACTGCAAACTAGTTAAGAACTTTGAACTGGACAAAAATCTTGCCTCTCCATCGGGGCCCTCAGCACAAAGTCTGGCTACAAAGGGGGGGTCAGATCAATAGGACTGATCAGTCTCAACCCCAGTGAAGAAACCATCAGTGCTGAAGGTCCTATTAGGGCAGAGTAAGAACACATGTCTGTAATAAAGATGACAGAATCCAGTAAGATCCAAATGTACCTATTCGGAAGAGTTGGAGAAAACAGAAATGCAGAACAACCGTTTCCTCGGAAGTATTGCATAACCATCCTGTTGACTGTACTAGTGACAATCTTTTTGTTGTGGCCATTCCTTTTCTCAGCCACACAAACTGGACTGAACAAGCGTGCAGAGTTGCACGCAGAGTGGTACCCAAACTTCAACACTTACCAGGCAATCAAATATGTGTATGCAGAGACCTTCAATGTTTCGAATTGCTGGATTTGCACAGCTTTGCCAACAGCATACGGGGGGTTATTGCTAACTTCAGTCCCCCTAGGAGCAAACAAGACCTAGGAAAATTTAATCTATGATGCATCAGATGTCACATCACAAGATAAAGTAGCACTGCACTTGTCTGTTCGACAGAAGGGGACTGTGTTTTTACAACAATGATACAGTTCAGGTGGGTTGGAGCAATTGCAATGTGACTGTTCCCTATAGATGCTACAATAAGACTGATAACACAGGATCCTATTGCAACACAAGCTATGATTCATTTGTTGAACTGATGCATAGGACAATTGATTAAGTAAAACATAATGCTGACCTTTTTAGGCAACTGTCTATGATAGACAAAAAATGTTTCATCCAGAGCCAGGACATAGTAAAGTTACTACCAAAGTAGAAGACTTATTATTTATGTGGTAGAAAAGCATGTAAGTGGTTACCTGAAAACTGGTCCAGCAGATGTTATTTGGGGTACCTGGTTCCGGCCATACGACACACAGCAGTTTTACCTCAAGGGAAAATTCAGAATGTTCAACGAGAAATCAAGAAGCCTGTCAATCCAGTGGGGCAAATCAATGCGGGCTGGAAAAATTGACAGTCACATATGGACTTGGGTGATACCATCATCTCGTGGGCAGGTATACTGCCAGCATATGGAGCAACAAAATCAATCTGGGAACTGAGAAAATTGTCTAAACTTCTAGAAATAATGAGCAATGCAACCTTTTCTGCCCTAGAATTGGTGACTGATTGACTGCCATGAGAACTGTAGTGCTTCAAAACCGCAAGACTCTCAACTTCACCCTAGCGGCGAGAGGAGGTACGTGCACTTTAATCCAGGAGGTGTGCTGTTTGCATATTCCTGACCACAAACACGAGATAGACCATCATCTTGAAGTAAGTCAGCAGGCGTCAGCCATGACCAAACCAGGACCAAATCCACTGACGGACTTTTTCCAGAGATTGTTTGGGGGTTGGGGCAGTACCCTGATGAACATCCTGATTGCCATCTGTGTAGGAATGATCCTACTGGCGGTATGTTTGTGCTGCTGCACCCCCTGCATGAAAAGACTGATTAAAGACTTTATAGACATGTCAGTTTCAGAAACCTTATACCAAGGTGCTGAACTTGAAGTATTGTTAAAAATCTGAAAATGCTTTCATATGTTTAAACTGAATGACTCTCTTAACTGCAAATCCTGAGTAGGAAGAGGTTAGGGGAAGAAAAACTGTTTATGCTTATCTTGAAAGTAGAATAAAAGTATTAAAAGGGGGGAAATGTTAGAAAAATATGTAATAGGCAATAGTAATATGCATGCTTAGTGCATTCGAGATTTAAAAGGGTTAATTACATTTACTCTGTTCACACTGATTGAATTTAACAGCCATTAGAAACTTAAGAAGCATTCTATTTCTGCAAATGTCAGCAAATAAGTAATTCATTTCTGCTAATGTCATGAAACAGTGATATTCATTTCTGCTTATGCTATGAGAAAACATGCAGCTGCTAGAAGCGATTGATGAAAACAATAGATGCTTGAAAGTTTAAACCGTAGTCAGCATTACTTGTATTACAGCTAGAAATGTACCTTGAATCTAGGTAAAATGTAATGCATGTATTAGAACAGTACAATAGAACTGAAATGTTGAAATGGACTGACAAACCCAAGGCCAGGTTGTTTTTCTCAAAATATTTTGCAGAACGACAGAATTTAACTTGGTCAGCAATAAGTCTAGCAATATTTTCTGTAGAACATACAGAAAGCTGTGCAACTATATCAGCAACAGAATGTAACATTTTCTACGTGACAGGAAGAGAACTGTATCAGTATAACCTACTAATCATTAATGATTCAGACAAACCTTGTGCCTACATGCTTTGTCTCCTTGCTGCAAGTAATAAAGGGTGCCTTGCTTGAACCTAACGTGAATTGGTCTTTGAAGTTTTTTCCTTTGACATTACCCCATTCTCCTTTTACACATTTTATGGTACTTTGTATGAGATTACTGGGATATCCTCTTTTGGAGAACATACTTCCAATAAAGTCAAGTTCTTTAACCATTTCGTTAAACTCTGAAGTCATCCTTGCTGCCCTAATACATTGACCCTTAATGACATCTGGCCTTTTGCTTATAAGGCTGACAGCTGGAGTATTCCAAATGTGTGTTACTAAACGTAATTTTTCTATGAATTTTGGAACCAAAATGGTCATTTTCAATGTAAATAAATGTATCTAAATAGGAAATACCCATAAAGTCACAGTGAATTTTAGATACTCACTGGACTTATTTAAATGGTCAAAAAACAACTCTAATTCTTGTAAGGAATCATTTCATAAGATAAAAATATCGTCCAAGAACCGGACGTAGCACTTGATAGCCTTATTCCACTTACTTTGAAACGCACATTGCTCTTCCCAGTTTAGTAAGACTAAGTTGGCAAAAATGGGTGCACACGCTGCACCCATTGCCACTCCGTTACTTTGTAATATTCTCCTTCGTAAAATATATAATTATATTTTAAAACTATTTCCATGAACTCTAAAATTAAAAGAATCCTGTCCCATGAGAAGTCAGCATATTTCTGAATACTTTCCTTGAATCTAAGGCCATCCTCCTCAGGAATGCAGGAAAACAAATCACGTCAACTGTAACAAAAATAATTCCATCCCTACATTTATCAGGGGTCAGCTGACCTAAAAAATCCCATGAGTCAATAATTACATGAGGTATTTATCACTTGTCCAAAAGGAAAAGCTTTCGATTTATTCCCCGAAATAATAGGTCTGAAGGGTGGGTCCATTTGATCTTTGTGCACCTTCGGTATTCCTACTATCATAGCTAATACTGGATTGTTCATACTATGAATGAAAATAGGGAGGGGGGTACTCAAATGCGGAAATTGTAATCAATGTTGTGCTATTATGGAAGGAGCTACGCTAAAATTGGAGAATACAAGTCAGTCTATTTTAAAATTTCAGTATGGTAACAGTAGAACAGCATGTGATATACCTGGAAAAATGTACAAAATGTTCCTGTTTTCGTGTGGGGGAAAAAACAGTTTCCCCAACAGGGTACTTGGCTTTAATGAAGATTTCAGATCTGAAATTGGAAATCGAAAATCTCAGGAGTCGGCCGACCGCCACTTGCGAACTGCTTTTGCTTCAGGCACCGTGCAGCAAGAAAAACTGAAGAAAATAGCGTCAGCTGCATCTTTTATAACCCTGACGCACTGACGTCAGGAAGAGGCGACAGCAACAGACGCCGGACCAAGACTTTGGAATTCAGGCCGACTGCGGGTAGCCTGCCAGCAGGATAACCCAAGTGTAATGACTGCAACAGTGAAGGACAAATGGTACAGTGGTTAGTGTGTATGCCTTTCAATCACAAGGTACAAGGCTTGATTCTCACCACTGGAAAGAGCATTACAGGTTGAAGGTATATATATTTTCAGGCTAATACACTCAAGTGTACCAGCCTTTGATAGCAATTTAGTCGAAAACACAACATTTACTGCATTTTTTCTGTCTGTTTGCAAAAAAAAAAACAAAAAAAAAAACAAAAAAATACTTCTTTCCTGAACTTTCCTAGCTAGTTGTTCCAGTGATCAGATTTTGCTGATCCCTGGGCTTTGTATTTGGTTTCTGTGTTCCTCCATTTTCTTGTGTGGCCAGAGGTAGTTTCTTTACTCACCAGTGGGAGTGGGGAGTACTGAGCTGCTTGTTTGTCCTCAGAGGAGTGGTTAGAAGCAGCAACTTGTAATTTGTTAGCCATTTTGGGTCATTTCCTGTTTTTTCCAGCCCCCTGCTATAAAGCACGCTTTGGCGGGCTTTTCTGTCATTAGAGAACTTGGCATAGCTCCTCGTGGTCCCCTGCAGAGTTCCTAAGCCAGCAGAGAGCAGAAAAAGCAACTTTCTTGATCATAAGTATTTTTTAAACTTTTTAGTTTGCATTTTTCGATCTTTTAAGCTTTTCGACTACTGTTTGTGACTATATTACTGTTTTATTACCTTATTTTCCTGTTTTTGTGTACTTAAATTGTTGATTTGCACTTGTTGGCTAAAGTATTGCTTAAAAGTAACAAACAGGCTAATACACTCAAGTGTACCAGCCTTTGATAGCAATTTAGTCGAAAACACAGCATTTACTGCATTTTTTCTGTCTGTTTGCAAAAAAAAAACAAAAAAAAAAAATACTTCTTTTCCTGAACTTTCCTAGCTAGTTGTTCCAGTGATCAGATTTTGCTGATCCCTGGGCTTTGTATTTGGTTTCTGTTCCTCCATTTTCTTGTGTGGCCAGAGGTAGTTTCTTTACTCACCAGTGGAAGTGGGGAGTACTGAGCTGCTTGTTTGTCCTCAGAGGAGTGGTTAGAAGCAGCAACTTGTAATTTGTTGGCCATTTTGGGTAATTTCCTGTTTTTTCCAGCCCCCTGCTATAAAGCACGCGTTAGCGCGGAGCTGCTACAGTTGCACACTAGGGCAGCGCCGGTTAATCAGATTTAAACTATTAGGGCTACCTAAAGTCCACTCTTCAAATTTTCCCTTAAAACTACCTTCCTCAAAATATACTACTGTTCTATTTAGTGTATCCTACAACTATAAATTATCTCTACTTGACTCCCAAGTAGACTATTCTCTATCTGTATAGCCAAGCACTTGCTCCTACAGTACTTAATCACCTCGATACAGCACTCTTGTTATAGAAAGTACCCCAAAAAAGCAAACCCCATTTCTCGGTCACCCACATCCCCTAAAACCTTTTTAAGTTTTTCTGGCTATTCCCTTTAGCATGTCGAGGGATCAGTTGCTAATGTCCTCTCCTGCTCAGCTGGTGAACCTGGGAATATTGAGGCAATGTTACAATTGCCTCATGTACACAGACAACCCTCTCCTCCTCCCACAAAACACAAATACATGCGAGAGATGCAACTATACGGCCAAACTGGAGGCTGAGCTCTCTCAACATAGGACTGGCAAGACCAGACAGGAGGAGAAGGTAACCACACACACCATAGACCCAGTCTCACATAATACCATCACAACCTCAAATCATACACAAACACACAAAGACATACTCGGAGGCTCTGATCAAAAATCTACCAAAACAGCAGAGACCACCAAAGCAGACACCCAAACAACTACCACCTCAAAACACAACACCTGCAACACATAGACCACACAGTCAGTGTCAAGCAGTCACAGCCCTTAAGGCCAAACACAATGCCAGATACACTAGTCATTGGTGACTCCATAGTCAGACACACTGACGTCCCGCTCACCAGACTGAGTAAGGAGAAGGTCACAGTAAGCTGTCGGGTGCTAGAATCCGGCACATAACGCATGCACTCAGGTCTCTCAACAGCAGGTACAAGTACGACTCAATCATTGTCCACGCTGGTGTTAACGACCTGAGACGTACCTCCTTGGACTACATGAAGAGACAGAGGAGCTCTCTGATTATGTAGCCCAAGCAGGTATGACCCTGACCTTGAGCAGTATCCTACCTTCACCAAGAATGATGCCACAATACAGAGATAAGGTGATCAGCTTTAACAATTGGCTTAAACTCTGGTGTCATTCAAAGGGGATCCAATGTCTGTCTGCCTGGGATGACATGCTGGACAAGCCACGCTGCTTCGCAAGGGACGGCTTGCACTTGTCACCCCTGGGATTCCGGATTTTGGCAAAGGCTCTTGCCACCCCCATAGTGCCTTTTTTAGGCAAGGCTCAAATTCTAAACCTACCACCCTAGAACACAACAAAGAAAAAAAAACTAAGGGTAATGCTGCTCAATGCCAGAAGTCTCAACCTCAAGATGCACGCACTCGAGGCCCTCCTCAGTATGGAGAACATAGATGTCTGTGCTGTGACAGAAACCTGGTTCAAGGCTCCTGAGAGCACCCCAGCACTATCAGGTTATACCTCATATCATGCCCGCCCCAAAACCCGGACAATACCAAGAAAGGAGGAGGGGTATCCATATTCATCAAGGACACCCATACCTCTAGACTGGTGGCAATGCACGATGCATCGGAAACCATCCAGGTGCAATTAACCATAGGCAAGACTGCTCTGCAATTTGTAGCATGTTACAGGCCACCCTTGCAAACTCAGGAACCTCATATGGCCGTCCTGAAAACACTGGAGGGGATAAATGTATCTCCGAACACCATCATACTAGGTGACTTCAACTACCCTAATATAGACTGGGAACACTACTCAAGCCCAAACACTCTAGCCCAAAAGTTCCTGGAATTCATAAACTCAAATGCCATGGAACAACTAGTCACCATCCCCACAAGAGGAGAAAACATACCTGATCTCATCATCACGAACATGGGAGCACAATGTTCAACACCGGAAGTATACCCCTCACTGGTGAGATCAGATCACAAACTAATCTCGCTGGAGGTCCTCATCCCCCCCCCCCCCCAAATAAAAAAGACCACAGTAAAGAACTTCTCGAAAGCCGACTTCACACTTCTAAAGACTAGTGTGGTCTCCTTTAAGGCCCCTAAACCGGCAGTAAACATTACTCAAACCGCTGAATCACTTACAAATGCCTTCTACCAGCACCTGCAGGGCTGCATGGATCAGGCAATCCCAAGCAAAACAAAGACTCTTTGTACCAAAGGCAAGCGTCCAGTCTGGTGGACCCCAGCCATAAACAAACTCTACAACAAAAGGAGAAAGCTACTACAAGATAGAGCAAAATCCTTAAAAGGTAAGACACCGCTGATCACTATAAGTAAAAAGCTAAGAGCTCTCATAAAATCATCCAAAGCTAATTTTGAGAAAAAAATAGCTAAGGACTCTAAAGACAACCATAAGGCATTCTTCAGCTATGTCAGAAACCTAGGAGGAAACTCCCAGATATGCTCAGAATTAGTTCAAAATGATGTGAAGATTACTGATCCTACAGACATTGCCAACATACTGGCCGACAGGTTCAGTGCAAACTTCTCCCCCCATCCCCCCCTAAAGGAGAGATATCTATACCAAATGATTGTAGCCCCCAAACATCTCTAATGCCCAGGGGAGAACTGCTCTCCAAGGCAAAGAACACAGCATCCATGGGACCTGATGGTGTCCCCGGCTGTGTGCTCCATGAACTCAACGAGGAATTAAACCCACAGTTAGGACAGCTGTTTAATCTTAGTCTCACCTCCGGATACGCACTCCAGGAGTGGCGCACAGCGACTGTGGTCCCACTCCACAAAGACGGTGCCTCCACAGACCCTGGAAATTACCGTCCCATTAGCTTGACAAGCCTTATCTGCAAAGCCATGGAGAGGATCATAATGGATCTCATAAATAAAGACATAGGGAATTTGCAGACTTTGGATCCAACCCAGTTTGGCTTTGTCAAAGGCAGATCATGCCTCTTAAACTTGGTTGACTTTTTTGAAACAGTCACCAAGGCCATTGACGAAGGAAAGGCAGTCCATACAGCCTACCTAGACCTGGCGAAGGCTTTCGATACAATACCCCACTCGGGCATCATTGATGAACTCATCAACTTAAATGTAAACCCATACATTACAAGATGGGTTGCAAACTGGCTGAGTGACAGAACCCACAGGGTCAGAGTTGCTGGCGCCATGTCAGACTCAAAGCCTGTCACAAGTGGTGTACCACAGGGCTCAGTCCTGGGCCCACTCTTGTTTGGCATCTACTTTTCTGAAGTACAAGCAAACATAGGAGGGTTATGGCTGACAAAGTTTGCAGCTGACTGCAAACTGGGCCAGAGTTGAAAACACATCCGACACAGATATCCTTCAGAAGGGTCTCACAGAAACGGATAACTGGTGCCAGAGCCATGGCCTAAAGTTAAATGCCAAGAAATGCATAGTCATACCCTTAGGGAAAAATAAGGTCACCCCTAGCTACCATATAGGAGGCAATCCCCTGATCACAGAAGAAGTTATCAGGGACCTGGGAACCCAGGTGGACAGTAGCCTTTCATTCGACACCCATATTGCTAAAGTAGTTAGGAAGACCTTCTACATTGCCCACCTTATCATGAAGGGATTCACATCTAGATCAAGGGAAGTCATAGTCTCCCTATACTCATCACTCATCAGACCAATGATAGAGTACAATGCCCCATTCGGAATGTATCTGACCCGACACTTGCAGCAGCTGGAGAGGCCACAAAAGTTCCTCACCAAAAGGATAAAGGGTCTCAAAATCTGTCTTATGCTGCCCGACTGAAAGAACTCCAGTTATATTCAGTTGCTTACCGCTTGCTCAGAGGTGACCTATGCCTGACATACAAGGCCATGTCAAACCCAGATTTGATGAACATGCTTCATCTCAAAAAATCTAGATCCCTCAGAGCCACAAGGGCGGGAGACTTAAACCTCGACACAGTTATTAATAGGACGTGCTGGAGGGATAGATTCATCACCCAAAGACTCCCTATGCTGTGGAACAAAATCCCGGTCTATGTGAAGCAGAGCACCTCGCTGGCCTTGTTCAAGAGGAATCTTGACCAATGGATGGGGGATCGCAGATACACCCCAGGGGTTACCTCAGTATCACTGCTAGACAGAGGCACAGCAAAATAAAGGGCATAGTTTCTCCAAACTAAAGGGGTGGCGTAAGCCACAAAACTATGGGCTAGGCTTATAAATGCCCTCGGGCAGATAGCCTAGTATGAACCTATGAACTATGAACATCAGGATTTATGACCATTTTTACTGTATAAGGAAAAAAGATGAAACTAATGCCGTGTACAGACATTTGATCAAAAGTCCTGGATGTGAAGATTTTAAATTAGACATACTTCAGCAGGTGAGAAAAAACCCTAGAGGGGGAAGTATTACTAAAACTAAATGAGAGAGAAACCAAATGGCAAATATTGTTAAATTCCACAGTACATCCTGGTATAAATAATGGTATATCCAAAGCTATTCTGGAATTAAAAGTGCAATTTTATTACAATTTACATTCATTAATGGTTGTATGGTATTTTGTATAATTGATTGGTAATGTATATTTCGGT
Source organism: Protopterus annectens (assembly GCF_019279795.1). Classification (NCBI taxonomy): domain Eukaryota; kingdom Metazoa; phylum Chordata; order Ceratodontiformes; family Protopteridae; genus Protopterus; species Protopterus annectens. The sequence goes on along the minus strand of NC_056743.1, from coordinate 1,481,924,600 downwards.
GTGTGATGTCTTTTTTTATAACACTCAATTTAGCACCGTGCACTTTAAGAAGATGAGGTTATGTACTAATCATTTGATTCGTTTTTAATGCTGATTGGCTTACAATACTATTTAAACAGTCATGATAAATATGCTGTTCTAATGAAGTCTATACAACAGATGAAAGCGCTTAACCACTGCAGTTTTTTATTTTTAATGAATGTTTTTTAATAAAGCCTTGGAAATTACTTCAATCTGTGGCAGAAATTCTTGGATCCGGATACCCCATCCAGCAGATATTGCGTGTTTGTTCTTTCTTAGTTTGAAGTAGTTTGTCAAACTTTGCTTCTCTGGAGTGAGGAAAGCCATCTAGGAAGTTGTATTCAAGCTTGCTCCCAGGAATACAATTTGCTGGCAGGGTACTAGGTGAGATTTCTTTTCATTTATGGTGTACCCCAGTGAGTTTAGAAGTTTCTTTATGAATGCCAGATGTTTTAACAGCAATTCCTGGCTTTCTGCCTGAATCGGACAATTGTCCAAGTATGGGTAAATCTGAATATTTCTCTGCCTGTAAAATGCAATGGCTGGAGCTAGACACTGAATACCCTGGGTGCAGTAGATAAGCCAAAATGAAGTGCAGAGAACTGAAAGTGCATGGAGCCTACCCTGAAGCGTAGGTATTTCCTGCAAGATTCCCTTACTGGAATGTGCAGGTAAGCTTCCTGTAAGTCAAAGGTTGCAAACCAGGCAATTTTGCCTATCATAGGAAGCAACTGTTGAAGTGTTAGCATCTTGAATTTTGGGATTACCAAAAAAGTATTTAGAATAAAGAACTCCAGGACAGGACACAATGAGATGTCTTTTCTGGGTACCAGGAAAAGTCTTGAATAAAAACCTTGTCCCCTTTCTTCTGCTGGAACAGGTTGAATAGGCCTGATACTCAACCTGCTGTTGAGCCTCTGCCCACTGATATGGCGGTAGGTCTGGCCAACCATTTGGGGTTGGTAGGGTGTAGAAGTGGAATCTGTATCCTTGGGAAACTATATTCAAAACCTATTTGTCCTGGGTAATGAGTTCCCAAGTTCTTTGCATGCAGGGCAAGCTTTCCTCCTAGGGAGCAGGCAGCTGAGCAGGGCTTGGAAGGTTTAAGGTTAAGTCATTGCGCCATTTTCCCATAGGGGGTGTCTTACTACTCCCTGCTTTGGAAGTGGGAGCTCCCCACTGCTTAGGCCTCTGCGTAGCCTGAGACCGTAACCTAGGTGGGTCTGCTGTTCCTGGGTTTGGACTGAGAAGGCCTGGAAGAGGTTGGAAAGGACCAATTCTTTGAAGGTCAATGCCTACTAAATCTGGGAGGCTGTACTTGCAGGAAATCTTTAACAGTTTGCATAGATTTAGCTTTTTCCGCCATCATTTTGAGGACTTCTGCTTTGTTGCCAAACAGACTGTCTTGGTTTAAGGGAGCATCCAGTAATTTAACTAACATGATCTGGCACGTTTTGCTCCTTAAGCCAAGCATGCCTTATAAGTACAGACCCAGTGACAGCAGCCCTGCAAGATGCTTCTAAAAAGACAAAACCACATTGCAAAGTATGTTTACCAACTTGTTCTGCAGAATGCATTAAATCCTGTAATTCTTTGTGTTCAGCACAGTCAGGAATCAACATCATTTTCTGTTTAAGTAGTCCCATAATATGCTGCTGGTACTTTAACATATGAAACTGGCAATTTAAAGCCCTAATGGCCAAAGTAGCAGAAGGACATACCTTCTTACCCCATCTGTCCACGGCTCTAGAATCTATCAGAAAGGGTAGGGTTTTTGGCAGCAGTAGCCTTAATGCCCTTTGGTCCTTGGGAAATGGTTTCTGGATCTGCAGTAGGATCCTTGAACAGGAACTTGCGAGAGTCAGGTACTCTAATACCGGTCAGGTTTTCTGGGAGCTGGAAGTAGTGTGTCTGGGGAAAGGCTAGATTCCAAGAAAGCATCATCCACTATGTCCAGAAACAGGCAGGATAGCTAAAGGCCTCTGTTGAGGGAAGAGTAAGAATTCCCTAAGCCTCTTTTTGGAGTCAAAGTAATCTTGGCTTTCCAAGCGGAAATTCTCCCTAAGAGAGTGTGCAAGGTTTCACCAAAAGAAAAATCTTCTGGAGGGGAAGCAGAGGGAATGGAATCCTCCATCAAAATCCTTATAGGTAGATAAGGGCAAATCCTGGTAATCAGAAGAAACAGAAATATCAGATTCCTGATCAGAAGGAAAATCGGTTCTAGGTCTCTTACAGGAGGAAGGCTGACTTCCCCTAATTAAGATAAGGTCTTCATCCATTCTAAGCATTTGTTTTTTTAAGGCATATGGGCCTGAGCATGCGGTCTGGACGTCTGTTTTCCAGGCGTGGGTAGAGTTTTAGGACTGGATGAAGAAGATGGTGTCTGTTTGAAATGAGAGTCTGTAGGCCTGAATACACACTCAGAAGCCGGTGCCTGCACAGCAGCTCCGGAACCATCCAAAGTGGAAACATCCGCAGGTTCCATAGTCTTAAGCATCTCGCAGGATATCGGACTCCGAATGTGTCTCAGTAGAGGCCTGTGAATCTGAAGTAGCGGGTATCAGGGGCTGCAAAAGCGCCAGAGTACCGGCGGACTGGCAACTAGCTTAACGGAAGCATCGTAGACAGTCTTGAACCTATGTCGTCTGTCGCTGTCTTTATCCTTAAGTTTTTTCGGAATATCTGTAGTCGGATGACTTACCGAAGCCATTTCTGGTTAGTTATAGAGTACCAAAATAATTTGCTGCAAATATAAACTGAAGACTAATACTACATGGGGTTGAACAAGGCACAAAATCGACAGCAAGGGACATCGTGGTCTGGGCCTAAGAAAGGAATGCAGTATGAATGAAAATCTTTGAGGTATTTGCTTTCCACAGGTACTGCAATTGTTAACTTTTACGGACATCGGTTAAGAACAAGAAGAGGGATCCCTAATGGGGTACTTAGCTTTTTTTGAAAACTTCGGTTCTGAAACTCGAAAACGAAAATTTCAGGTGTCGGCCGACCGGCACTTGCTAACTGCTTCTGCTTCGGGCACCACGCGGCAAGAAAGACTGATGTAATGGCATCGGCTGCATGTTTTATACCCCTGATGACCTGATGTCATGGAAGAAGATACAGCATCCGACGCAGGAATCCAAGACTCTGGTATTCAGGCCGGCTGAGGGCTACCTGCAGGTAGATAACCCAAATGTGATGACTGCAACAGTGAAACACGAAGAATATCAAGGAAAATCCTTGAGTAGAACCCTTTTCCGAATTGGGAGGGAGGGGATTCTTTTATTAGTGCCCTAGTTTAAAAGGGACTATAGTACAGCTAGCAGGAGGGGCAGTCGGTGAGCAGGAGGTCGTGGCTTGTCTAGTCTTACTGGGGAGGTTATCCAAGACCGGAAATAGTCTTAGTCTTAAAGAGGACCCACTTGTCTGAAGTGATTAGAATCCAAAGAGGGAGGCAGTGGGAAAGATTAGCAGACAGTGGGATGGAGGCAGCTGGTGGGGGAGAGGCAGGAGTGGCAGGCAGACACTACCTTGTCCTGTCCTGAAAGGGCGTTCTTTGACTACAGGAGGAAGGTGCTCTAGCTCTGAAGGAGTTTTCTTTCTTGCTTGCCTGTGTCTAGATTGAGGGGCAGGATTGGAGTGTTTTTTGATTAACTGTTTTCGCAGGACAATTCCTGTAGAATTTAGGTACAGGAGAAAAGTACAGTTTTGAACCTACCATAAATGTAGATGTCCGATAGATATGCAACTGCAGTCCTAACATATGGGTTGTCCTGTCTCAGGCAGCCCTTCGGTCGGCCGGATTCCAATGTCTGGGTCTGGCGTCGGCTGATGTCGCCTCTTCCCCGACGTCAGAGCGGCTGGGGTATAAAAGCATCAGCCGACGCCATCATCTTCAGTGTTTCTTGCCCCAGATGCCAGGTGCCCTCCAAGGAAGGCTAAATTTAGAGAATTGATAAAAATTCCAGACATGCACAACAGTAATAAACAGATACACCATAACAGATATCCCCAGCTAATTTGAAAAAGGGGGAGTGGACCCAAAAGAGAGAATTACAGAGGGGTAGGAGGGAGGGAAAACCTGACTGCAGTTGCATATCTATCGGACATCTACATTTATGGTAGGTACAAAACTGTACTATGTCCTTCATGAATGCAACTGCAGTCCTGACGTATGGGTTGAATACCATAGCCAAGCTGGGGGTGGTAGGATCCAAGATAAGGATGGTGTAGCTAAAATGCCCTGCAGGACTGCAGAAGCAAAGCCTGCTCGGGATCTGGAATATAAAGGCAGAGTGTAATGTTTGGAAAATGTATGCACGGAGCTCCATGTAGCAGCTTCTAGAATGTCCTTTGTAGCCACTCCTCTAAGAAAGGCTGTGGAGGTGGCTGTAGCTCTGGTGGAGTGTGGCCTGATATTGGCTGGCACACCTTTTCCATGGAAAGAGTAGCAGAATCTGATGCAGTCTCCAATCCATTTTGAAATTGTTTGTTTGGAAATTGCCTTTCCTTGTACTCCAGCAGCATAAGCTACAAATAGTTGGTCAGACTTTCTGTTGGCCTTTGTTCTATCCAAGTAGTAGCGCAATTGTCTGTGTATGTCCAAAGTGTGCAGAAGCTTTTCTCCTTTATTTTGGGGATTGGGAAAGAAAGTAGGCAGGTGAACTGCTTGATTTAGAGAAACCCTGGATATCACGTTTGGCATGAATGAAGGACTGGTTCTTAAAGAGACTCTGTTCTGATGGAAAATGAGAAATGGAAGTACTGCCATGAGGGCCTGCATCTCTGAGACTCTTCTTGCTGAAGTAACTGCCAACAGGAAAACTGTTTTCCAGGAGAGAAATTGCAATTCTGAAGCTGCTGGCTCAAAAGGAGGAAGAGTTAATTTTTCCAAGATGAAGTTGAGGTCACATGCAGGCACTGGTGGCTTTCTTGGAGGTTTGATATTCTTTATCCCTCTTAGAAACTGTCTTAGCAAAGGATGTGAAAACACAGGTGGATCACAGTTGTATTTTGCTGAAATTGCTGAAGCATGTATTTTTAGGGAAGAATATGAAAGGCCATTGTGAAGCATTTCTGCCAAGTATTCTAGTATCTGTGGGATGCTCATTACTGATGCATCCTGACCCTTGTTGGCATTCCAGATGTTCAATCTCTTCCATTTGGCTGAATAAGTTTTTCTGGTGGAAGGCCTGCGTGCTTCCAGTAAGATCTCCTGAACTTTTTTGGAGAGAGAGATATGGGGAGAAGTCATGGAACCCTCCAAGCTGTCAGTTGCAATGTTTGCAGGTTGGGATGAACAGTCCTGTAATTGTGCTGAGTTATAAGCAGAAGCCATTGAGGCAGGGGCCACGGCTTGGTGCGAGTTATGCTCCTTAGTAATGGATACCAGTGCTGTCTTGGCCAGTCTGGAGCTATCAAAATGCCTTTCGGTTGTTCTGCTTTGATCTTCAGTAACACCTTGGTCATTAATGGTAGAGGTGGGAATGCATAGATTGTTAGAGAATTCCAGCTGAAGGAGAGAGCATCCATTCTCCAGGCTTGAGGATGGTGTCCCCTTGAGCAGAACTTCTTCAGATGATGATTGAGGTGTGAGGCAAAGAGATCTATGTCCGGCCTTCCCCATGCACGAGTTATTTGTGAAAAAATGTCTGGATGCAACATCCATTCGTGCAGGTCCATGTTTCTGCTTAGACTGTCCGCCAGAACATTGTCCTTGCCTGGAACAAACTGGGATTGCAACTGTATGTTCAGTTTCAGGGACTTTTCCCAAAGAGTCATTGTTAGTCTGCAGAGGGGGGTAAGAATGGGTGCCTCCCTGTTTGTTTGTATAACACATAACAGTGGTGTTGTCTGTCTATTAGCAGATGACCTTGCTGAATAAATTTTCCGAAGGCCTCGATTGCATGAATCACTGCCAACATCTCTTTTTGATTGATGCGTAGATGCAATTCCCGGGGTGCCCATTGCCCTTGAATGCATCTGCCCTCCATGTGCGCCCCCCATCCATGATCTGAGGCGTCTGTTGTAATGGTTTGGCTTGCTTGAGGTTTGTTGAAAGACATGCCTTTGTTTAGCTGGCTTGCTTGTGCCCACCACAAAAATTCCTTTTGTAGACATGGAATGAGTGGAATAATTGCTTCTAAGTTGTGGCTGTGTTGAGACCATAAACATTTTAGGTACCATTGTAGTTTTCTCATGTGTAGTCTTGCCAGTGGAATCAGAAGAATGCAAGATGCCATGAAACCCAGGGCCTGCAGGATTTTCCTTGCAGTCATCTGGGTGTGCTTTGCTAGGCTTTTGAAGTAATCTGGTAATTGTTCTTGTTTTTCTTCTGTGAGGAAAGCCATTTGTGAGTTTGTGTCCAGTTTGGCTCCTAGAAAAATTATTTGTTGGAATGGCAGTAGTCTTGATTTTTTAATGTTGACTGTGTGTCCCAAAGCCTGTAGTAAGTGAATGACATAGTCCAAGTTTCTTATTGAGGTTTGCTTGCTGTCCGCTTGTATAAGGCAGTCGTCCAGGTAAGGGTATATTTGTATCCCCCGAAGTCTGCAATGTGCAATTACTGATGCCAGGCATTTCGTGAATACTCTGGGCGCAGCAGATAAGCCAAAAGGCAATGCTGAGAATTGATAATGCTCTGACCCTGCAAGAAATCTGAGGTATCTTCTGCAGCTGTGTCTGATTGGGACATGCAGGTATGCCTCCTTGAGGTCCAGAGTAACCAGCCAAGACCCCTTGCCCAGCATGGGAAGAAGTTGCTGTAACGTCAGCATTTTGAATTTTGGCACAATGAGAAAAGTGTTTAGAGCGGACAAGTCCAGTATAGGTCTCCATTGCTTTTCTTTTCTTGGAACAAGGGACAGTCTTGAGTAGAATCCCTGGCCTTGTTCCTGAGGAGGAACCTTTTCTATTGCTTTGGTTTGTAGCAGCTTTGAAACTTGTCTGAGTGCCTCTGCCCTTTGATTTTGTGGCAGGTTTGGCATGCCTTGTCTTGTTGGTAAGGTATGGAAGTGGAACCTGCAACCTTTGTCTATTATGTCCAAAATCCATTTGTCCTTTGTAAAAACGTGCCAATTTTTTGAAAATAAAGATAATTTTCCGCCTAAAGGTGCTTCTCTTTGAGCCTTGGTCGGCGGTGTCAAAGTCAAGTCATTGTGATTGTCCCTGTGGAGCAGTAGAAGCCCCAGCGCCACTTCTATGATTAGTTGGTTGCCATTGGCGGCCCCTGTAGGAGCCTCGGTATTGCCCTCTACCTCGAGCACGCCTGTTTTTTTCCCCTTTGGAACTTGTCAGTGTCTGGAAAGGGCCAATTCCTGCTGAACCTTGGTGGCTAAACCTGGAGGAAATCTTTGACTGTTTGCACTGATTTAGCCTTTTCCTCAATTGATTTCAACACACCCTGTGCATTAGCACCAAATAGCTTGTGTTTTTCCAGAGGTGCATCTAGAAGCTTTACTTTAACATGATCTGGCAATGTCTGTTCTTTCAACCAAGCATGTCTACGTATGACTGCCCCTGTCATAGCTGCCCTACATGAAGCTTCCAATGCATCATAACCACACTGAAGAAAATGATTGCTAACCTGCTGAGTATTATGAACCAAATCCTGCAAGGCCTTTCTATCTAAAGGCTCAGGAGAGGCTAACTTTTTCTGCAAATCGTCCATCAAGAAATCCTGATACTGAAACATATGAAAAAGACAGTTAAGTGCCCTCATGGCAAGGGTGGTTGAGGTATAAACTTTTTTACCCCACCTCTCCAGGGACCTCGATTCCCTGTCTGCGGGCAAAGGATTTTTGGCAGTGGAAGTGGCCACTCCTTTGGGCCCCTGAGAAATGGTTTCTAGATCAACAGAGTGGGCCTTAAAGAGATGTTTGAGTTTCAGGAACCCTGAAATATCTGTCTGGCTTGACAGGAGCAGGAGGGAGAGAATCAGGAGTAGTACTGGAGTCCGAGTACACATCATCCAATACATCTAACACTGGGGGTTATAGAGCTAAAGGCCTGTGCTGGGGTAACTTAAGTAAAGTCCGAAGCCTTTTCCTGGAGTCGGAGAAATCCTGGCCCTGCCACTGAAAATGCTCTCTCATGGAGTGGAGAATTTCCCCGAAAGAAATATCCTCAGGAGGAGAGGCAGAGGGAATGGATTCATCAGCATCAGAATCCTTGTAGGCCGGGAAGGATTCTTCCTGGGAATCTAAAAGGCCTGACTCACCAGAGGCTTCATCTGAGGAAAGGGTATCTGCCTGCTCAACCCTAGGCCTTTTGTCTGAAGGCGGCTGAGAACCTCTGTCTGGATGAGCCTGAGAGCCCATGATTAAAGAAATTAGATCTGCAGCTAAAGTCATGATCTGTTTATCAGAAGTGGGACCCTGTGAAAAAGATTTAGGAGGGTGAGACTTGGCCTGGCTGGCAGCCTTAGCACGTGTGTAAGCCTTGATGGACAGACACAGGAGGCCTAGCTGCCCCACGTGCTGGAGTAACGTTGTCCACCGGTATGGTGTCAGGCAAATCTTGGGCTTCGGTTTCAGGAGGAAAATCAACAACCGGCACTGGGGTAGCCTCCGGGACCGGTGTGCGGTAAAGCGGTGTCGTCGGCCTGGAGCGGTTGAATTACCGCCTCCGAAGAAACCGATGCACTCGCGGTAGGCTTTAGCGTGGTGTCGGTGGAAGTCACGGGCCGCGAATGTCAGTCCCGGTCCTTCCGTTTTTTGGAAATATGTGCTGTCGGTAGTTCCGACGGCATGATATAGGAGTAATTTTCCCCAAAAAAGTCTTCAGCAAATTCTGCCCGGTGCCTAAGTGTGCGCTTATTGAAGCAAGCACAGGCAGCACAGGCCGAGACGTCATGGTCTGGGCTGAGGCAGGGAAGGCAGTAAGAATGGAAGTCCTTATGAGGTATTTGTTTACCACAAGACAAGCAATTATTAACTTTTGCAGTTTTATCTGACATCAGCTGAGGCAAGAAAAGGTTCCTCAATGGGGTACTTAGCTTTTTGATGACTTCGGTATCTGAAAACACAGGAGCTGGCCGACTGGCACTTGCGACTTCCTTCTGCTTCGGGCACTGCGCGGCAAGAAAGACTGAAGATGGCGTCGGCTGATGCTTTTATACCCTAGACGCTCTGACGTCGGGGAAGAGGCGACATCAGCCGACGCTGGACCCAGACTTTGGAATCCGGCTGACCGAAGGGCTGCCTGAGGCAGGACAACACATATGTCAGGACTGCAGTTGCATTCCTGAAGGACATCTAGCAGGTGTTTAAGATCTTGCATCTCTCTTTCCTTTTGTTGCAGGGATTTGAAAAGATCTGCTACTTTAGAGCCAAATAAGACAGCATTGTCAAGTGGTGCATCATTGAGCTTAGCCTAAAGTCATCTGGCAGAGGTTGCAAGTGCAGCCAGGAGTATCTGCGAAGTGCAGAAGCTGTAGCTGCTGAACTTGCTGAGGATTCTGCAGCATCATAGCTACATTTAATAGAATGCCTGCTGACTTGGGACGCAAGGCCCAGTAGAAACAACAAGGCTGATTTGGCTGCGGAGTCTGGAATATCTTCCAACAGTTTTGTGGCAGAGTCTAGGAGAGATGGTGCGTACTTTGCTATACGAGTCTGGTAACTAGTAGATCTAAAATGCCAAAGTGGAAGAGGTGTAAATCTTTTTGCCCATCCTTTCCATAGTTTTGCTGCCTTTATCAGCAGGAAGGATGGTGGTGGTAGGCAAGAGTTTGGAAGTTTTGTCTGTGGAGACAGTTGCGGGATTTCCTGGAGGGCACAAACAAATGCTTAGCAGAGTCTGGGACTATGTAGAATCTGTTTGCTCTAGGAGGAGTAGGGGGTTGAGAGCCCGGATTGAGAGATGCAGTGGAAAAAGCATCTAAGGCAGGCAGTATAGGAGGAATGGCCGAATGGCTTGGTGTTTCCATCTGAAATAGGTCATAGTACCTCTTTTGTATTTCAGACATGTCTGTGGACTCCCCATTTGAAGTGTTCATTTTAAAAATAGTTTCAGAGAAGGTAAAGCCTTCAACAGGGGAATTTGGGTCTATAGATTCTTCCTCTGGGGATCCATAACCGAAGGGAGAAGATAGTTGCGAATTATAACAGAGGGAATGATGAGTAATCTGAACAGATGTCCTCTTCCCTGGTAACTGTCTCTGCAGGTTGAGGCCTAGTACTAAGGAGAGGAGGAGAAGGTGAATGAGCAGAAGTAGCTGATTTAGACCTCAGGGCCATGAAAGCTGAGAAAAGGCTTTGGCTAAAAGCCTGCCAAGTCTGGAATACTTTCTGCTGGCTGGGAAATGTGTTTTTTCTCTCTCTTGAGAGTCCCAATGGGTGTCTGTTTAGGAGCGGACGTCAAAGTCAGAGGCAGGGAATAGTACAGATATATACACTTACCATAAATGTAGATGTTAGACTGTATTCACTGTTACAGTCATCACACTTTGGTTATCTGCCTGCAGGTATCCCTCAGTCGGCCCGAATACCAGAGACTTGGGATTTCTGCATCAGATGCTGTTGCCTCTTCCATAACTTCAGGGTATAAAACATGCACCCAATGCCATATCAGTTTTTCTTGCCCCAGATGTCAGGAGCCCCCAAAATAAGAAGCAATTAAATGGCGTGGAACACCTCCAGTAAAAAGTAAATACCATAGCCACAAGATAGGGCCAAAAAGAGTAAAGGTAGAAAGTATACAGAAGTCAGGGGGCTGGAGGGAGGGTAACCAGGACTGCAACAGTGAATACACTCCAACATCTACATTTACGGTAAGTGTATACAACTGTACTATGTTCTTCATGTTTCACTGTTGCAGCATCACACTTGGGTTGATTCCCAAAGCTGAGGAAGGGTGGAGGCAGTCAAGAAGTATTGGGGCTGGCTAGCAGGCTTTGTAAAACTGCTGTGGCAAATCCAGCTCTGAATTTAGAAAAGACAATTAAGGGGTAATGCTTGGTGAAGGAGTGTACAGAACTCCAGGATGCCCCTGGTAGGGACACCCCTGAGAAATGCTGTAGAGGTTGAGGTAGCCCTAGCGGAATGAGTTTTGAACCCCTGTGGGATAGGTTTTCCATGGTGTTTGTAGCAGAAATGGATGCAGTAACCATTTGGAAATGGTTTGCTTTGAAATGGCCTTGCCCTCTGCCCCTACAGCAAAGTTGACTATCAGACGGTCAGATTTTCTGATTGGTTCAGCATCAACCTGAGGCTATGACAATGGAAGTAAACAGTGAGCGAGTCATTTTCCTTAAAATTCATTACCACTTTTTCTCTGGATTCTTATTGAGGGGTATTACTGAGAACTTTTGGTTTATTTTGATGGAGGATCCTGCGATTCGCTTAAGGTACCCGATAAGCTAGCGATGGTTTTTAGGAGGGGCAGGAATCTTAAGAACATGTTGACCCTCTCAACGCAGGTATGTGGAAGTGTGGAAGATGTAATTTCTGTAAATTTATGATTGTTAGGCAAGTCATTTTTTCTTAATAATGCTATCTTTAAAATCAGAGAGAAATTTAAATTGTGAGACTTCTGGGGTTATTTATGTTGCTAAATGCCAAATGAGCCCTGGGTTCTATATTGGTAAGACCAAGAGACACTTTAGAGTGTATGAACACCAATATAGTATTGCTAAATTAAATTCCAACAATGCTTTAGTAAATCATGTGTTGGACAATTTTGGGCATCATTTACCAGTACTTTATTATTGATCAAGTTAAGAAAACATCGAGGTGGACCATGGCAAATATTACTTGAAGAAAAAGAGCTTTATTGGCAACTTGGACTTAATGCTTTTGTCTACCCAGGGTTGAATGATTTCTGTTGTACAAAATGTGTTTTCTGAAATAAATCTCTTGAGAGATGACTTGTAATTGTGTTTAACAAGGCATTATATAAAATATTACATATACATATTTTCCTTAAATTGTATATATTTGTGCTTTATGGGTGTGTATATATTATAAGCATATTTTAATTTTTTTTTTTTTTTTACATCCTTTGATGTTATGTATCTTTAAATTTTAAGAGGGGCTATGATGTCATTGAGAGTATATATATATATATATATATATATATATATATATATATAGATATAGATATATATACATATGCATATATATGTATATATATATATAGATATATATATATAGATATATAGATATATATATATAGATATATAGATATATATATATATATATATATATATATATATATATATATATATATATAGATATATATATATATAGTACTTGAAAGTGTTTTGTTTGTCTGAGGAAGTTCACACATTGGCAGCGTTCGAAAGCACTTACTTTGTAAAGTTGTTTTTGGAGTAAACCCTTGCCTTTCTTGCTTTTTAGTTTGTGTTTTTGGGTTTGCCTGTAGCAAAGCTGACTAGCAGCTGGTCAGTTTTTCTGAAAGGCTTAATGCCCGTCAAGGCAGAACCCGAGCTGTCTGTGCACGTCCAAGGAGTGCAGGATCCTTTCCCCTTTATTCTGAGGATTAGGGAAAAAAGTTGGTAAATGGATGGATTGGTTTAAGGCCACACCGGATACCACCTTGGGCATAAACGATGGGTTAACCCGGAGGAAAACCCTGTCCGCATGGAAAATAATGAAGGGTTCCACAGCCATAAGAGCCTGTGACTCGCACTACTCTTGCTGAAGTGATGGCTAGAAGTAAGGCTGTTTTCCAAGAGAGGAATTTTAACTCTGCTGTAGCAGCAGACTCAAAAGGGGGAAGCATGAGCTTCACTAGTACAAAGTTAAGGTCACATGCAGGAGTGGGAGCTCTCCTCAGGGGTCTTAAATTGTTTCTCTCAGGAACTGTTTGATCAGAGGGTGAGAAGAGGTGTGGATTCAGATATGTAATGAGCTGAGATGAGGTATAAATCTTAATTAATGAGAAGGATAGGCCTTTGTGGAGCAGCTCTGCTAGGTAATCTAGGATTTGAGGTAAGGTTGGCACAGCTGTGTCCTTTCCTTGAGACTGGCTCCAAAGAACAGTATCTTTTCCACTTTTCTGAATACCTAGTACTAGGCCTCCTGGCCTCAAGGATGACATTCAGCACCTGTTTGCTGAGGGTTGCTGGTGGTGTATTCAGGGAATAAGCCAGGCTGCAAGGATCAGGGTTGGCAGCTGAGGATGCAAAATCTGTTCCTCCTGCTGGGACAGCAGAGAGGAGGTCTGATGTAGGTGCCAGGGTGGCACTGCTGTCAGACTGAATGGGTACCAGTGCTGACATGGCCAGTCTGGTGCAATAAGGACTGTCCTTGGCTTGTCCTGTTTGATCTTGAGTAGTACTATTGAGAGGAGGGGCAGAGGGGGAAAGGCATAGATTGAGAGGTTTTCCCAAGTAAAGGATAGGGCATCCACTTTCCATGCTTGGCTGTGGGAATTTCTGGTGCAAAATTTGCTCAATTGATGGTTTTTAGGGGGGGGGGGGGCAAAGAGGTCCACCACTGGATTATAAGTTTGAATGAGTTGGGTTCCAGTTTCCACTAGTGTGGATCCAGTAGATTTCTACTCAAGTCATCTGCCAGTGAATTATGTTTGCCTGGCAGGAACTGAGCTTGCATGTGCATTTGAATGCTTAAGGCTGCTTTCCACAGGTCCATGGCTAACCTGCAGAGTGGGTAGGAATGAGTTCTCCCTTGCTTGTTTATGTACCACATAAGTGTGGTGTTGTCTGTCTTTATCAAGAGGTTTCCTGGAAGGATAAGGTATTTGAAGGCTGTCCGTGCATTTTGTACAGTTAACATTTCTTTTTGATCGATATGCAGGTGAATTTGTCCTGGGCTCCATTTGCGTCGAATGCATCTGCCTGCCATTGTGAGCCCCCTATGCATAGTCTGATGCGTCTGTTGTCAGGTTTGGGTGGCAAGGGGTTGAGTGAAAGGGAGTCCCTTGTTGTGGTTGCAAGCCTCTGCCCACCAAAGGAACTCTATCCTTGGACAAGGAATGATAGCAATCAGTGTTTCCAGGTCCTGAGAATGATGACACCAGAAACCTTTTAAGTACGAATGAAGTTTCCTCATATGCAGTCTTGCATATGGAATTAGTAGAATGCATGAGGCTATGAACGCTAGGGCTTGCAGTATTTTTCTTGCAGATAGCTGGGTTTTGGTGGCCAGCAGTTTGAAGTAATTTGTCAAATAAACCTGCTTTTCTGGAGTGAGGAATGCCATCTGGGAAGTTGTGTGCAAGCTTGCTCCCAGGAATACAATCTTTTAGCTGGGTGTAGGCGCCTCGCTGAGAACCGGTAGTCGGCCTAAGCGTGCTCTCAGTAGTCGGTGCGGACCTCGGATGTCGGTCCTTATCTTTGCGTCTTTTGCTCAAAACTGGAGTTGGAGTATCCGACATGATATAATTAAATTTTTTGCCAAAATCATGAAGGGCGAACTCCGCCCGGCACTTAATAGTGCGCTTGTTGAATCTAGCACAAAAACGGCAGGCCAAGATGTCGTGGTCTGGGCCTAAGCAAGGTATACAGAGAGTGGAAATCCTTATGCGGTATTTGCTTCCCACAAGAAATGCAATTATTAACTTTGTCTGACATCGGTCTGAGGCAAGAAAAGTTTCCCCAATGGGGTACTTAGCTTTCAAGAAGACTTCGGCTGAAATACGTCCGTAAATCTCAGGAGCTGGCCGACCAGCACTTGCGAACTGCTTCTGCTTCGGGCACCGCGCGGCAAGAAAGACTGGAGAAAATGGCGTCGGCTGCCTCTTTTGTACCCCTGCCGCACTGACGTCAGGGAAGAAGCGACAACAGACGCCGGACCTAGACTTTGGAATTTGGCCGACCGAGGACCCGCCTGACGGCAGGATAACCCATCTGTAATGACTGCAGGTGTATGCACGATGAACATCTGGCTGTCCACCTGAATCAGGCAATCGTCCAAGTATGAGTAAATCTGAATATTTCTGTCTGCAGTATGCAATGGCTGGAGCCAGGCACTTTGTGAATACCCTGGGCGCAGGAGATAAGCCAAAGGGAAGTGCAGAGAACTGACAGCATATAGAGCCTGCCCTGAAACAGACATTTCCTGCAAGATTCCCTTATGGGGATGTGCAGATAAGCTTCTTTAAACTTTAGGGTGACCAGCCAGGAGTCCTTGGCTAGCACAGGAAACAGCGGTTTGAGTGTAAGCATTTTGAATTTTGGTACCACCAGGAAGGTGTAGATAATGGACAGATCCAGGATAGGGCGCCAGGAGTTCTCTTTTCTGGGCACCAGGAAAGTACAGCTGTGTACACTTACCATAAATGTACATGTTAGAGTTTATTCACTGTTGCAGTCATTACACTTAGGTTATCCTGCTGGCATGCTACCCTCAGTCGGCCTGAATTCCAAAGTCTAGGTTCGGCATCAGTTGCGGTCGCCTCTTCCCTGACGTCAGGGTGCCAGGGGTATAAAAGATGCAGCCTACACCATTTTCTTCAGTTTTTCTTGCCCCAGTTGTCAGGTGCTCCCAAAAGGGAAGGCTGAAAATATGCCAATAAAACATGCATGCACCAAAATGTTATATCGTCATCTACAAGCAAATACACCACACAGGTTGTATAGATTAGAGAAGTGCAGCTAAGTTCCAGCAAAAAGAAATGGGGGATGGTGGGTAACCTGGACTGCAACAGTGAATATACTCTAACATCTACATTTACGGTATGTGTACACAACTGCACTATGTTCTTCATGTTTCACTGCTGCAGTCATTACACTTTGGTTGAATCCCAAAGATATAGTTGGGAGGCTGGAGCTAAATAGCATTAGGAGCGGCTTTGAGGCCCTGCAGAACTGCAGTGGCAAAGCCTGCCCTGGATTTAGAGTAGAGTGGTAAATAATGGTGCTTTGTAAAGGTGTGCACTGAACTCCAGGTAGCAGCCTCTAAAATGTCTTTGGTTGGTACTCCCCTGAGGAAGGCTGCTGAAGTGGCTGCTGCTCTGGTTGAATGTGGCCCAATGCCTTAGGCACTGGCTTGCCATGTTGTGAATAGCAGAAATGAATGCAGTGGCCTATCCACTTTGAAATAGTCTGCTTTGAGATAGCCTTTCCTTGTGATCCTGCAACATGTGCCACTAGTAGTTGCTCAGTCTTTCTGAAAGCTTTGGTTCTGTTCAAGTAGAAGCGTAACTGTCTGTGTATGTCCAAAGAGTGCAGAATTCTCTCCCCCTTATTCTGTGGGTTTGGATAAAAAGTAGGCAGATAAGTTTGGATAAGGGCCACACTGGACACTACCTTGGGCATAAATGTCGGGTTTGTCCTCAGAGAAACCCTGTCTGGATAAAAAATGATAAAAGGTTCCACAGCCATGAGTGTCTGTAGCTCTGAGACTCATCTTGCAGAGGTTATTACTAGGAGCAGAGCTGTTTTCCAAGATAAAAACTTTATATCAGCTGTAGCGGCTGGCTCAAAAGGGGGAAGAGTGAGTTTTTCCAAAACATAATTGAAGTCCCATGCAGGTATTGGTTATCTCCTTGGAGGCCTTAAGTTTTTGGCTCCTCTGAGGTATTGCCTTAAAGGATGAGAAAAGATTGGTGGCTCTGTATTGTAATGGGCCGAAATGGCAGAGGCATGAATTTTAATTGATGAATGGGATAGGCCTTTGTCCAGCATCTCAGTTAAGTATTGCAAAATCTGAGGAATATTTGGTACTGCTGTGTCAATTCCTTGTGCCTGGTTCCAGGCACAGAATCTCTTCCATTTTCCAGCATAAGATTTTCTAGTACTAGGCCTCCTGGCCTCCAAAATGACATCCATCAGTGCTTTAGTGAGAGGTGTGTTTTGTACGACTACATTATCCGCCATGCTGCCAGATTTAAGGTCTTGAGTTGGCTGTGCAGGATCTGATTGTTTTGTTGGGACAGTAGGTGAGGTATTTGAGGTAAGGTCCAGGCTGGGCATTGAGACAAGTTCCTTAGGATTGGATACCAGTACTGGCGGGGCCAGTCGGGGGCAATCAGTATCATTTTTGGCTTCTCATCTGACCTTTAGGAGTACCTTGGGGAGGAGAGGCAGTGGAGGAAAGGCATATACTGTCAAGTTTTTCCAGCTGAAAGACAGGGCATCCACTTTACATGCTTGTCTGATAAGTCCTTGTGCAGAATCTAGTTAGCAGTTGTGAGGAGAGGCAAATAGGTCTATGTCCGGGAATCCCCATTTCCTTATGTTGAAGACTTGTGGATCCAATCTCCACTCGTGGGGATCCATGAGGTTTCTGCTTAGTTCGTCTGCCAGAGTATTTATCTTTCCTGGCAGGAATTGTACCTGCAGATGTACATGGTAAGTCAATGCTGTGTCCCACAAAGTCATGTCTAGTCTGCAGAGGGGGGTAAGAGAGTGTGCCGCCCTGCTTGTTTATTGTGGTATTGTCTGTCTATCAGTAGTTGTCCCAGATGAAGTAGGTCCTTGAGGGCTGTCGGTGCATTCTGAACAGCTAGCATCACTTTTTGATTGATATGTAGATGCATTTGGTTGGTGGACCATGTGCCTTGAATAAATCTTCTTGCCATGTGTGCCCCCCAGGCATAATCTGATGCATCCGTTGTCAATGCCTGCCTGGCTGGGGGGTAAGGTGAATGGCTGTCCCTTGTTCTGGTGACAGGCCTTCGTCCACCATCGAAACTCCTGTTGCAGGCAGGGAATGAGAGTAATTGTTTCCAGGCTGTGGCAATGCGGAGTCCAAACACTTTTTAGGTACCATATGCAGTCTTGCATATGGAATTTTAGAATGCAAGATGCTATGAACCCCAAAGCCTGCAGAATTTTTCTTGCAGATAACTGGGCCTTTGCTGCCAACAGTGTGAAATAGGTAGTCAGATGCCTTTGTCTGGCGTGAGATAAGCCATCTGGACAGTTGCCTTTAAGCTTGCACCCAGGAATATTATCTCCTACGAGGGTACTAGTTTTGATTTCTGTTCGTTGACTGTGTACCCTAGGTATGGTAGTAATGTCTTTACAAACGCCAGATGCTATAGGAGAATGTCCTTGTTCTCTGCTTGTATCAGGCAGTCGTCCAAGTAAGGATATATTTGTATTCCTCTGTCTGCAGAATGCAATTACCGGTGCCAGGCACTTTGTGAAGATCCTGGGCACTGTAGATAAGCCAAAGGGCAGTGCAGAGAATTCGTAGTGCATTGAGCCAGCTTTGAATCAGAGCTATCTTCTGCATGTTTGCCTGATTGGGACATGCAGGTATGCCTCTTTTAGGTCTAAAGTCACAAGCCAAGCCTTCTTGCCCAGCATGGGCAGAAGCTGCTTTAAGGTCAACATTTTGAACTTTGGTATATCCAGATATGTGTTTAGAATAGATAGGTCCAGTATTGGTCTCCAGGCTTTGTCCTTTCTGGGTACCAAGAACAGTGTTGAATAAAATCCTTGTCCCTGCTCTTGTTCTGGTACTTGCTGAATGGCCCTCATGTCCATGAGGGATGAGACTTGTTTTTGTGCCTCTGCCCATTGTTTTTTTGGTAGATCTGGCCAACCATTTGCCCTTGGCAGGGTATGAAATTGAAACTTGTAGCCCTGTGACACTGTCCAAGACCCATTTGTCCTGGGTTATGCACCAATTTTGAGAAAAGTGCTAGTTTTCCCCCTAAAGGTGCTGCCAGAAGATAAGTGCTTGGCGCAGGCAGGGGGAAGTCATTGGGACAGTTTCCTGTAAGGCTGTGATTTGTCTTCTCCACTTTTGGAGGTAGAAGCACCCCCATTGTTTAGACTTGTATGAACCTTGGGGCTGGGTCTGCCTCTTGGGCACCTGTATCTGCCCCTTTGTGGTCTGACACTGGAAAGGACCAATTCTTTGTAGGCCAGTGTCTGCTAAATCTTGGAGGCTGTACCTGTAAGAAATCCTTGACTGTTTGCAAAGATTTAGCTTTGTCCTCCATTTTCTTTAACACCTCTTCTGCTTTAACACTAAAAGTATCATACTGTAATGGTGCATCTAATAATTTTGCTTTAACATGATCTGGTAGATTTTGTTCCTTTAACAAAGCACACCTCCTAATGACAGAACCCGTGACAGCGGCCCTGCAGGAGGCCTCCAAAGAATCAAAACCACATTGCAAAGTATGCTTTCCAACTTGCTCAGCTGCATGCAATAAATCTTGCATTTCTTTGTTTTCTGCACCTTCAGAATTTATCAACATTTTCTGTTTAAGCAGAGACATAAAATATTGTTGATATTTGAGCATATGAAACTGTCAATTTAAAGCCCTTATAGCAAAGGTAGCAGAGGTGTAATTCTTTCCTCACCTGTCAAATGCCCTAGAATCCCTGTCGGAGGAGGTAGGGTTTTTTGCAGTGGATGCCTTGACCCCTTTGGGACCCTGCGAAATAGTTTCTGGGTCAGCAGCAGGGTTTTTGAAAAGGAATTTATGAGAGTCAGGCACCCTGTAGTACCTGTCCGACTTAACAGGAGCTGGAGGTAAGGAGTCAGGGGTCAGACTGGACTCTGAAAATACATAATCTACAATGTCTAACACAGGCGGAATAGCTAGGGGCCTGTGTTGTGGGAGTAAAAGGAAGTCGCTGAGCCTTTTCTTAGATTCAGAATAATCTTGGCTCTCCCAGTGGAAATGTTCCCTCGTGGTATGCAAGGTTTCCCCAAAAGAGTAATCCTCAGGAGGAGAGGCTGAAGGGATAGATTCTTCAGCATCAGAATCCTCATAGGGAGGAAGAGAGTATTCCTGATCAGAAGAGGAATCAGATGAAATGGAAACCTGACTGAAGATTCATATTCTGTCTCTTGCCTAGGCCTCTTATCAGAAGGGGGATGGGAACCCCTGATCATAGTAATCAAGTCTTCAGCCATTTTGAGCATCTGTTTTTTGGGCATGGAGGCCTGACCATGAGGCTGCTGTACTTGTTTCTTTGTCTTTAAGGATGCTTTAGTCTTTGCCTTTGTAGTTGGAGCTGCTTTAATGTACAATTGAGGTCTGAAAACGCCCTCAGAAGCCGATGCCTGCTCAGCGGCTTTGGACCCATCTGAGGGAATAGTTTCTGAAGGTCCAATACCTTGAGCTTCCAGCAGCCTAGGCGACTCCACATGGGAGTCTATAGCGGCCTGCGGGTCCAAAGTAGCAGGTGTCAGGGGCTGCAAAAGCACCTCAGAGCCGGCGACTGGCTTAGAAGAAGCCTAGTCGTTGGTTTTAGACCTCGGACGCCTGTCCTTTTCTTTTTATTTGCATTTCTTGTGAATTGCGGTAGTCTGCTGGCTATCCGACGGCATCGTGTAATTAAATCTTCTGTCAAAATAGTGAAATGCAAAATCGTACTGGCGCTTTATAGTGCGCTGCTTAAATCTAGCACAAAACAGACAAGCAACGTCGTGGTCAGGGCCTAGGCAAGGAATACAGTAAGAATGAAAATCCTTATGAGGTATTTGCTTCCCACAAGAAATACAATTAACTTTTTCTGACATCGGTCTGGAGCAAGAAAAAAGGTTTTCCCAACAGGGTACTTAGCTTTTAATGAAGACTTCGGATCTGAAAGTCGAACACGAAAATCTCAGGAGCCGGCCGATCGGCACTTGCCAACTTGCTTCTGCTTCGGGCACCACGCAGCAAGAAAGACTGAAAAAAATGGCGTCGGCTGCATCTTTTATACCCCTGTCACACTGACATCAGGGAAGAGGCGACAGCAACTGACGCCAGACCTAGACTTTGGAATTCAGGCCGACTGAGGGTAGCCTGCCAGCAGGATAACCCAAGTGTAATGACTGCAACAGTGAAACACGAAGAACATCAGTCTGGAGTAGAAACCCTGTCCACTTTGCTCTATTGGAACAGGTTGAATAGCCCTGACACTGAGAAGAGAAAGTCCTTGGTTTTGACCCTCTGCCCACTGGTTTGGAGGAAGGTCTGGCAACCCGCTTGGGGTTGGTAGTGCGTGTTAGAATCTGTATCCCTGGGATACAATGTTTAAGACCCATCAGTCCTGAGTAATGTACTTCGTTTTTCGCATGCAGGGCGAGTTTTCCTCCTAGGGGTACAAGTACTTGGGCATGGCTGGGAAGGATGACAGACAAGTCATTGTGAACTTTTTCATAAGGGGTGGCTTACCCCTCCCTGTTTTTGAGGTGGGAGCACTCCATTGTTTAGATCTGTGCATACCCTGAGATAGTAGTCTTGGTAGTCTGCTGCCCCTGGGTTTGGACTGGGAAGGTCTGGGAGGGACTGGAAAGGAAAAGTTTTTTGAAAGCCAATGCCTACTGAATCTAGGTGACTGTACCTGTAGGAAATCTTTAACAGTTTGCATAGATTTAGCTTTTTCCTTCATCTTCTTGAGGACCTCTTCTGCTTTGTTTGACAAACAGGCATTCTTGGTTTAATGGTGCATCTAGTAATTTTGCTTTGACATGGTCTGGCAAGATTTGTTCCTTCAACCAAGCATGCCTTCCCAGTACAGACCCAGTGACAGCAGGCCTGCAAGACGCTTCTAAGGCATCAAACCCACACTGCAAAGTATGTTTACTAACTTGATATGCAGAATGCATTAACTCTTGTAAATCTTTATTTTCTGTACAATCAGGAATAAACATTTTTTGTTTAATTAGTTCCATAATATGCTGCTGGTACTTCAACATGTGAAACTGGCAATTTAAAGCCCTGACGGCAAGAGTAGCAGAGGTATATACCTTCTTACCCCCATCTGTCTAAAACCCTAGAATCCCTGTCTAAAGGGGTAGGGGGTTTTGGCTGCAAAAGCCTTAATACCTTTAGGTCCCTGGGAAATGGTCTCTGGATCCACAGTGGGATTTTTAGAGAGAAATTTGAGAGTCAAGTACTCTGTAGTACCCATCAGGCTTTCTAGGAACTGGTGGCAAAGTATCAAGGGTTAAGACTGGATTCCATGAAGACCTCTACAATATCCAGGACAGGGGGTATATAGCTTGAGGCCTGTGCTGAGGCTAGTCTAAAAATTCCCTGAGTGTTTTTGGACTGTGGGTAATCCTGGCATTCTCAATAGAAATGCCTTCAAGGTATGCAAGGTTTCACCGAAAGAAAAGTCTTCTGGAGGGGAAGCAGAGGGAATGGAATCCTCTGCATCTGAACCATCATAGGTAGATAAGGGTATGTCCTGGTAATCAGAGGGATCAGAGTCATCAGACTCACGGTCTGAAAGATCAGAAGGAAAATAAATTCTTTGTCTTTTAGAGGGGGGAAGGCTGGCTTTCCTAATTAAAAGTAATAAAGTCTTCAGCCATTCTAAGCATGTTTCTGTGGCATGGAAGCTTGAGGATGCGCTTTGGTAGTTTGTTTCCTAAGCGTAGTGTGAACTCTGGGCCTGAGAAATTTGGTAGTTTTAGTCAGAAAAGTAGCTGGTTTAATACGAACATCGGAAGGTCTGAATACACCCTCAGAAGCCGGTGCCTGCACAGCGGCTCTGGACACATCCAAGATAGACATCCGCAGGTTCCATAGTCGAAGTATCTCGCGGCATACCGGACTCTGAATGGGTCTCAGTAGAAGCCTGCGAATTTGTAGAAGCTGGTATCAGGGACTGCGTAAGCGCGTCACTTGAGTACCGGTGGACTGGCGACTAGCTTAATGGAAGCGTGGTTGGCAGTTTTGGACCTGTGCGGTCTGTCTTGGTCTTTATCCTTACTTTTTTTGGCAGATTCGTAGTTGGATGGCTTATCGAAAGCCTTTCGGAATACAGAGAATGAGATCGAAAGAATTTAGCGACAAAGATAGCCACACGACAAATAGTTCTAGTGTTACACAACGCACAAAGCCGACAGCGAGGAACCTTGTGGTCTGGGCCTAAACAGGTGATGCAGTAAGAACGAAAATCTGAGAGGCATTTGCTTTCCACAGGCAAGACAGTTGTTAAAAGGATCCCCAATGGGGTACTTAGCTTTAGAAGACTTCGGGTTTGAAACTCGAAAAATGAAAATTTCAGGTAGCAGCCGACCGGCACTTGCAAACCGCTTCTGCTTCGGGCTCCCATGTGGCAAGAAAAGCTGATGTAATGGCATCAGCTGCATGTTTTATACCCCCTGACTACCTGACTTCATGGAAGAGGAGACAGCATCCGATGCAGAAATCCCAAGACTGTAATATTCGGGCCAACTGAGGGCTACCTGCATGCAGATAACACAAGTGTGATGACTGCAGCAGTGAAACACGAAAAACACTGGATGGTACCCCTGAACTCGCTGGTTCCCCCCTGGCGTCCAAAATGGTTGCCAGAATAGCCTCTGCGGACGCGCTCGTGATCGCTGGTAATACGGCTTCCTCAGAGGTAGCCGCGACAGTTGGTGCGGCGGATCCGGGTACAGATTCCAAGGGCGAGGCAGATGTGTGCCACAGGCTGTGGATCAGTCAGAAGAGGCTCAGTAATTGTTACAGGCCGTAAAGATCTGGCCTTTTTTGGTGGTTCAGAGGCGACATCCCATGAGCCCTGCATACGCAAAGCAAGCTGTTTCAGACGCTGGTTTTCCCAAGCACAAATTGAGCTCATGCAGACTGCACGTTTTCGAAACAAAAGCCTGGCAAATAGGGCAGGCCTTATAATCGTGCGACCATCCAAGACCAAACAAAGTTATCATGGGAGTCGGAGTGATCCGATGGCCACACTGACATTTACTCTTTCTGAAAGACAATGAAAAGCCAGTAATACAAAAGGAATAACTGAAAAGGACCCCAACAGGGTACTTAACTTGAATCAGTTGGCAGCGAAGCAGGAACACCTAGCATACGAATGGCGACTGGAAAGTTCTGAGGGCTAGTGCATGCCGTCACTTTTATGGCCCACAAACTCTCACCTAGAGCGGACGTCTTGCGCACCTAGGAGGGACTGAAAACTTTTGAATACTGGCCGCATGTATGTGAGACTAGAAGGGTAAACCCATATGCAGAACACCAACACAGAATAGGAGGACAGCTCCTTGGCTATAAATGCAAGTCTAGGGGAGGAGGAAATGAAAGGAGGACCGAAGGTCCAAGCACCCTCTGACGTGGAAGTGACATGCACAAGGTCGGTCTGGATTTGACAAACCAGGAAAATGTGGTCCTGTGAAGGAGTGAGGATGGACTTTCTGTAGTTGATGGTGAATCCCAGTTTTCCAAGGAGGGAAATGGTGGTCTCCAGGTTTTGGAGTAGAATGTGGAAGTTGGAACATGTAAAAGTAGGTGGTCCAGGTATGGGAAAATCTGGATGCCCAAAAGTCTGCAGCATGCAATCGCTGGAGCCAAGCATTTTGTGAATACCCTCAGTGCTGTAAAAAAAAAAAAAAAACAAAGGGCAAGGCAAAGAGTTGAAAATGCCAGGAACCCCAAACAAAAACGTAAGAATTTCCTGTACCCCGGGTGAATGGGGATGTGAAGGTAAGCATCTGTTATATCTACAGATGTCATGTATCCTTGTGGAAGAATAAGGGGAAATAGAGTTTGCAGTGTCAACAGTCTGAAGACAAGAACCTTTAGGAAGGTGTTGAGATGGGATAAATCCATTACTTGTCTCCAGGGGCCATCCTTTCTGGGTATTGACATTCTTGAATAGAAACTTTGTCCTTTTGAGGATTGAGGAACTTTCTGAATGGAGCTTTGCTGCCAAAGCTTTGTGAAGAGGGACGACTGCTCTCGGGGGGGGGGGGGGGGGTATCCTTTTTTTGATCATGGAAAGAACCCAGGTGTCTTGGGTGATGGTTTCTCCAGACCTTGTGAGCATTTGACAGGTGAAGGGAAACGAGAGAAAAAGGGAGACATCTGCAGGGTAGTCACAGAATCCCTGCTTTGTCAAGAAAGGACTGCCCTTGTTGGGAGGATGGCTGAGAACTACTAGGCTTCTGTTGTCTCCTGCCTCCTCTGGAAGACTTACCAGTGCGGTGCTGAGTGTGGCTATGGACAAAAACAGGCTGAGAAGGGAAATTCCTGTGAAACCTGGGCACAGGAGAAATCAAAATAAGTTTCAACTTCTTGAGTTCCTTGTTTTTTTTTCTTGTAGGGACTTAGAGACTGCTGCCTAACTAAATAAAGCAGACTTGTCTAATGGTGCATCCATTAATTATAGATTTGAAGTCATCCTGGATGGGCTGCAGCCTGAGCCATAAAATTATTCTAAGAACTGAACCATTAGCAGCTGCCTTGACACAAGCCTCCACAGCATCATGAATGCACTTAATGGAATGTTTTGCCACTTGGAAGCTCCCAGGATAGATGCAGCCAACGCTTTTCATTCTGAATCTGGAAGATCTGCAATGACACTACATACCAGAGACAAAAGCTCCAAGGAGTCATTTGTGTCTGATAATTGATGGCCCTGAAATCCAAGGTGGCTGATGTATACGCCTTTCTATCCAGTCTCTCAAGGGTTCTACTCTATCTGATGGGAGAAGATTAGAGGAGGGAAGCATCTTAAGGTTTGTCTCCAGCTACAGAAATACTAGTTGAGTAAGAGCTTACAATAACAATAGGTATCTTTCACTTCTCTGCTGCAGTATTCTTAACATGAGGGAGTTGCCAGCCAAGGCGGCCTAATGTCGGCCAGTATATCAATCTTTTACTACCGTAGGGTGAGTGATACCTCTGATGTTGGTTGCTATAGGACATAGACCATAAGAGACATACGCACGCACCATCCTCAGAACTGAAGCCCCAGGCAGAGAGACAGTCCAAGGGAAAGATGACAAATGCATCCAGAAGAGAAGGAAGTGGGGTACGAAGGTGGGGCAGAATACTGCAACAGAGAAGACAATGACATCTATCATTATGGTAAGTTCTTGCACAACTAATCTATGTCTTTCTATTCATCTGCTGTAGTTTCCTAAATATGAGAGAGAATACAAAAGCTCATGCAGATGGGGGGGGGGGCGTTGACAGAAGAATTTTCCAGGAAATCATGAAGAATGGCCATGGCAAACATGCCCTGGATTTGGAGATAGAATCCAGCTTATGTTGTTTGGTGAAGGTGTGGACAACTACGCACTTCTAGAATGAAGTTAGTATCCAGCCCCTTGAGGAATGACCCTGAGGAAGACACTGCCCTAGCAGAATGAGCTTTGACTGTGCCAGGAAGGGCTTTTCCCATGATGGGCATAGCAGAATGAAATGCATTTGGAGATCCGGTTGGAGATGGTCTGTTGGATACAGGCCATCCCAGATGCCTGGGGGTGGAATGACAGTCTGATTTTCTAAAAGGTTTCGTCTCATCAGACAGAACAAGAGTTGTCTGTATACATCACGTGTGTGTAAGATCCTTTCATTACTGTTCTGGGGAGAGGAGAAAAAGGTAGGTAGGTAAATGGCCTGGTTTATGGACAATTCATTAACTACCTTTGGCATGAAGGGTTACTGCAAAGGAAGACCAGGTCTTTGTGGAAGCTCAAGGGAGGGCATGTAGTTTTGAAACCCACGTGGCAGAGGTAACAGCCACCAGAACAGTTTTCCAGCTAGTTGAGGGAGCTAGAGGAGGCTGGCTCAAAAGGTGCTTGAGTGAGTTTCTGTAGCACAAAGTTAAGATCAGAGTAGGGGGCTACAGGGCTCCTGGGAGGTCTAATGTGGAGGATGCCTTTTAGAAACTTGGCCTCAAATCTGGAAGCTAGATGAGGAAAAAGAGGCAAACGGAGATAGCTGACTAATGTGCTTTTACAAAGGAAAACAAAGCAAAGCTTGCATTAAGCAAATCACACAGACATGACAGAACCATAGAAAGGTACACTGTAAACAGGTCCAGGTTTCTGGCAAGATACTAAAGATAAAATCTCTTCCATAGGTTCCTAAGTTGGTCTCTTCCATAGGTTCCTAAGTTGGTACTAGGCTATCGGCCCTAGGGCCTATACAAACCTAGCCAAACAATTCCCCTGGATATTTCTTCCCACAATACTTACTTCCCAGGACCCCTGTCTAGCAGGGCAACTGACATGATCCCTGGGGTGAATTTCCCATCTCCCATCCAATCGTCAAGGTTCCTCTTGAAGAGGGCCAAGGAGGAGCTCTGCTTGACATGTATGGGCAGTCTACTCCAGAGTATGAGGAGTCTCTGGGTCAGGAACCTATCCCTCCAGCATGTTTTGTTCATTGTGATGAACAAGGCTTAGATCCCTGGAGGTGTGGTTCTGAGGGATTGGGATTTCTTTCCATTTAGAAAGGTAAGATTTTCTTGTATTGGGTTTCCTGGCTGCCTGCAGGATCTGAAGCATGACCAGAGTAAAGTGTTAGAAAGAAATCAGGACTATCACCCTCGGGGTCAGTTGAAGAGTTTCCAATTGTGGGTGGATGAGGGGAGCCTTTGTTCTGTGTAAGTCCACTGTAAGTTAACTTGAGATGATTGCCCTTGGCTAGATGTAGAAGGGGAACCAGTGCTGTTTTGCCCAACAGGGAGTCAACCAGCAAGATTTCTGGGTTGTCCTGCTGAATTTTCAGCAAGGCTTTTAGAATGAGTGGTAGTGGAAGGTATGCATACAGACACTTCCCCTTCCAAGAGACTGACAGGGTGTCCAATTTCCATGGCCGAGGATGTGGTTCTCTGGCACAAAATTTTGGAAGTTTGTTCAGAGGAGAGGCAAACAAGTTTTTTGTGGAATACTCCACTGGTGGACAATGCCTAGGAACACATCCCTGTGAAGCATCCATTCATGGGGCTGTGTTCTGGATCTGCTCAGTGAGTCTGCCACAGAGTTCTGACTGGAAGCGATGTATATTGCGTGAAGAGATTTCCAGTAGGCGGGCTAGTTCCCAAGCCTTCAAGGCTAGTCTGCAAAGGAGGTAGGATCTAGTCCCCCCTTCCACTTTATATACCACAGAACAGTTACTGTCTGTGAAGAAACACAAGCTTCCTGGCCTCAGGAGAGGTTGGAAGGATTGCAAGGTAAGGATCAGTGCCTTCATCTCCTTTACATTTTTGTCGTCTTTCCTCTGACAGGGTGTCCACTGACCTTGAGCTCTGTGGGCCCAGGGCTACTCCCCAACCTGTATCCAAAGCATCTATGTACAGGTCCTGAGCTGAGAACAATGGGTGAACGGAAAGTCCTGGGTTTATGGACAAATGTCCTCCACCACTGGAGCTCCCCCTTGAAGCAGGACAGTAGTAGTAGTGTTGGAAATTCTAGTGGGTGGGCATGCTGGGACCACAATTACTTCAGGAACCATTATAATTTCTTCATGTGGAGCCTTGCCAAGCGTAGCATAGCGATGGTAGAGGCCATCAATCCTAAGATTCAAGGAAACTGTCTCGCAGATAGGAGTTTGAGAGGGAGACACTCTGAAAAGACTAGGGAGATTTCCTGAGCCTTCTGGGGGAGGGGGACAAAATCATTTTATTGGTATAGAATCTGCATCCCAGAAAAACATGTTCTTGAG
The DNA here is from genome assembly GCF_019279795.1 of Protopterus annectens. NCBI lineage: Eukaryota > Metazoa > Chordata > Ceratodontiformes > Protopteridae > Protopterus > Protopterus annectens. Next base: position 1,481,896,280 of record NC_056743.1, on the reverse strand, counting down.
ATGGGCAAGTGCAGATTTCTTAAAGCTGATGGAGAATCTCAGGCTTTTCATAGTGGCTATGGCCAACTGGAGGTGGTAGTTCTTCCTTCAGACAGTTTTGTCAAGTAGTTTGGCTAAGTAGAGGAAGATTTGAATACCCTGGAGTGTACAGGTAACCACTGGGGCTAGACATTTTTTGAATACTCTTGGGGCAGTGGAAAGTCCAAAAGGCAAAGCAAAGAATTGAAAGTGCCAGGGGGCCCATAGAAGAACATAGGAATTTCCTCTATTTAGCATGAATGTGGATATGGAGATAAGCATCCATTATGTCTATGGATGCTAAGAAGGCCTGAAAAAGGATAAGTGGGAAGAGGGCCTGGAGATTTAGCATTTTGAAGGAGGGCACCTTCAGAGAGCTGTTGGGATAGGAGCAGTCTAGGATGAGCCTCCATGGGCCTTCCTTTCTGGGAACCAGCAAGAATAAAAGCATTTTCCTTTCTGGGAAGGGGACATGGGCTGGATTGCGCCCTATTCTAGCAGATTAGGCAGAACTGCGTGGGGTAGGGGCTGTTCTTTTGGAGGTTGAGGGACACCTCTGATGGAAAGTAATTTGTGCCAGACCATAAAATATCCATTTTGTATGATGCTGAAGACCAAAGAGTTGAGTGATGGACTCCCAGGATGGAAGGAAAACAGTAAGGTGTAGGGAGAGAGGAGGGGAGCCTAGACTGGCTGAGGAGTCAGGACGAAGGGCCCATTTTATCAGAAAAGACTTGCTTAGGCAACTGGGGAGTGGTAGAAAAAAAAAATCTGATGTGTTTTCTTGGTCCACTAGGAGGGTTTGGATTGGGAGGTCCGGGACTGCCTGCGTAAGATGACCCGTTTCCCAGGGCAGTTCCTGTGAAATAGGCACGAAGAGATCAAGATGTGTTTATGGTCTTTTAGCTCCTTGCTCTTTTCTCGCAGGGACTTGAACAGTTCGGCAGAAGGTTTGCTGAATAAAGCAGTGTTGTCCAGGGGAACATCCATGAGCTTCACTTTAATGCGCTCTGTGAGGGGTTAAAGCCTCAACTAGGCAAACCTTCTTAATGCACAGGAAGAAGCTGCAGCTCAAAGTGGCCTCTACTGCATCTTAGTTGCATTTAATCAAATGTCTGGCTACCTGTGAGGCTGCAGCAATAAGACAGGGTGTGCTAGGGCTTTGTTCCCAGAGTCTGACACAAACTATCTTAGCGAATTGTGACAAGTTCCACAGTGTACTTGGTTATAGGGGTCTGGTAATTTAGGGCTAAAGTAGCTGAAGTATAAATTTTCTTACCCAGTCTCTAATTGTCCACTACTCTTGTCTGAGGAGGGAAGTAGAATTAAGTGACCTGGAAGCCTTATCAGAGGCTACTGAAATCATAGCGAGATCTGCCACAGACACCTTAAAAAGGAAATTGCAATCCTGAGGCACTCTAATACCCATCTGTTTTTTGGGGGACACAGGTGGAGTGTCAGGGTGCAAACATGTGGAGGCAAAAGCATCCAAAAAGGCTGAGATGGCAGGAGGACTAGGGGTCTGCACCTGATGAAGGCTGTAATATCGCTTTTGGACCCAAGATATTTGAGAGCTGACCCATTTAAAATGATCTCTCGTATCTGAAATGGACTCGTGAAGGAAATCTCCACAGGGGACTCTGTCCATTTCAATCATCTTCCTCTGGGAAAGCGCAGTCCAAGGGGGAAGGGATTTGGGATGAGTAAGCCCATGAATCACTACACTCGGAGGAAGAATCCTCCTCTGAAGTGGCTTGAGTCTTGGCTCTTTTTTGAGGGAAAGCTGGCTGGCCTGAGGGAGGCCTCAGAGCCATGAAGGCCTGGAAAGACCTTTTAAAGTCCTGCCACTCCTTCTGTGGGTCTGGAGGGGAAGAGGAATCTTCACATTTCTGTTTTTTCTTTGCCAGAGTATCCATCCGATGCAAAAGAGGGAGGGATGGACACAGGCCTACTTTCAACTAGATCTGACTCAATATCCTCTCTCACCATAATCTGGGAAATTCCCCTACAGCCTTCAGACACTATTAGTCTAGGGTCCCCCTGGACATTGGGAACAAATGCCTGTGAGGCCTCTCTGGACATGCCTATGTCCAGTTCCAAAGTGGGTTGTAAAACTGGTTCAGCCTGTAGAGTCAGATCAGATAAGCGCATCTCAGAGCTCTCATGTGCTTCGGGAGAGACGTCCATAGAGAGGTGCAGTTTCTGCCTCAGGACTAGGTTTCTTAGCCTTCTGCTTAGTAGGCTTGGTTACCAGGTCCAACAAACCTTCCATTATGCTTTTAGCCAAAGGCTTAAGTCATTGATTCTCCAAGTAAATAGCAAGGGAAGAAAGCCGGCTATAGAGGGTCTTGGACACAAAACATTGACAAATTGAACAGTTTTTATAGCTGTGGTGGGGAATGAGACAGAAAAGGAACTGGGAATGATCGTGTGGAATCTGCCTTTCAGTCACACTTCCCTTTCCTGGATGACATTAGCCTCAGCCAAGACAAAGCAATAGCAAAAGATTCCCCAACAGGGCACTTTTCCAGCAGCAGAGCTGCGTCCACAACTGGTAATCTGAATGGCAGCAAAGTTGTTCTGAGGATTGTCTATGCATACATCTTTTACAGCCTACATCAGATAGTCTACGTCACACGTACTGTGCATCCTACGGTAGTAAAAGACTGACATACTGGCTGACGCCTGATCACTTTGGTAGGCAACTCCCAGATGTTAAGAATACTGCAAAATATTAAAATGATATCTGCTGGGTCCACAGCAGGGCACCTAGAAAGAAATTTACAATTTTTCAGGGACCTTATAGAAGCTATCTGGCTTCTTGGGGGCCAGGGAGTCTGGGGTTTGTGAAGCATTGTGAAATGATCCAGAAATGCAGGAGGCACAGATGGAACTATAGAGGGGCCAAGGACATCAACTTATAGAAGCTAGTCTTTTCTGGATCTCAGAAATTTGGAAGTATCCTATTTTAAGTGTTTGCCCATTTTCAGGAGAATTTCAAAGGATCTCTCTTCCATAGGGTAGTCAGCACAGACTCAGTCTTCAGGGAAAGCATATTTCTTGGGAGAAGGGATTTTTGGGGAATAATCCAGCGATTACTCTTCATCAGAGGAAAAAAAAAAAAAAAAAAAAAAAAAAAAAAAAATCAGCATACGAGTCATTGTCCCTAATCCTTTTTTGATAAGGTTGGGAAATAGCAGGCTGAGAGAAAGGCAGCTTGAGTTCCATGAAGGCCTGAAACGAGCTTTGAGAAAAGGCCTGCCAATCTATAGGGGCTTCTCTGTTAGGGGACAAATGCTTAGTGTTTTGTTTTTTTCTTTGAGGAGAAATGATCCTATGCAATAGAGGACTGGACAAAGGACTGCATTCAAATGTATCCGACTGCATCTCTTCTCTTGCTTGGGTGCAACGTATCGCTCTAGGACCATCTGTACTTTCAAGGCTAGGTGCCCCCCACGACATCCTGATTGGACATCTGTTCGACCTCCACGGAAGTGCAAGGTGGTCTCAGAACTGGGCTCAGCCTGCAAATCTGAGTCCAAATTCGGACGAACCTCCAGATTAATAAGCACCTTGGGAGAAACATCTGACGGAGATGCAGCAGAAGCCATAGGCCAAGGCTTCTTGGCCTTGTGCATCACCAGCTTTGCATCTGACCCAGAGGTACTCTCCGCACTCTTAGCTAGCAACTTAAGACGCTGGTTCTTTAAATATATAGCAAGAGAGGAAAGCCTGCTTCTAAGAGTCTTTAGAACCAGGGACTAGCAAATGCTACAAGACATCTGGTCACAGTTAGGGTCTAAATAAGAGACACACTGAGAAAGAAAAGTTGTGTAAAATCTAACCAATGATGTCCTTCTCTTCCATGCTGCAGTATTCTTACTTCAGGATCCTCCTCCACAGGTGACCCGAACGTCGGCTCCTATGCAAAAGCTTAAGCCTGGTTGCTGCTAGTGCACAAGATGTCACACGCAGGGCCATAAACCAGGGGCCTTAAATGTGACATCTGCACGCACAGACCTCAGAACTAACTGCCCAATCGGACAGTAATCTAGGTAGTGCCCAATGATGTCCTCGACTGGTGAAATGCAATACACTGCCCAGTGTGACCACAGTGTAGGTAGTGCCCCATAATTATTTATAGACAGGCGAAAGGTAATGTAGGGGGGATAGGTGGGAGGGAAGGAATACTACAACACGGAAAAGGACATATATTGTTATGGTTAAGATTTTACACAACTATTCTATGTCCTTCTATTCGCATGTTGCAATAATCTTACTGTGAAAGAATACCAGAGCTTAAGGAGGAGGAAGGGTGGAGGAAGAGGTAGCAGATTCCAGAAATCCCTGCAGGACTGCCCTTGCAAATCCTGCTATGGAGATACGGTCCAGTTTATAATGTTTGGTAAAAGTATGTACTGAGGACCAGGTGGCTACCTCAAGGATGGCAGTTGTGTCCGGGCCCTTGAAGGCCCCAGAAAAGGCTACTGCTCTAGTAGAATGGGCCTGACCCTGTGATGCAAGTGTTTTCCATTGTACGAACAGCAGAAGCAGATAGTTTGCCTAATCCAGCAGGAGATGGTTTATTTGTATACTGCTTTGCCCAGGGTCCTGGGACGGAAGGAGACGGTAGATTTAGAGTTTCTAATGGTCTTAGTTTTGTCCAAATAGAACCTTAGCTGCCTGTGGACATCAAGGGAGTGCAGTACAATAATTTTTAGGAGATGGAAAGAAGATGGTTAAGTGAATAGACTTACTTAATGACAGTTCGTTGAACACTTTGGGCATGACGGAGGGGTTGGTGCACAGGGTCACCCTATCTTTGTGGAAGATAAGTGTATGGAGGGGATGCCATGAGTACCTATAACGGAGACTCTTCTGGTTGAGGTAAGAGCTACCAGGACTGTTTTTCATGTTCACATCTGCAAGGATGCAGGACTGCCTGGCTCAGAAGGGGCAAGTGTAAGTTTTTCCAGGACATAATTTAGGTCCCAAGGAGGTGGGATAGGCTTCCTTAGTGGCCTAATGTGCAGGACCCTCTTTAAAAACAATTCAACATCCAACCAGGAGAGTAGAGTAGGGTCCGAAGGTAAGCAGGCTGAGATGGCAGATACCACTGAAGAAACCGTAAGTTTGTTTTTCTAGCAACAGAATTAATAAATAATGTTAGATTAGGGAATATTACAAACCACACAAAGAAGAAAGCAGGTGGATTTTGAAATTTCAAGCAGATAAGGGACACTGGTTGATTGAAAAAAAGTTAGTTTAAAACCCTTTCTAAAATGGACCACCCACTGACCAACAGGGATGAGCAGTATATATATATATATATATATATATATATATATATATATATATATATATATATATATATATATACACGTAATTTTATATAGATAAACGTGTACATAAATGTATATAAATTTATGGATATATTTTCGTATGTATTCAGCAACATATGAATAGCTTAGCCTAGTAATTGTGTATCTGATGTGTTACGGGTTTCTGTATGTGTGCGTGTGTGTGTGTGTGTGTGTGTATATATATATATATATATATATATATATATATATATATATATATATATATATATATAAAATTACATATTTATTATTTATATTTTTATATTTTGATTATTATCCAAATGCATAAGTTCTTAAATTTAGTTTTAGATGTTTTCTGCATTATATTGACATGACTTCTTCAGTGGACTACATTTATTCATTATCGTTGCGGCACTTTACCCCGAAGAGAGTTTTTTCTTTTAGAGATGGCAGATCAGTGACTTTTCACTGAGTAAGAAAGGTCAGATTTTATGAGCTCTCTCGCACAGGTTTAGACTAAAGGAACATCTGCTTGAAAGGGGTCCCTATGTCTTTGAAGACGCCATTTGGAGAACCATTCCCATTTGGAAATGTAGGATCTCCTTGTTTTGTGTTTCCTGGCCTCCTGCAGGACAGACAGCACATCCTAAGTGTAAGGGTGTCTGAAGGGGACTAAAAGCTGATCATGCAGAGGGTTAATCAAAGCATCTCCAGGTGCAGAAGAATTAGAGTTCCCTTCTGTTGTGTGAGCAGATCCACCTTATGGGGCAACCTATGGTGATAGCCCTTGGCGAGGGACTGAAGACGGGGGTAAAGAAAAGTTGTGTAAAATCTTACCATAACCATAGATGTCCTCCTCTTCCATGTTGCAGTATTCCACACGCAGGTTTACTCCTCTTGCTTCACATACGTCCAGCCAGTATGCAAAAGTTCAGTCCCTATATGGTGTGTGGGATGTCCAAATGTGGCTCAAGGAACGTGGTCCATAAAAGTGACGTCCACAAGCACCAGCCCTCAGAACTGAAGGCCCCAGTTGGAGCCAGTCCCAGAAAGGGCATTGCCAGTTCTGAGGCATCCAGAAAGAGAAATGCAAATTAACAGGAGGGGGAGGAGGGTGGGAAGGAATACTGCAACATGGAAGAGAAGGACATCTAAGGTTATGGTAAGATTTTACACAACTTTTCTATGTTCTTCTATTCCAGTGTTACAGTACTCCACATGGTGGGTGAGTGCCAAAGCTCACTGTGAATGGGGAGGTGGTCCAGAAGCTGCCTCCAGGAATCCATGAAGGATAGCTCTGGCTCTAGAAATGTGGCCTAGTTTGTAATGATTGGTAAAGGTATGTACTGATGACCAAGCACCTGCTTCAAGACCAGTAGAGGTATCCAGGCTTTTGAAGAAGGCTTCTGAAGACGTCATAGCCCTGGTGGAATGTGCTTTGATGGTGCCTTGCAGAGATTTTCCAGAATATTGGTAGCAGAAGGTGATTTGCTTTGCAAACCTGGACTGAGATGGTCTGTTTGAATACTCTCTTTCCCAAGGCTCTGGGATGGAAGGAGACAAAGTTGGTCCGTCTGATAAGACTTTGTTTCATGCAAATAAAACCTGAGTTGTTGGAATATCCAGTGAGTGAAATAATCACTCACTGTCCCCTTCTGGGTTAGGGAAGAAGGTAAGTAGATGGATGGATGACCTGATTCAGGGACAGGTCATTCACCACCTTGGGCATGAAGGAAGGTTTAGTTCTAAGAGTAACCCTGTCATTGTGGAAAACTAGGAAAGGTGGGATAGCCATAATGGCTTGTAGCTCCTATACCCTTCTGGCTGAGGTCAAGGCCACAAGTAGTACAGTTTTCCAAGTACAATGTTTTAGAGTGGCTTTGTCTGCTGGCTCGAATGGAGGAAGTGTAAACTTCAAAAACATAGTTAAGGTCCCATGGTGGTGGAGATGGTTTTCTTAGAAGCCTGAGGTGAAAACCCCCTTTGAGAAATAGCTCAACAAGGAATCTGGATGCTAAAGGGGGTCCAGAGGAAGGCATGCTGAAATTGCAGACAAGTGAGTTTTAATGGAAGAATAAGCCAAGCCTGACTGCAGTAGCTCACACAAGTAAGACAAAACTAAATGAGTCTCGCTCGCAAGCGGGTCCAACAGTCTACTGTGACACCATATAGTGAACCTTTTCCACTCTGAAAGGTAGGATGTTTTTGTATTTGGTTTCCTGGCCTCCTGCAAGACATTTAGTATGCCATCGTTGTAAAGGTGTCTGAAGGGGATCAGAATCCTATCAACCACAGGATGAGGAAGTAGCTGCCACTGTGGGTGTATCTGGGCTCCCTTGTGCTGTGTGAGAAGGTCTACTCTGAGGTGTAACTTGTGGTGACTGCCCTTGGACAGTTGTAGAAGTAAGGGGAACGAGTGCTGTCTTGACCAGTAAGGAGTGACCAACAAAATTTTTGACCTTCTGAATTAGTGAGAAGGGGGGAAATTTCAGAAATTTTCCCTTCCACGAGATTGAGAAGGAACCCATTTCATGGTTGTTTGTGATGGTTCTCTTCAAATAATCTGCCAGGGAGTTGTGAAGAGAGGGAATGTAGAATGCCTGCAGTCACACACTGAGGTGGTCAGTTCCCATACTAGATCTAGTCAGTAAAAAAGGCATGACGTGGTCTCTCCCAGTTTGTTGAGATACCACAGAACCATGCTGGTATCCATAAAGATCTTCAAAGAACCTTGTTGGAAACGAGGTAGAAAGGTCATCCAGGTAAGGGAATGTGTGTATTCCCTTTGTACTGCAATCAGCAATCACTGGAACCAAGCATTGGTGAAAGCCCTGGGTGCAGTGAAAAGCCGAAAGGGGAGGGCAGAGAAATGAAAATGAGTGGAGCTCACTAAGAACCTCAGGCATTTCCTGCATGTAGACTTTATGGGTATGTGAAGGTAAGCATCCTTTACATCTAAGGTGGCCATGAACCATTGTGGAAAGAGGAGGGGGAAGACTGCAGGAAGAATCAACATCCTGAAGGTTGGGACTTTTAGAATACACTGAGATGGGAGAGGTCTAGAATAGGCCTCCAAGGTCTGTCCTTTCTGGGGACCAGTAAAATTCTGGAGTCGAAACCTCTTCCTTTTCCAACTGTAGGCACTGGTTCAATGGTGTCCTTTGGCAAAGGAGCTGGCAACACAGGTTGCACTAGGTGCAGTTGTGATGGAGGTTGTGGGATGTCCTTTCGTTTTGGTGGGTAGAGCCAGGACATGAAGTAACCATTCTGAAGGACTGATGGGACCCATTTGTCTGATGTGATGAGAGTCCACAAAAGGAGGCAGTGAGAGATTTAGAGGTAGAAAGGGAGAGGGTGGAGGGGGCAAGGTTGTCAGATGCTACCTGCCCTGTCTTGAAAGGGCGGCCTCTGGCTAGAGGAGGAACTCTAGCTGGAGGGGGTTGTTTCCTTGTAGGCTTTCCAGGCCTTCCGGGAGCAGCAGATCAGGAGTGCTTCGTTATGAACTGAGTTTTTGCTGGACAGTTTCTTTGAAACTTTGGTATTGGTGAAACAAGCAGGCGTTTAAGGTCCTGCATTTCTTTCCCTTTTTGCTGAAGTGACTTAAGTTCAGCCACTGTAGCCCCAAACAAGGCTGTATTGTCCAAGGGTGCATCAATACATTTTGACCTAAAGTCATCAGGGAGTGGCTGTAAATGTAACCAGGAATATCTCCTTAATGCAGAAGCTGATGCTGCTGACCTTGCTGAGGCTTCTGCAGCATCACAACTGCACTTGATTGAGTGTCTGGTAACCTGAGAGGTAAGAGTCAGAAGGGAGGACACAGAAGCTTTGGCAGCACAGTCTGGAATATCAGCAAACTCCTTGGTGGCTTTTTCCAGGAGTGATAAGGCGTACCTAGCCATGTATGTGGTAATTTGTGGCCCTAAAAGCCAAGATAGCAGAAGTGTAAATTTTCATACCCAGACGTTCCATGACTATCATCTTTGTCAGTAGGGAGTATGGCGGTCGTGGGTAACAGCTTAGAAGCCTTGTCTACAAAGATGGAAATAGTGGCTGGGTCTGCAGGAGGGCACGTAAGAGGTACTCGGCAGTGTCAGGAACTTTATAAAGTTTGTCAGGTCTAAGTGGAGCAGGAGGCTGAGAGTCTGAATTTAAGGATGCTGAGGAAAAGACATCAAGGAAGGCAGCAAAAAGTACAGTTTTGTACCTACCATAAATGTAGATGTTAGAGTGTATTCACTGCTGCAGTCATTACACTTGGGTTATTCTGCCGTCAGGCGGTCCCGCAGTCGGCCAGAGTTCCAAAATCTTGGTCCGGCGTCAGTTGCTGTCGCTTCTTCCGTGACGTCAGTGCGCCAGGAGTATACAAGATGCAGCAGACGCCATTTTCTTCAGTTTTTCTTGCCCCAGATGTTAGGTGCCCCCAAACAGGTAGGCAATGCATATTGCTAATAAAACATACATAAAAAATAAAAAGAATACCTTCAGTTACAAGCAAATACACCACATAGGTTGTATAGGGTAGAAAGGTATAGATAAGTCCCAGCTAAGAAAGTGGGGATGGAGGGAGGGTAACCTGGACCGCAGCAGTGAATACACTCGAACATCTACATTTATGGTAGGTACAAAACTGTACTATGTTCCTAGTGTTTCACTGCTGCAGTCATAACACATGGGTTGAATCCCAAAGCTGAGGTTGGGTGGCTGGGTTTATAAAGGATTTGGGGTGGCTATGAGGCCCTGCAGCACTGCAGTGGCAAAGCCAGCTCTGGATTTAGAGTAGAGAGGCAAGTGGTAATGCTTGGTAAAGGTGTGCACTGAACTCCAAGTTACAGCTTCCAAAATATCTTGGTAGGTACTCCTCTAAGGAAGGCAGCTGAAGTGGCTGTTGCCCTGGTGGAATGCGGCCTAATGCTGCTAGGTACAGTTTTTCCATGCTGTGTGTAGCAGAAACGGATACAGTGTCCTATCCACTTTGAAAAGGTCTTTGAAATAGCCTTTCCCTGTGATCCTGCAGCATATGCAACAATTGCTCAGTTTTCCTGAAAGCTTTTGTTTTGTCCAAGTAGAAGCGTAACTGTCCGTGTATGTCCAATGAGTGCAGAAGTATCTCCCCTTTATTCTGGGGATTTGGATAAAATGTTGGCAAGTGAATAGTTTGGTTAAGAGCCACACTGGATACCACCTTTGGCATAAATGTAGGGTTTGTTCTTAAAGAAACCCTGTCCTGATGAAAAATGATGAAAAGTTCCACTGCCATTACTGGCTGTAACTCAGACTCTTCGTGCTGAGGTTATTGCCAGAAGCAGAGCAGTTTTCCATGACACATTTGAATTCTGCTGAATTGGCTGGCTCAAAAGGAGGTAAAGTTAGTTTTTCCAAGACAAAGTTGAGGTCCCAAGTTGGTGCTCACCGGGGCGTTTTAGCCCCTCTGAGGTACTGTTTTAATAATGGGTTAGAGAAAATAGGAGGATCCGTGTTGTAATGAGCTGAGATGGCAGAGGCGTGGATCTTAATGGATGAAAAGGATAGGCCTTTGTCCAGCATCTCAGTTAAGTACTGTAATATCTGAGGAATATTTGGAACAAGAGGGTCAAAGCTTTGAGCCTGGTTCCAGGCGCAGAATCTCTTCCACTTTTCTGAATAGGATTTCCTGGTGCTGGGCCTCCTGGCATCCAAAATGACACCCATAACAGCTTTAGAAAGAGGTGCTGGCTGCTTGGCTAAGTAATCTGCCATGCAGCCAGGTTTAAGGTTTTGAGTTGGCTGTGCAGGATCCGATTGTTTTGTTGTCAGATGAGGAATTTGAGGTAAAATCCATGCTGGGCCTTGAGCCAAGTTCTTTAAGATTGGGTACCAGTGCTGGCGTGGCCAGTCTGGGGCAATCAGGATCATTTTTGGCCTTTCTTGTCTGGCTTTTAGGAGTACCTTTGAAAGGAGAGGCAGTGGTGGGAAGGCATAAACTTAGGGTTTTCCACTTGAACGAGGGAGCATCCACTTTCCATGCAAGTGTGTGGTAAGTCCTTGTGCAGAATTTCTGTAGTTGGCAGTTCAGAGGGGAGGCAAAAAAATCCATGTCTGGGCACCCCTATTTGTGTGTTATGCTGAATACTTGTGGATTTAATTTCCACTCGTGAGGATCCATGATGTTTCTGCTTAAGTCACCTGCCAGAGTATTTTTCTTTCCTGGCAGGAATTGTGCTTGCAGATGAACTTGATAGGTCAGCGCTGTGTTCCACAAAGTCATGGCTTGTCTGCAGAAGGGATAGGAATGAGTGCCCCCTTGCTTGTTTATGTACCACATAAAGTACAGTTGTGTACTCTTACCATAAATGTAGATGTTAGTGTCTTCAATCTTGCAGTCATGACTGTAGGGTTCTCCCCTGCCGGCAGGTAGTCCTCGGTCGGCCAGAATCCCAAACCCTGGGTCCGGCATCGGCTGCTCAGCCATGCTCCCTGACGTCAGAGCGCCAGGAGTACAAAGCTGACAGCAGACGCCATGTTCTCCAGTTTTTCCTGCCCCAGATGTCAGGTGTTCCAAAATGAGTAAGATCCCATACCCCTTGCAAATGCACCTCAGAAGAAGGGTGAAGGGAACCACACAAAGAAAGAATAAGAGGGGACAGGAGGGAGGGTAACACAGACTGCAACAGTGAAGACACTCGAACATCTACATTTATGGTAAGAGTACACAACTGTACTATGTTCGTGTTTCACTGTTGCAGTCATGACTGTAGGGTTGAATCCCAAAGCAGAATAAAAGGGAGGTGGTCAAAGTAGAGGGGGCGGCTAAAAGGCCCTGCAAGACTGCAGAAGCAAAGCCTGCCCTAGACTTAGAGTAGAGAGGTAGATTGTAGTGCTTGGAAAAAGTATGCACTGAACTCCAAGTTGCAGCTTCCAAAATGTCTTTGGTAGGAACTCCCCTGAGGAAGGCAGCTGAAGTGGCAGCAGCTCTGGTAGAGTGAGTCCTTATACTCCCTGGGATTTGCTTTCCATGGTGTGAATAGCAAAATCTGATTCCATGAGCAATCCATTTAGAAATGGTCTGTTTTGAAATGGCTTTACCTTGGGAACTTGAAGCATAAGAAAACAATTGCTATGATTTTCTGATGTCCTTGGTTCTGTCCAGGTAAAAACGTAGTTGTCTGTGTACATCCAAGGAATGCAAGATCCTTTCCCCCTTATTTTGAGGACTGGGGAAAAAAGTTGGCAAGTGAATAGTTTGATTTAAAGCCACTTTGGAAACCACCTTAGGCATGAAAGTAGGATTAGTCCTTCAAGACACCCTGTCTTGATGAAAAATAATATAAGGTTCCAAAGCCATGAGAGCTTGCAACTCCGAAACTCTCCTGGCAGAGGTCAGAGCTAACAGGATAGCTGTCTTCCAAGATAAAAACTTGATGTCAAAAGTGGCAGCAGGCTCAAAAGGAGGTAAGGTGAGTTTTTCCAAAACATAGTTGAGATCCCAAGCAGGTATGGGTGGAGATCTAGGGGGCCTTAAGTTCTTAGCTCCTCTGAGAAACCGTCTCATGAGCTGGTGGGAAAAGACTGGAGGGTCTGTATTATAATGACCAGAAATAGCAGAGGCATGTATCTTTATGGAAGAGAAAGAGATACTTATGTAAGAGGTCTGTCAGGTAAAGTAAAATCAGAGGAATGTTAGGAATAAGAGGATCTGAATCCTGAGTCTGCATCCAGGAGCAAAATCTTTTCCATTTTCCTGCAGAAGATTTCCTAGTGCTAGGACGTCTGGCTTCTAAAATGACATCCATAACCTGCTTGGGTAGGAGAGAATGAATCATGGACCCTGGATTAACCAGGCCGCCAGGCTGAGAGTTTTGACATGGGAGTGCAGAACCTGACCCTGGTGTTGGGACAGAAGGTTCGGAGTCTGTGGTAATACCCAAGGGGGCTCCAGACAAAGGTTTTTCAGTGTTGGGTACCAAAACTGTCGAGGCCAATTTGAGGCCAGCAAAATTATCATCATGGGCTTGTCCTGTTTGATCTTTAATAACACCCGTGGAAGAAGAGGTAGAGGCGGGAAGGCATACCCAGAGAGGTTTCTCCAACTGAATGATAGTGCATCCACTTTCCAAGCTAGTTCGTGGAATGTCATGGTGCAAAAAAATCTGTAGATGATTGAGATGGGATGCAAAGAGGTCTATGTGAGGACATCCCCAGACTGCTGTAATCATCTTGAATATTTCGGTGTCCAGCATCCATTCGTGTGGGTCCGACAGGTTTCAGCTCAGACTGTCTGCCAGGAAGTTTTGCTTCCCTGGTAGAAACTGAGTTTGAAGGTCCAGTTTGCAAGCTAGAGCTGTGTTCCATAGATTCGTGGCTAGTCTGCAAAGGGGATAGGAATGAGATCCCCCTTGCTTGTTTATGTACCACATAACTGTGGTGCTGTCTGTCCGTATCAGTAGCTGTCCTGGTTGTAGAAGATTCCTGAAAGCCAATAGAGCGTTCTGAACGGCTAACATTTCCTTTAAATTGATATGCAGGTGCTTCTGATACTTTGTCCAAAGGCCCTGCAGACAGTTGCCCTGAAAATGGGCTCCCTATGTATAATCTGAAGCATCCGTGGTTAGTATCTGAGTGGCTGGAGGCAGACTGAAGGATTTTCCTTTGTTTACAGTGCATGCCTTGGACCACCAAAGGAATTCCTTTTGAAGACGAGGCAGGACGGTTATCTGTATGTCTAAACTGTGGCAATGCTGAGACCATACACTTTTTAGGTACCACTGTATTTTCCTCATATGTAGTCTTGCATATGGTACGAGAAGGATGCAGGAGGCCATTTAACTCAAAGCCTGCAGGAATTTCCTTGCAGATAGCCGAGTTAATGTTGCCAAGGTTTTGAAAGTTGAAGCCAGCTGTAATTGCTTTTCGTATGTCAGAAATGCCATCTGGGTTGTTGTGTTTAGAAGAGCACCCAGAAAAGTTATCTGTTGTGAGGGTGTCAAATTTGACTTTATGTTTACAGTGAATCCCAGGAACTTGAGAAGATTCTGAACAAATTCTAGATGCTGGAATAAGACATCCCTGCAGTCTGCCTGAATAAGACAGTCATCCAGATAAGGGTAAATTTGAATTCCCTTGAGTCTGCAATAAGCTACTACTGGAGCCAGGCATTTGGTGAAGACCCTGGGCGCAGTAGACAATCCAAAGGGCAGCGCAGAGAATTGAAAGTGCTTCGATCCGGCCTTGAACCGGAGGTATTTTCTGCATTCCTGCCTGATGGGAATGTGTAAATATGCCTCCTTTAAATCCAAAGTTACCATCCATGCATTTTTGGTCAGCACTGGAAGTAGCTGCTGTAGAGTAAGCATCTTGAATTTTGGTATCTCGAGGAAAGAGTTCAAGACTGACAGATCCAGAATGGGTCACCATGAATTTTGCTTTCTGGGAACTAGAAAGTGCCTTGAGTAAAAACCTTGTCCCATCTCTGAAAGTGGAACCAGTTCTATGGCTTTCATAGCCAAGAGAGCTTCCACCTGGTTTAAGGCCTCTAACCAGTGATGTTTTGGAAGATCCGGCCATCCGCTTGGTCTTGGAAGGGTATGAAAATGGAATTTGTAACCTCTTGAAACCACATCCAGAACCCACTTGTCTTGGGTTATACGAGTCCAATTTAGGTGAAAGAGAGAAAGTTTTCCTCCGAGGGGGGCTTCCAGGCAAGAAGTTCCTGCAGCCCAACAGAGGGAGTCATTGAGCCTGTTTTCTATGGGCTTGCGACCTGTCCTCTCCTCCCCTAGAGGTGGAAGTAGTCCACCGGTCTATAAGAGGCTTGCATTTGAGGCCTACCTCGGGAGCGTCTATCTAACCCTCTGAGGCCTGTCTGAATTGGGAAAGGACCAATTTTTTGTAGGCCAATTCCTACTAAATCTGGGTGGCTGTACTTGTAAGAAATCTTTTACCGTTTGCATGGATTTTGCCTTGTCCTCCATCTTCTTTATCACCTCTTCAGCCTTAGGTCCAAACAAAACATTATGCTGAACAGGAGCATCCAATAACTTCGCTTTTACTTGATCTGGCAAGTTTTGTTCCTTTAACCAAGCATGCCTTCTAATGACTGTGCCAGAGGCAGCAGCCCTACAAAAAGCATCCAAGGCATCAAATCCACAGTGTAAACCATGCTTCCCAACTTGTTCAGTGGCATGCATTAAGTCATGTAATTCCTGATCATCTGCGCAGGCAGAAATGGAAGTTATCTTTTGTTTCAAAACAGACAGAAGAAATTGCTGGTATTTCAGCATATGAAATTGACAGTTTAAAGCCCTAATAGATAAAGTAGCAGAAGTGTACACTTTTTTGCCCCATCTTTCCAAAGATCTGGAATCCTTCTCAGTGGGAATGGGGTTTTTAGCAGTAGCGGCCTTAACCCCCTTAGGACCCTGAGAAATGGTTTCAGGATCAGCAGTAGGATTCTTGTATAAAAACTGGTAGGAATCAGGAACCCTATAATACCTGTCTGGCTTAACAGGAGCTGGAGGAAGAGAGTCAGGAGTTAAGCTAGCCTCCGAAAAAACATCATCCACAATATCCAAAATAGGAGGGATAGCCAGGGGTCTATGTTGGGGAAGAAGAAGAAAATCGCTAAGTCTTTTCTTAGATTCCAAGTACTCCTGTCCTTCCTAGTGAAAATGTTCCCTCATTTCATGTAAAGTTTCCCCAAAAGAGAAATCCTCAGGGGGAGAAGCTGAAGGAATGGATTCCTCAGCATCATGAATCCTCATAAGGAGGGAAAGAATGCTCCTGGTGAGAAGAAGAAACTGAATAGAAGCCTGATCAGAGGAGTCATAAAACACTTCCTGCCTTGGCCTTTTATCTGGAGGGGGATGTGAACCCCTAATCATAGTAAGTCCTCCACCATCTTAAGTAACTGCTTCTGAGAATTGGGTGCCGGATCAGAAGAGGCCTGGGCTGTAGTCTTTGATTTGGAAGGAGTCTTTGCCTTTATTAGAAGAGGAGTAGGCCTGAAAACCCCTTCGGAAGCCGGTACCTGCACAGCAGCTCTGGACCCATCCGAAGGAGCATTGTCTGAAGGTCCTGCAACAGAAATATTCACATGCCTAGTTGGCTCCTCATGGGAGTCCGTTTCGGCCATCGGTTCCGAAATGGCCGACGACAGGGGCTGCAAAAGCACCTCACTGACGACGGCCGAACCTGAGGCTGGCTCTGCTTGTACAATATCGTCCGATTTGGACCTCGGAGGCCTGTCTTTATCCTTGCGTCGTTTGTGAACTCCGGTAGCCGGAACAGAGTCAGACGACATTTTGTAATTAAAACGCCTACCGAAGTAATGAAATGCAAAATCGTACCTTCGTTTAATCGTACGTTGACTGAATCTAGCACAAAACCGACAACTAGCTACGTCGTGGTCAGGGCCTAAGCAAGGAATACAGTAAGAATGAAAATCCTTATGAGGTATTTGCTTCCCACATGAAATACAATTATTAACTTTTTCTGACATCGGACTGGAGCAAGAAAAAAAGTTTCCCCAACGGAGTACTTAGCTTTCAATAGGAGAAGAAAGTCTTCAGACTGAAGTAAGTTAATAAAAAAATTGTCAGGAGTCAACTGACCGGCAAATGCGAACTGCTATCACCGCACGGCAAGAAAGACTAGAGAACATGGCGTCGGCTGTCAGCTTTGTACTCCTGGCGCTCTAACGTCAGGGAGCATGGCTGAGCAGCAGATGCTGGACCCAGACTTTGGGATTCTGGCCGACCGAGGACTGCCTGCTGGCAGGGGAGAACCCTACAGTCATGACTGCAACAGTGAAACACGATGAACATCTGTAGTGTTGTCCATCTTTAGTAATAGTTGTCCTGGATGCAGAAGGTCCTTGAAAGCTGTTAGGGCATTTTGTACAGCTAGCATCTCTTTCTGATTGATGTGAAGATGCATTTGGTCTGCGGCCCACTTGCCCTGAATACATTTTCCTGCCATGTGTGCTCCCCTGGTATAATCTGAAGCATCTGTTGTTAGTGTCTGCCTGGCTGTGGGTAAAGTGAAAGGCTGCCCCTTGTTGTGGAGACATGCCTGTGCTCACCACCGACACTCCTGTTGTAGGCAGGGAATAAGTGGTATTACTGTTTCTAAACAGTGACAGTGTTGAGTCCAAACACTTTTTAGGTACCATTGTAATTTCCTCATATGCAGTCTGGCATATGGTATTAGTAGCATGCAGGACGCCATGAACCCCAATGCCTGCAGAATTTTTCTTGCAGGGAGTTGGGTTTTTGTTGCCATCAATTGAAAGTACCTAGTCAGTTGTCTTTGCTTGTCTGGCATGAGATAAGCCATCTGGGCCATTGTATATAAGCTGGCACCCAGGAATATTATCTCTTGTGAGGGCACTAGTTTTGACTTCTTTTCGTTTACTGTGTACCCTAGGCAAATTAGCAATCTTTTTACAAACGCCAGATGCTTTAGAAGAATGTCCTCGCTCTCTGCTTGAATAAGATAGTCGTCCAAGTAGGGATATATGTGAATTCCTTTTTGTCTGCAAAATGCAATTACTGGTGCCAGGCATTTTGTGAAGACCCTGGGCGCAGTAGATAAGCCAAAGGGCAGTGCAGAGAATTGGTAATGCATTGTGCCAGCTATGAATCGGAGGTATCTTCTGCAATTTTGTCTGATTGGGACATGCAGGTATGCCTCTGAGGTCCAAAGTAACAAGCCAAGCCTTCTTGCCCAGCATGGGAAGAAGTTGCTGTAGTGTCAACATTTTGAATTTCGGAACATTCAGGTAGGTATTTAGAGTAGATAGGTCCAGTATGGGTCTCAGGCTTTGTCCTTTCTGGTGACCAAGTCTTTAGTAAAATCCTTGTCCTTGTTCCTGTTGTGGCACTTTTTGAATAGCTCTCATGTCCAAGAGGGCCGTAATTTGTTTTTGTGCCTCTGCCCATTGATTTTGTGGCAGGTCTGGCATTCCTTTTGGCCTTGGTAGAGTGTGAAAGTGGAACCTGTAACCTTGAGACACAATATTCAGAACCCATTTGTCTTGGGTGATTATATGCCAATTTTGTGAAAAAAGTGCTAGTTTTCCCCCTAAGGGAGCAGCCAAAAGATAAGTGCTTGGCATTTGAAGGGGGAAGTCAGTAGGACTGTTTCCTATAAGATTGTGACTTGTCTTCTCCTCCTTTTGAGGTTGAAGCACCCCACTGCAGCGGTCTGTAAGAGCCTTGGGGCTGAGACCTGCCTCTTGGGCGTCTGCATCTGCCTCTTTGTGGTCTGACACTGGAAAGGACCAGTTTTTAGAAGGCCAATTTCTGCTAAATCGAGGTGGCTGTACCTGTAAGAAATCCTTCACTGTTTGCATAAATTTTGCCTTATCCTCCATTTTCTTTAATACCTCTTCTGCCTTAACACCAAACAAGGTATCATGCTGTAAAGGAGCATCCAATAATTTTGGCTTAACATGATCAGGTAAACCTCGTTCTTTTAACCAGGCATGCCTTCGAATCACAGATCCTGTAACTGCAGCTCTACAAGAAGCCTCTAAAGAATCAAAACCACATTGCAGAGTACGTTTTCCCACTTGTTCAGCTGCATGCAATAAATCCTGCATTTCCTTATAGTCAGGACCTTCTGAGCTTGTAAGCATTTTCTGTTTTAATAGAGACATTAAATAGTGTTGGTATTTAAACATACGGAACTGGCAATTTGAAGCCCTTACTGCTAAAGTTGCAGAAGTGTAAACTTTCTTCCCCCATCTATCTAATGCTCTAGAATCCCTGTCAGAGGGAACAGGATTTTTAGCAGTGGAAGCCTTTACTCCTTTGGGGCCCTGGGAAATAGTTTCTGGGTCAGCAGCATGGTTTTTGCAAAGAAATTTGAGAGAGTAAGGGACTCTGTAGTATCTATCTGGCTTGACTGGTGCTGGGGGCAAAGAATCAGGGGTTAAACTGGATTCAGAGAACACATAATCCACAATATCTAACACAGGCGGAATAGCAAGGGGCCTGTGCTGAGGCAATAAAAGAAAATCTGAGCCTTTTCTTGGATTCTGAATAATCCTGGCAATCTCCCAATGGAAATGCTCCCTCATGGTATGTCAAGTTTCCCCAAGAGAGTAATTCTCAGGAAGAGAGGCTGAAGGGATTGATTCTTCAGCATCAGAGTCCTCATAGGGGGGTAAAGAGCATCACTGGTCTGAAGAGGAATCAGAAGAAATGGAAACCTGGTCAGAGGAATCAGTCTGTATCCTGCCTAGGCCTTTTATCAGGAGGGGGATGGGAACCCCTGATCAGAGTAATTAGGTCTTCGGCCATTTTGAGCATCTGTTTTTTAGGCATGGAGGCCTGTCCAGGTGAATGCTGTACTTGTTTCTTTGTCTTTAATGGAGTTTTAGACTTGGTTGTTGTTTTAATGGTAAGCTGTGAAGGTCTGAAAACACCCTCAGAAACCAATGCCTGCTCAGCGGCTCGGACCCATCTGAGGGGTTAATTTCCATAGGCCCAATACCTTGAGCTTCCAGAGGCCTAAAAACTCCATGTGGGAGTCGGAGGCAGCCTGTGGCTCTGAGGTAGCGGGTGTCAGGGGCTGCGAAAGTGCCTCACTGCGAACCGGCGACTGGCCTAGAAGAGGCTTCATAGTCTGTTTTGGACCTCGGATGCCTGTCCTTGTCTGTTTTTTTTTTTTTTGTGTATTCCAGTTGTCGGCTGTTCCGACGGCATGGTATAATTGAACCTTCGGCCAAAATAATGGCGAGCAAAATCAAACCGACGTTTAATACTGCGCTTGTTAAATCTAGCACAATACCGACAACTAGTGACGTCATGGTCTGGGCCTAGGCATGGAATACAGTAAGAATGAAAATCCTTATGAGGTATTTGCTTCCCACAAGAAATGCAATTATTAACTTTTACTGACATCGGTCTGAGGCAAGAAAAAGTTTCCCCAACGGGGTACTTAGCTTTATTGAAGACTTCGGTTCTGAAATTCGAAAATCTCAGGAGTTGGCCGACCGGCACTTGCGAACTGCTTTTGCTTCGGGTACCACGCGGCAAGAAAGACTGAAGAAAATGGCGTCAGCAGCATCTTATATACCCCTGGCACACTGACGTCAGGGAAGAAGCGTCAGCAACAGACGCCGGACCAAGACTTTGGAACTCTAGCCGACTGCAGGACCGCCTGACAGCAGGATAACCCAAGTGTAAGGACTGCAGCAGTGAAAAACAAACAACTGAAGGTATAGCAGACGGGCTTTGGGAATCCATCTGAATGGGGTCATATCTTTTTTGGACCTCAGTCATTTCAGAACATTCCCACTTTAAATGTTTTTTCATCTTGTAGATGGTTTCTCCAAAGGTTAGATCTTCAACTGGGGAGTCAGAATAGACAGATTACCCCTCTGGGGAACCATACCCCAAGGGAGAAGAGATCTGGGAGGTGCAAGAGCGATTCTTCAGAGGAAGAATCAGACAGCTCTTCCTCTTCCCCCACAGTAGGGTCTAATGGTTGAAGCCTAGGGCTCAACAGTGGAGGAGGAATGTTAGCACTCCTTGCAGAAGTAGGACGCATGGCCATGAAAGCATTAAACTTTAAAAGCCTGCCAGTCAGGCATGCTTTCAGAAGGGGAACAGGTGTTCTCTCCTTTCTTTTTAAGGGGCCTAGCTGGCAACTGAAGGGGGGGGGGCCTCGCATCTGAAAACTGTAAAGGATCGGAGGGATATGATGGACCTGAAATCAGTGGATCACCCTGGCATCGGAGACTAATGTCGGTAAATAATCTAAGACATGCCCTCTGCCTGGGATTGTGAAGCTTTCATGGAGATACCCGCTATATCCAATGCGGCAGAACCAGATTCCTCTACCAGGCCGACACTGGTTACAGCCTGAGGGTTGGGGGGAGCAGCGGTAATGGTAGGCCATATGGTCTTGGCCTTCTTTTTCAGTGGTTCCAAAGGTACGTAGGATGAGGCCTCTATCCCTAACGTAATCGGTTTTAAACTCTGATTTTCTAGGTACAAGTTTAGAGCATGCAAATGACTACACCAAATTTTGGGCACAAATGCCTGACAAATAGAGCAGGCCTTGTAGTCGTGCGACCGTCCCATGCAAGATCATGGGTGTCCTTATGAGGAATCTGCCGGCCGCACTTACACTTGGCCTTTCTGGGTGACATGAAAGGCAATACAATAAGTAAAAAAGGACAAAGGTTCCCCAATGAGGTTCTCATCTGACATCTCGAATCAGACAGTGAGACTGAACACCTGGAGTACAACTTGTGGCTGAAGTTCTGAGGGCTGGTGCATGCGGACGTCACTTTTATGGTCCACGTTCCTTGAGTTACGTCAGATGTCCCACACACCACATAGGGACTAAAAACTTTTGCATACTGGCCGGACATACATGATGCAAGGAGTAAACCTACATGTGGAATACTGCAACACTGGGAATAGGAGGACATCTAATGCTACCTTGGCCAACGGGGAGTCGAAAGCAAGATTTTTGGCATGTCCCTCAATTTTCAGGACGACTTTCTGAATGAGAAAAAAAGGGAGGGAAGGCATATAGAAACAGTCTCTGTCATGAGATGGTGTCCACTCTACAAGCTAGTGGGGAGGGATCCCTGGTACAAAAGGTTTCCAACTGTCTGTTCTGGGGGGAGGCAAATAAATCTATTTGTGGTGTGCCCTACTGGTGGACAATGTCTAGGAATACTTTTCTGTGCAACATCCACTTGTGGTGCACAGAGAATGATCTACAGATGACATCCGCTTTAGTGGTTCTGGGATGGGATAGACTGCCTGCAGTGATGTGATGTTCTGATAGGATAATTCCCAAATTTTCATTGCTAGCCTGCAGAGTAGGTAGGACCTGGTCCCCTCTTGTTTGCTGATGTACCACATAACAATGATGTTGTCTGTGTAGATTTGAAGGGGGCCTGGATGCAAGAGAGGAAGACAGGCCTGCAGGGCTAGCTGAACTGCAGTCATCTCCCTCACACCGATGTGTTTTCCTAGGAGGGATGGTTGCCAGAGAGCCTGCACTTTGAGTCCCATTCATGGTGGCTCCCCAGCCCCGATCCCAAGCATCTGTGTGCATGCGCTGAGTTGCTGCGGTGGGTTGGAGGGGCAGGCCTGGCTTCAGCTGTATCTGTTGAATCTACCAGTTCAATTCTGATTTTAAGCAAAGCAGAAAGGGTATTTGGAAGTCTAAAGGGTGGCTGTGTTGGGACCACACATTCTTTAGATACTACTGTAACTTTCTCATGTGCATTCTGGCTAATGGCAACATAGGTATTGTGGCTGCCATAAGGCCCAGTAGGTGCATGAAATGCCTGGCTGACAAATGGTCGACCTGCAAGAGTTTCTGGAATTGGTTGATCAGGGAAGATACCTTGTCCTGAGGGAGGAAAGCCTTCATCAAATCTGTCCATATCTTGCATCCCAGGAAGGTTTTGCCCTGTGATGGGGTGAGGGATGATTTGTTGAGGCCGTGTGCGACTCCCAACCCTTGGAGCAGATACATGGAGAACAGATGATTTTTGAGGGAATCTTCCCCTTCTGCCAGGATGAGAATGTCGTCCAGATAGGGGTAGATTTGAATGCCTTTGGTCCTGCAGTAGGCTATAGCTGGATCTAGGCACTTGAAGACACTTGGTGCAGTAGATAAACCAAAGGGCAAAGCAGTAAACTGACAGTGTGAATAGGATCCAGCAAAACTTAGGTACTTCCTGTGGTTTGGACATATGGGAATGTGGAGCTAAGCCTCCTTCAAATCCACAGTGGCCATGGAAGCCTTGGCTGGCAACAGTGGAAGCAGGTTTTGGAGGGATAGCATTCTGAAGTGAGGGACTTTCAGAAGGAGGTTTAAGATAAATCCAGGATTGGCCTCCAAGGGCCGTTATTTTTTGGTGCCAGGAATAACCTGGAGTACCTTTTCCTTCTTGACCTGGTGGAACTGGTTCTATGGTTCCCTGTGCAAGATGATCCTGGATGATGTGAGGGATGAGGTGAAGTTGGTTTTTAAGTGGGAAGGGAGTGCCCTGTGGTGTGGGTGTTACTTGTCAAGTTAGGAAATCCTTTTTCCACTATTGCCAGCACCCAACAGTCTGAGGTGATTTCTTCCCAAAGGGGCAGACGGTGAGAGGCGTGATGAGAGGTAGAGGTGATCAAGGCAGTCAAGCACCGTTATTCCCATCCTGAAAGGACAGTCTGTGGGTGGGCTGAGAAGAGGCTGTCCTAGAAGAGGATTGCCTCCTTGTTCTTTTCCTATGTCTAGAAGATGCAGGTGCGGCTGTGTTTGATATCTTACTCTTCTCCAAGTTCTTAAAACAGTTCTGCAGACCGTTTTCCAAATAGAAGGTTATGGTCTAGTGGGCCATCAAGAATTGTGGATTTAAAGTCTTTAGGCAGTGGCTGAAGCCTAAGCCACAAGTATCTGCGTAGCACAGATGCAGAAGCAGCAGATCTAGTGGAGGCCTCTGCTGTATAACCGCATCTAAACTTGGAGATGCCAAGGACAGTTTAGATGAAATTTCTGTCTTATTTGGAGAATCAGGTAAGGAGGACAGTAGAGTTGTAACTTTGGATACCAAATCCAGAGTATATTTTATCATATGGGTTTGGCAATTAATAGACCTAAAAGCCAAGGTGGAAGAAATGTACATATTGCCTTGCTGTCCATTACCTTGCTGACCTTGTCCGAGGGTAGTAGTGGCAAGGAAGGAATGAGTCTGGACTGTGTCTGGGGCTATAGCTATCACTGCAGGGTCGACCAAGAGTGCCTTCAGTAAAAAGTTGGTCATCATGGACCTTGTAGAAACTATCTGGTCTCTCAAGGGCAGGTGGTTGAGAGTCAGGGTTTTTTTTGAGACTGATGCAAATGCATCTAAATATACAGGAATCATTGAGGGAGATGTCTGAGAAGGTGATTCAATCTGCAGCAGCTCAAAATGCCTTTTTTGATTTTCTGTCATCTGGGTAATATCCCATTTAAAATACTCCATTTTTATTACAGTCTCTCCAAAGTAGTCAAGCAGCCCTTCAGGGGGCACAAAATCTATCCAGAAGAGAATCTCAAAGCTGTGATTTTGTGGTCTTCCTCTGCCACGAGGATGGCATCTTCTATTCTAACTACCTTCTCTGCCACTGAGGGAGTTATCCCCACATGAATCCTGGAAATATCCCTGGGATTTATGGAACCAACATTTTCTTGCTTCCTCCGATTCCTATAAAAGGATCACTGAGGGGTAAAAAAGTGAATCCTTAAGACAGACAGGGTCGGTCTTTCCCGTTCACTGCAGAAAAGAATTTTTTCACAGAGGAGCCAAACAAGGAAGTTACATTAAAAGGGAGCACTGATGATAAACGACATGAAAGGTTCTGCAAAACTGCCTAACTGCATCCAGGCAGTTCTTACAGCAATGCCTGAACCAGCAGCCCTTGAGGTACCTTCTGCTGCACGTCAAATTAGCCTCATGGACAGATTTGATATAGATATAAAAGTGTGGCCAGCTAAGAGGATGATCCAACAATTCTCTGAAGATATGGACTCAAGAGTTCCTTGGACAAATCTGTCTGCAGTCTTGTAAAGTGCGCCAAACAGTTCAGGGACCTCAAGACAAAGGTCGCTGATGCAAATAAATGTTTTCCAAATCTCTCCAGCACCTTGGTCTACCTGTTAAGGGGCAGAGAGCTCTGTTCTGCAAGCTCCTCCTTCGTGGCTGTCATCATAACCATCACATCAACAAGGACTCCTTTGCTCCAATGTGGTTATCGTTTGGAGGGTCTAAAATTTTGTCTGGTTGATGTGGGATCAGTTCAACAGAAACCAGTTCCTTCCATGCCCAAGAGATTAGGTTGATAAGCTCATTGGCTTGGGGAGTCCCCCAAGACGTAGATGAGCCAAAACAAAGCACTTCCAGGAATACAGACTCCTCAGGGAAAGGTTACCTGACGACCAACTACCTTTTTGCTTAAGGATTTCCAAAACCTCTCCAAAGGAGGTATCAGATGGTGATCTAGGGGGATCCTTCACCTTCTTTGCACGTTCTCTTTCAGTGAACCTCCTCAGCAGGATGCTCTGGAGAGGTGTCCAAAGACAGGAACATCTTCTGTGGAGACTATCTGGATGCTACTTGGTACTGGCTGTCCTTGTTGAGTAGGTCTGATGGGATCAGAGCTCGCAACTAATGGGGGATAGGGGGTAGAATCTGAGGACGTATAAGACTGGATCTCTTGAATGAGAGAACACCCTCTCCACAGCCATGAAGGCCAACAGACTCGCAGAGACCTCCAAAGCAGGCAAGCCAGGACTCTGACCAGATCAATGGCTCAAGGAGGGAGCCAGACCAGAGCCATCTAGCAGCGAGGCTCTAAAGGGCAAGGAAGGCTCAGACAACATTAGAATCAATCTTGGCCCTGTGGATTTGAAGCAGATACCTCGGCTCAGAGACTCATCCCAATCCAAGTGAAAAGGAGCAGAACTGTTCAGGGAGACAGTCGGGGTCAAAGATGTTATTCCCTTCAGCACTGACACTCTGGTAGTCTCAGAATGTTCAGAATCTGGGGCTCAAACTGAAGGACAAATCAAAAAAGGCGATACAACTGTATGGAAGGTGGATGGAAGGCTCACGGATCCAATGGGAGATGCACGGTACAACCCCCATCTGGTTCTGAGCTCTTTCTCAAACTACCCGCTTCCACTTTAGATTCCTGGAAGACCTGAAAGATGAGGTGATAGACTGAGGTCTGGAGTGCTTCCTCAGTTTGCATAAGAGAGGAGAGGAGTGTAGCTGAGGAGATACAAGATCAATGATGAAAGCAGGTGAATAAGTTCAGTGTCTGAGAAAGATCAGAGATTGGATCAGATGGTCTCGGATCTGTGGGGTGAACAAGAGGGGTATACAAAATTACTTTCAGATCCAAAGGCTTAGGATTTATAAGTTATGTACTTATCATAACTTGGCATCTGTTCCATTTTCATTCTTTCTCACGATTGGCTTACTGATCAGACTGACGCATTTTTCTAGACTTGGGTTCCTGCCGCGAGCTCCTCCCACTACCCATAATTTCCCACACCGTACTTAACCTCCTTGGATCGAGTTTGTTGCAGACACTCTCTTACATACGATGTTTAATAAAAGATAAGGGAAAACCAAAGGCTTAAAAAAAAGAAATGTAGTGCACCTATAAAACACTCCACAGATTCTCTAAGAAACTTTAGATTGGGGGATGGCTGGGAGGGAAGGTGAGGAAGAATGAAAATGGACAACACAGATGTTAAGTTACGGACTGCACAGTAGTGCAGTGGTTGCGTTTTTGCCTCACAGCAAGAGGTTGTCTTGTTAGAGTCTTGGCAGGGGTGTCTTCTGGTGGAGACTGCATGTCCTTCCTGCATCCATGTGGGTTTCCTCCGACTTTACAAAGACATGTGTCTGGAGCATTTCTCCTGGGGCCGCCACTGAAAATTGGCTTCGCTCCAAGTCGGACTTGACCAGTAAACAAATGTTAGTCACGATTAAGTACATAACTTATAAATCTGATGTTGACCTTTTCAAACTTCCTCACAATTGGGTCAGAGTCCCCAGGTATGCGACTCTCAGTTGGTCTCAAGGAAGGATATGCTGCAGCACCATCAAATAGCTGATGAGGCGACTAGGGGGCAATGACTATTACGGAGCTCAACTTTTCTGCTTTCCGTAGTATAATCAGGATGAGTGGTAACAAGGGATAGGCATAATGAAGACCAGCAGGCCAACCGAACAACAGCATCCCTTGAGGATTCCCCTAGAGGAGGAACCACAGCAAAGTACCTGCTGCATTATTTGTTCGGTGGAGACACAGAGGACGCAGATCTGATAGCTCCATCGGCTGAAAATCAGATTCTCTACCGATGGACTGAGGGACCACTCATGGGGGATGAGAATGGACCTGCAGTTTGTCTGAAAGAATGCTGGACTTCCCCAGTATACGAGTTGCAATCAGAAATTGGTCTGAAGATATTGTCCATTCCCAGACTCTCTGTCTAGGAACCCAATCCTGTCCTCTCTGTAGGGAGGCCATGAATGTCCTGAAAGACTTGTAATGTTAGAAAGCTAGCTCTCATCTCCAGAACACTGGTATGCAATCTGGTCTCTATTGTAGTCCATTGTCCTGGACCATCTTTTCCCTTGGAATTCCCCCCCCCCCACCCCCAGTTGGGCAGTGTCCATAGTTATACTGGCTGTGGGGGAGGGAAGTAGAAATGGCCTGCCGAGTAGCAGATCATCCAATAGAATTCCACCATAGTAAACACCTCTTGCAAACTGGTGTCAACTTGATAGGAACAGATAGAGACTGGTAAAGAATAGACCATTGAAAAGCCATGGTCCACTGGAGAACTCACAAAAACAGAGCTAACAGGACAAGCTTGATGGCAGTTGCCACAGTTCCAAGAGCTTAAAGCATTAACCTTACCAGTGGAGACCGGTAGTCTTCAATAGTCTGCACTTGTTCTCTCGTTTGAATGCAATGGGAAGACAGATGCTACTTGATATGTATCCAGGAGAACCTCAATGAATTGCAGCTTTTGTACTGGGGATAGAAGAGATTTTTCCAGATTTATAGTAATGCCCAGGAAGCTGGAAATCCAAAACAAAATCCCTGGCCTGTAAAAGCTGATGCCTGGTTGGGGCAGTCAGAAGCTAGTCGTCCAAGTATGAAAACACTGAATCCCTCCAGTCTGAAGTGAGCTGCAACTACTGCCATGCACTTAGTAAACACCCTGGGGGGCTCTGGTTAGTCCCAAAAACAGAACTCTGAAATGGAAGTGCACAGATGACTTCTGGAACACCTGTCCATCTTGATGTGGTAGTACAAAGTCTATCAATCACATCCAATTGTCATTCCGCAGCAGTGGTAATATGGACTGAACAGTGACCATATGGAACTTTGACTTCTTCACATACTGATTTAAGCTGGTTAAATCCAGGACTGGTCTGAGATCCTTGGTTTTGTCTGGCAATAAAAAGCGGGAGCAAGTTCCAAATCCTCTGTCCAGTCAGAACCCTTTGGATGACTTTTGCAGTAGTTTTTGGATTTTTCGTACTGCATACTCCCCTCTGACTGGGTGGAATGTTGGAGAATTTTCTCCATTTTTCTGGAGGTGGAAGGGAATACAGTAGCCTCTGGAAATTATTCTCAATACTTATATTTGTAGTTATTTCGGTCCAGGCGTTTGGGTGTAGCTAAAAATGACCCCCAACTGCCTCGCGAGTAGAGCAGCCGGGCAGCACTTCAGGAATGCTGGTAGGGCTAATCAGAGAAGAGTTCCCTGAAGCACCGACTCTGGGGGCCGTCTCTGGAGTGGTGTCTCCCACTGAAACCTCCTCCTCTGCTCCAGGAAGAAGAATCCCTGCACTGATCTTGAAAAGACCCTTGAGAGTTTCTGAACTAGGCTTTCTTACCTCCTCATTGGTTTCTTGAGAAAGACTATTGAGGGGTAGAAAACTTGATCCCAACGGCAAACAGAGTCTTTCCTTCTTTCTTGCTGTGGGTTAAGTGTCTGACTGATGGTCTGAACAAAGATGACACATCAAAAGGGAGCATTCATAAGGGATGCCTTGAGGGGATGCTGACATCACTAAGCCTCGTGAAGGCATGCCTCCTGATATCAATGTCTCAGCTGGCTGCTCCTGAAGAACCTTCCTGCTGAAAGGAAAAGGAGCCTCATGGAAGAGATAGGGAAGAAAGAGTAGCCAACTGGGGAGATACTTTTCTTGAAGTATTCCACCGACATGGTCTCTGCTAGAGAGTCAGAATGTTCAACTATATCTCTCTGCAATCTACTGTTAATTTGACACATTTCACTAAGCAAAAAAGTAGCCGAGATGTACACATGCTTGCCAAGCCTGCCCAACTCTCTGGGCTCCTTGTTTGGCAGATGGACAGTTGACCTGTTTGGCTAGCTATTTTTTAGTTGCTATTGCCACCACCAGGACATCTAAACTCATGACCTTGGTCCAATCCAGGCAGTCGGGAGGGGAGAGAAACTTGTCTGGTCATTTTGGTATTTGACAGTGTCCATATCTCCTTCCATACCAGGCAGGCGAGAATCTATACGGTCATTTGAGGGGGGGGGGTGTCACCAAAGACAGACAGGCCTGTCCATAAAGCCTTCAAAAATGCAGACTCTTCAGAAGAGGGACTTAGGGCTGACCAGTCACCTATTTAAGGACTTCTAGTACGTCTCCAAAGGAGACATCTTCCAACTGTGATCATGGGGTTCCCTCTCCTTCAAAGCCAGTCTTCGGTGAGAGACTCCATAGGGGAGTCTACGTGCCTCCTGTTGCATGTATTCTTGCGAGGGACCTCCTCCACAGGATGATCAGGGGAGATAATGGAAGGACAGAGGGATCCCTCTAGGGCCATGTCTCAGAGAATTGTTGAGGCAGGCTGACCCTGGACAGGTATTGACAGGGCTCAGAGATCAGATCCAATGAGGTACAATGTGGAAGATTGCAGATTTGAGGTCAGATGTCTGAGAAGAGACTACCCTTTCCATCAATTGGAAGGCCGACAGACCTGGAGACATCCTCTCCAACCCTCTTGGAGCTGAAGCAGTCGAGGAAAAATGAGGAAGGACACACAGATCAGAGGTCTCCAGGGAGAATCAGACCCAAGCTGTCAAGCGCCAAGGGGAGGCGATGGCTCACACAAGGATGGAGCTGAACCCTTATCCCCAGATCTCATGCAGACATCACTAATCCAGGACCCACTCTGACCCAAAGATATCTCAGCACAGCCAGTCAGGGTTAACCTTCAGAGTAGAGGAAGACAGTTTTCTTGGATCAGAGGGCAACTCTCTCGGGTCTCTGCGATCCTGGGGCTCCGAAACTGGAGGTCACATTGGAGAAGGAGATGTGGCTTGGGACACGAGGGCACTTGTAGATCCGAGATTGGATGGAGTAGGTAACCCCCCCCCAAAACCCCACTCGAGAAAACAGAATTTGTCTTTTTCTGGTACATTAAATAAGTTATGCGAAGCTTGTTAACTTTTTTCACTGGCAAAGTTTGGTATGGTTTTTACAATTTAGGCACCCCCCCCCCCATTTGAATCTGCACTCTGAGAAACCTCCACATCAACATGTCCACATCTATCTCGGAGAGGCTCTTGGAGGAGGCCACTAACTCTTGTCTTGAATGCTTGGTGGGAGTTTGCAGAATTTTTGGTGGTCAGGTCACGGATATCGTCCTAATGGACACATCAGGAGTTTGGCTCCAGACTCTCAGATCCAAACAACTGGGAACTAAGGAAGGAGATGAATGTCTGGGAGATGCAAAAGTAACGTATTTCTTGTTGGCTCCGTCAGTTAGTGCAGATCCACAGGAGCAGAGGTAGGTCTCTGATCCAACAGCTTTGAATCCAAGGGTTTCAACAATTTTGCAAGTGGCTCTGAAGCAGCCCTTAAAGTCTTGTGAGGGCACTTTTGCTCTGAAGAGCCAGGAGTAGCTTTTGAGGATGTCTGAGCCCCTGGTGAAGGGCAGGAAGAAGGCAACAGTCCTTGAAGTATCAATTTGTTTCTGTGGTCAGCCACGGTCCTGGGACTGAACCCTTCACAGATGTCACAAGCCAACTGCAGGTGCTCAGCACCCAAACAATATACACACACCTACTATGCACGTCAGAATGTGGGATGTTATGCCCACATTCCGAACAGCACTTAAAACCAAAAGGCTGGTCAGACATGATAGCAAGAAACAAGCCAAAGCTAAAAACAAATTACAACCATAACACAAGAAAAAAAGCACTTTTTTTTTTTTTTTTTTTTTTTTAACTCTCAGAAAGGTGGAAGATGTCCCTAACAGACCAGAGAAAAAACACCAGAAAGGGAGAAGCAGCTAAGGTGACAAAAGAAAAGACTAATGCCAGCAAAAACTAGTGGGAAGGGAGGTAGAGAGGAACAGAAAAGGAAAATTTAAAAGTATTTCACTTAACTGTCGGTGAAAACAATCAGCTGTTGAAAAAACTCAAGACCAGAGAAACAAGTCTGTCAGCGATGCTGGCAAACAAGAACCGAGGGGATTAGTACACTATAGAGCACTGTGGCTCAATGCTGGAAACTAAATCTGTAAAAATGTGGCCAAGTTGGATTACAGGGTCGGATCCATAACCCAATCATGAGGAAGAATGAAAAGGATATCATCAGATCTATAGATTTCCACTATGGATCCAATGAGGTCGGATCCAAAGACCTCCGTAGTTTCTGTGGAGGCTTTAAGGATGTAGACTTAAGACTTACATGGGGATATTTCCTGTGCTCCAAAGAAGCCTTAGAATGTATGCTGGGGGGTTTGAGCCCAAAAGAAAGTGGAGGAAGGGGGAAGTAACTTTTTAAGGACTAGTTTTATTTCACCTTATAGCTATAGCCCTGGAGAACAAATGGTACAATTCGTAGACAGGTGTGCTGCTCAACAATAAAAACATACTGTCCGTGGGCATCCAAATTCGAAACCATGCCCACAGGAAGTGCATTTTTTAAACCCTGTAGGCTTCTCAGCCATAATACCTGCAAGCTACAGGAAGACAGGATTTTTTTGTTTTAACTAAGTAAAGGTAGAAAAACTACCAGCAATGGTAATAACCTGTTAAAAAGGGTAAGAAAGAGACAAAAAGGGGAAAGAAAGGAGTACCAACAACTGTACTAACAGTAATTTTCATAAGCAATTAAGCTGACAAAAAAAAAAACCCAAAACAGAGAGGAATAACTTCACAGAAATATGAGATTTTTTGATAGAATATATACTTACAGCTACCTAGACACTTGACGAAAATGCTTAGAGGGGATCCATATCTGTGAGAGATGGCAGCAAATGAGAACCAAGGTTGGGGATGGACTAGGGCATTATGAGTGGAAAGTGTGTGTGTGTGTGTGTGTGTGTGTGTGTGCGCGCGAGATCCGAGGTCTGCAGAATGTGGCAGAGTCAGATCCAAGGTCAGATCCATAACTCACACGTTGAACAGTGAAAAGGACATCAGATCTTCTTGCTATATCTGTCAAATGCCCTTCCATCTCTGTCACTGGGTATGGGGTTGGAAGAGGACAAAGGTTTAAAAAAATCCCTCTCCTTACCCAAACAGTAGGGTCTGCGCCACAGGGTTTTGAGAAATGAATTTGAGATTTAGGCACCTTATACAGCACATTCAGGGTATCTGATGCAAGAGATTGAGAATCAGTGAAATAACATGCAGAAGTGAATGCATCCTTCAAGGTCCTAATAACGAGTGGAACAGCTGGACATTTTGAGAAACCTACATGAAGTCGGTGGTAACATCTGAGTTCCTAAAATTTCCTCCTCAGTAAAAAAGATCCTTTATTTTGGAAACCCAATATTCTTGAAAGAAATCAAAAGGAGTGCAAGAAATGGTTTTCCTCAGATTCTGACTCAAAATGGGCAGAAAAAGATACATGGGAACCAGTAAGTCCTCCCTGTTCTGATTCAGAAAAGGACTCAGAATGAGAAGAGGATTGGAGAGACTGAAATGCTCTGAACCCCCCCCCCCCCCTTGACAAAACTTTGCCATTCATCCTTTGACCCCTTGATACAAAGTAAAAGTGGAATGTAGTGAAAGGTGCCTTCATTTTGGGCATTTCTTTTCCTTGGAGCCATCTGGCTTGTTTTATATGCACTGGATGTCTGGGCCTCCATAGAGTATCGGACTACCTCTTTCTGTACTAACAAAAGGTATTCACTCTGTGCCCTCAGATACAAGGGTCACTTCCCCCTTCTCAGTAGCTGCCCAGTCTTGGAGGATGTGCCTGGTTCCTCACCCTTAGTGGTACCCTACAGAGCAATTCCAGAGGGGACATCAGACTGACATTTCAAAAACTATTACAAGCCACAGTGGATTTGGTGCCTGACTGGGAAAGAGACTGAGGTCAAAACCTTTACCTAATGGAGGCTACTAGAGGAAGGAGAGCCTACGACCATGTAATGCAGAGCAAGGACATTCAGACATTTGTCTTCTAGAACTATATTAACTCATTACATCCAAGTGATGCCTCCAGGTGCATCTGCAGTTAACTCCTACTGACACCTATAGGTGTCAAATATTGCTTGCTCATATTTGCATCAATAATTCCAAAACCATGCCATGCACAAGGTTTTAGACAATTTCATGTCAAAGTTTAAACAATAGCAAAGTGAACTGCATTAACATTTGACCTCTATCTAGTGCAGGCAAATAGATACTAACTGTTTTATGACATTAATTTATATAGATATAATTTTCACATTCTTCTAAATATCTCAAGAACCAAGTAACACATACAGAACTCCTTAGCCTCATATGTTTGATGAATAAAATGCTGCTGACAGTATGTGTGTAACTTGAGTAGTTGCTAGATATTGTAAGTTTACAAAATATTAGAAATGTAATACTTACTGTGTTTAAAGTGAGTTATAAAATCTGGTTTAAGACCTAGAATCTAAATACTACCACTACAAAATAGTTTGTTCTGAAGAGTGCGCTATTTATACTTCTTTCATAATCCCTATGGTTCCAGAGACATGAACATTTGTTTGAAATGTGAGGACATAATTTGATTCTGTAAAAAGGCTTATGCTCCGTCTACTGTAAGTTGCAATGCAAACTTCCTGTTCTGCCTTGGAGTGAATGAGTTAAGGCTGTTAAGAGCAAAATAGCTGTAGGGGTTTGCGGGGATGGGGGGGGGGGGGGGACAGACGGACGACTTGACATGAACGGACATCATGGGATTGTACATTTATTCGTCTACCACACAGACTTTTATATTTATTAAACATAAATTTAACACACATTTTAGTCAAAAAATAAAAAGGAAGGTTCCTGAGGGATACTTATCTGCCAGGATGACTATGTACAAGCAGACAGCAAAAAAACAATCACAGTGTAGAAGTGTCTGATTAAACTCAATGGCAGGAATGTTCTGCATTTTGGCGACTTTCTTCTTTTATACCAATATTCCCCTTGGGTTACCTCAGACGTACTGTATAACTGGAAGGCACCCAAAAACTAGCCGGGCATCTGATCCTTGTCAGGATTATGTCCCATATGGCTTTACGCTGCTACAACAGTTATCAAAAAGAGGACATCTACAGTTTGGTGCATTTTGCAGAGATGCACTTTAAGCTCCACCTGACCTATGCTTGTCAAGTTAACACGAATATTACACATATGCATTTCCTAAAAATATACAACTCTAAAAATACACAACTTAAAGCTTTCTACCTCAGGTCTCTAAAAATGATCTGCCCAGCAGTGGCCAACCTGGACTGCTATTATAAAAAGTGATTAGTCAAAAATCAGCATTATCAGCTGCAAAAGCATTTCATCAGTACATTAGTGGAACAAAATATGACTAAAGCCAAGTAAGTTCTTGAAACAAGAACAAAAGTTTTCAGCATTTACTGCAGCAGTACTATCAAATAGAAAAACTCTGGACTCAACTTTTCTAATGCTCTTTCAATCTACTACACATTCCTGAACATAACTCTATAAAAGCATTCACTACTAACCTCTGGCCTTAACAAAGAGTGTGCTTTTAACAACTTTCATTTAAGCACAACTCTTACATCAGCGTCATTTTCTTTCAGTTTTGGGAAAGAGGGTCATCTGGAAGAAAAATTAATGAAACACTGCCTACTTTTATCATCAGCAGAGTAACCGAAGTATAACTAGTGTTTTAGCCAAACTTCAAATGCTGCATGTCAGGGGAAAAAAAACTTCACATTCACATTCAACAGACTGCTGGACAATGAACATCTCCAATAAACCAGCACAAGTTGAAAAAAATATTGTACTTCTAAATAAATAAGGCAAAGACAACTTACACCTTTGGTTCCATCTCCGGCATCTGAAAAATAAAGTTCCATGTTACACAAGCTTGTGCACAAAATGCATCTTTATATTACAACACACAGAATCACAAAAATCAACTGGGAATTACCCTTCAACTGCTTACACAAATGCCTACCAAATACAATTAGATATTTAGTTAGCAGAACATTACTCACCCTAATGTTTCAAGCATGTCACAAACCAAAGCAGTCCACCTTCCCTTAACTTCAAATACAATTCAAACATCGACCAGTGGAAGGCGAAACTGGACAAAGCACTAAGAGAAAAGCTGTCAACAATAGTCACCAGAACAGCAACTCAATGCAAGTCTGCAGATTTTTGGGTTGTTAGTCCACAACTACAGAAAGTGCAACATTATATCTACCATGAAAACAGCCACTTTCTTATACTACAAGTATGAAAAAACCTTCTTTAGACACTGTTTCCAGAAGTCTAAGGATTCAGTGAATAGCAGTTGTCCTACGCCACAACAGGCCAGTACATCTAGTGCCACATCTCAATCCTACCAACTTGCTGTCTACTACAGAACAAGTACACTTACTGCAAATCAAAACAGTGAAGATAAAGAGCAATGTTTAAAAGATTAGGTAATGGCCAGAGCTACAAGAAAGCTCATCAGCTGCTAGATAAAGGAATGGTTCAAGTACACCAGAAGTGCAACAGAAGGGTACTTCTGACTCCGATTGAAAGAAACTGTGCAAGTACAATGACGGTAGTAACCAGACTAATGATCACTTACCATACAAAGTTTTACACATGGAAATTAACCACAAGCTGTCATCCCCTACAACCAGAGGGTAAGAAGTCCAGGACATCTCCAAAGTGGGGCACATCTCCCTCCCAATAGGAAAACATCAGCATAAAACTCACTGGTTCATGACAGACTAACCATGCCAGCTTGTGTTCTCGGAAGTAAAAAAAAGAATAAAATAAACTAAAGGTCACAGGAAGACCAAAAACTCTGGCCAGATCTTCCACAGTAATGGCTGTCAAGTCACCCAGTGACTCTGCAATGAAAGGTTCACCTACTTTATTCTACAAACGGGCTAGTTAAAGTAACTGACAAAAGGAGGCAGGATTAAGTGGGACAGGAGCTCATACTTTAGCACTAATCTTGCAATCTGCTAGTACAGCTGTGTTAAGCATTCACCCTAAACGCAGTCATTTGATTAGTGTTGCGGTCCTCAAATGTGGGATATTCTGCCTACATCCAGAGCTTTACTCGATGCCTTAATACCAAAGGTGAGAATGGTACAAAGGGTGTAATGGTCAATGCCATCTTTGGAATCTTTCTCCTAAGGCAAGGAAAAAATACTTGGGAACCTTGGTGAACCTGATGGCACAGTCATCTGTTTCAGGTCCCTCAAAGGAGACGGACTCCCCCCCCCCCCCCAAACAGTAAGCAAGAAGGCTAGTATCTGACAGCAATTAGGGAGTCACCCCAACGCCTATGATAACAAAAATGAGCAAGTGTGGTACGAATGAATTACAGCGGCAGGGCTAGCCACCCAGCAGTGTAATGCTTGGCTCTAGATGGCTGTCACTGTTGAAGTGACACCCTGACACCAAGTGAAAAAATGGTAAAATGGGTTGAAGATGGATGGAGGGTAACTATACCAAGAGTCTACTACTACTGGCAACAGTTGCAATCTAATTATGGTAATTTCCTAACACAACCACACTACGTTTACTGCAGTATTGACTGCTGCAGTCCTCATTCGGGAAGCTTACCAAAGCATAATTCCCACTCAACCTCCTCTTTTTCAACATTTATACTTCTGCATCACCAGCAATATATGCATCAAATACCAATGGTTCTCTCTCAAGGAAAAAAAAAATCAGAATTACTCCCAAAAGTAACACCCACTCTAGTTTATCACCCAAGACCCTTCCCCAAACTGTCCTACTTCTTTGCCTCCTATAACTATCACATTGTATCTCTACAACCAACCCAGTACACTCAACATTTTCTAATCGTAACTTGCAGCAAAGATAGAACCCAAGTAAAATAAGATGGCCCAAACCCAGATTTTTACTATTCCTCCTAACTCTACTAGCCTTCATCACCAATTACCAAATCCACCTCCCTTAAATACCAAGGACTTCAATCTTCACAAAGAATGCCAACATCTACCCAGCCTTTCACCATAGCACCCTCCCCTCTACAAACTACATCAGATTTATCTATAAATATCTTAAAACTCAGTATCCAAATTTATGATCAAATATCAAACCAGGACTAAAATACAACAGGCCACACACTTCTCAGTAAAATATCAATTCAAACAGTTAGTGGAGATATTCCTCAATCCAGATCCCACTGTTCATAAAACCATCACCTCCAACCCCAAAAATAAACCAATCACCTAATCCTTTTCAACAAAAACAGAGCCCAAACTCACCTCACTAAATATGAACTCAAGTATGTGCAATAAAAGCCATAACATACATGCTTGACACTCGTGACATAGTTGTAACTACCACAACCTGGTTAAAAAAAAAATAACGAGATCACCCCCTCCCACAGGATACAATATACTCACACATGACAGACAAAACAAGTGTGCAAGTGTTATAGCAATAAACTGTAAAATTCCCTAACCATCACTTTATTTCCACAAGGAATACCCAAATTTAACAATGCCGAACTTCTAACACTTGTAACAATCAACAGGAAAACTATGTTTAACAGCAAGTGACCACACAGCAACATGCCATTACAGCTCACCATCCATCCACAACCCCTTTTAACCACTTTTACACATGGGAGTCAGGCGATCACTTTTTCAGTGACAATCTAGAGCCAAGGTTTACACCGCCGAGTGCCTAGACTGTTGAGGTGTCTCACACCACAAAATTGAATACATACTCACACCTATGGCCAATTTAGTGTCTCCAATCTACCTAGTGCATGAACAAACTGGCACAGGATAAAATACTGAATAAATGAAAAAAATAAGCTGCTGGCTGCAAAATATTCCACAGAAGAGCGTTTATTCACTACAAAAAGACCTTAAATAAACTAGCACCAGTACATAAAAGTAAAGCCCAACCCCACACCATGGCTAACAAAAATCACTAATGATAAAAAGGGATAAAGTCTGGAAAAATTGGTATAAAAATAGAACTCAAAATACCTTCCAGCAATTTCCACATCTTAGAAACTTTGCTTGTCCTGACTGACATGGAGTTTTGCAAACACCACCCTAACCTACAAGACTATCAAAACTACCCAAAACTTTCTGGCCATCCCTAAAACTACCTCACCCTGGCAAGACCTTCATTACCCTCTCCAAAAACAGACAATACAACAGACTATCGCCGCACAGTTTAATTACTACTTTAATCATTCTCACTCTGACAATACATTTGTTCCCCTCTCTCTACCCGTCCAACCAAAACCACCCACAGCTCTTCAATTACAGTCAAGTATCCACCTCATTCATAATGAAGCTGCTCCTTAAACTAAACTACTTCAGTAGCTGTAGACCAACTACCATCAGACTAATTAAAATGGCCGCAGAAGTTATAGCCTTCCCTGTGTCCACACTAATTAATAGGTCCATAACAGAAAAATATGCCTCATCACTGTGGAAAAATCCTACATCATAACAGTGTGCAAAGGCAGCATATCTACAGCGTTTAATAACTACAAACCAATAGCAATCCTCTCCCACCTCTCAAAAATATTACAGAAATGCATCCATATGCAGCTGATGCAATGCCTAACCTCAAATAACCTGCTCTCAAACACAGCATGGCTTTAGGCCCCAGTACAGCACCACTACTGCTCGCCTACATTTTACCAATGTAATAAAACAAAGATATACAACTACACAAGTAAAACTGTTTTTCCCTCACGGAAATGGCATGTATGTGATTTGGTAAAACTGCTTTTCCCACAGTAGCAGCATGTATTGGTAAAACTGCCAACTCTCAGGGACAGCGATATTTTTATGAATAGTTTAATACAGAGCCTACAAAACCAGGAAGAAACAAGAACGTGCTTTATGACAACAAAAGGTATTACACTTTTGAATATATTTTTGAATATCCTGTGATGCATTGGCTCAACAGAATGCACTTGTGTGGAACAAATATACTTCTGAATATTGTTAATGCCATTTGTTACAAAAACAGAGGTCTGTTGAAATATCTTAAACAGTTGAAAGCACACAGACATTCAAGCTAAAGGGAAATAGCCAACAGCAGAAAAAGTTACAACAATTGTATCAGCGAAAACTTTTTGGCACGCTGACAACCATTTTTCTCTGGATGAGCATAGCTAACAGCAGAAAAATTTAAGACTATACTACCAGTGAAAGGATATTGGTGAAACAATATTTCAGCTTGCTGAAGGAACCAGTTTTCTCTGGACTGAGACAAGAATGCAACAAAGACTTCAATAAAGGAAATTAATGTTTTT
Source organism: Protopterus annectens (assembly GCF_019279795.1). Classification (NCBI taxonomy): domain Eukaryota; kingdom Metazoa; phylum Chordata; order Ceratodontiformes; family Protopteridae; genus Protopterus; species Protopterus annectens. The sequence continues at coordinate 1,481,856,671 of NC_056743.1, read as the reverse complement.
ATCAAGGACAAAGTTTTGAAATTATAAAAGTGGTTGTAAAGACATTTTGGTGGACATTCTGTAATCAGTCAGCTGAAGACAGGCAGTGTACCTGACCGTTATAACCATGTTAAAATGTTTTAATCTCACGGTACTGATTGGTCGGCTTGTTTCAATAATTGTCATTATACGAATATACAGATGCACAGTCAAGTTTGTCAGTGATGCCACCTGCTGTTAATTTCAATTTAGCAATGATGAGCCAGGCCTAATTCAGACCCTTTTAACTATTCATAAACGTGCCACAACAAGCATTGGTTAAGTCTTGTTGGCTCCAACCGCAATAGTCTTGAAAAGCTCAGCAGTAACAAGAACTTCCAAGTGGGTGAAGAGATTTTGTATTTGCATCTGCTCAGAGATGTTCATCAGCATTTTCAACAGAGAGGGAACTTCAGGTTTGCAGTTCTTGTCTACAGACTGATCACCTGTTAGACACTGGTGAAAACAATAAGGCTCTTTCTAAAACATGGACACCAGCAAGGACATAAGTGCTAAATGCACACATTCTGTGCCCATAGACTTAAAACAGACTCTTGATAAAGTGTGGACATTATTATGTCAGTGGCATAAACAAGCCAATAGTGATGTTAAATGTGCTACAGCACTGTTTGGTATAGATACAAGTGAGAAAGTGTGTGTGTGTAAATGTGTTCATTATTTTGATCAGGATGTACAACAGTATAAAACTCAAGTTAAATATTTTAACTGTGGAGACTAGATCCTTGCTTTTGTTTAAAAATTGTGTTACAGAAATTGTTAGTAAAGACTACGCAGGACAAGTCAAAATTGTCAGATGAAGTCAAAAGTCATTTTGCAAATCAAGCTAAAAGTTTACAGGTTGTAGATGCAGCTAAAATGTTACTTACAGACCCTACTGCTCTCAGTGGAATGCTTTTAGCAAAGATAAACCAACAGAGCTTAATGAAAAACACATGCCGATGTCAAAGAAACATGACACAAGTTACAAAGTAGGTTAGAAACAGTTTTAAACATTTTGCCTAGGGCTGATGTTATACAGATGGATATTACAAAATGTACAGTAGTGCATACAAATAACACTTGTAAAGATTGACATAAAGTTTGTGCAAATGTACAGATTTTAAAAAACTGGTTATGACAAATATGCAGCTGTAGATAAGAAATGCCAGTTTAGCTGACATCTTAAGTGCTAAGAAACACGTATTGTGTGTGGTGACTCAGGATAAAAGATTAACCATACGCATTTATGTTGTACAGGGTATTAGAGAGCTAACAGTCAAGTTACAGGAATATGTTAAGATTTAAAGGGTTAAACATTACAGCAGCTAACAATTCAAAGTTAACACCTCTGTACTAGGTATGAACAGGTCAGAGTTGACTACATTTTTGAAGTACTAATGTTTCTGACAGGACACGAACAGGCAAAGCATGACAACAGAAATATTTTTAAGTGTGGCAGTTTTCTCTCGGTATTGATGAAAATGGGTTTGAAATAGTAAGTGCAGTAGGATGTAGGTATGTATAGACAGGTGGGGGATGTGAAAAAGGGGGTTCCCTATGTTATACTGACAGCTCGGAAGATCGACACACAAAACACCAACGCCAGAAGACTGACGAAGCAGAAGACCGACAAGTCGTAATTCCGACAGCGAAAACACCGACAGGGGTAACTTGTGAGCGCGACCCGGTAAGTGCGCGATAGTGAAGGATTTAGGGTGCGGGTAAGGGACTTGGGGTTAGTGTGCGGGTAAGGTAAGTGTGCGGTAGTGTGGGACCTTTTTGGGTTAAGGTTAGTGCACAGATATAGTTTTGTGTAAGGTGTAGTGTAGGTTTTTAGGTTGTTGGTGTGCTTGTGTTGTGTGTAATAGTGAACTTTTTGTTTTGTTAAGTATCGGGAATGTGGTTTGTCGGGCATGTGAACTGTTGTGTTTTTGAGGTTTCGTTCTTCTGGCATCAGTGATTTGAGTGTCGATCTTCTCAGCTGTCATTCTACCGTAGGGAACCTGAAAAGGGACATACTCTAAGTGGCATCAACCCCTCCAGCTATGTGAAACCCTACCGATAGGCAAATTGCAAATTTTTGTGTTAAAAAAAAACTGGGACACATCAAGCAGAACTGTGTACACTACAGAAACTGGAAAAAGTCAGATACAGAAAGGAGTATCTGTAAGGGACAGAGGAAAAAAGTCAAAAAGGAAGCAAAAGGTGCAAGATGACAACACAGGATCAAAGTGAACTGACTGTTAGCCTAAAGTAAATGACAAAACTAGGAGAAAAAGTATAGTTCTGTAAAATCTTACCATAAGTTTAGATGCCCTTCTCTTCTACATGCTGCTGTACCTATAAGGTCAGGGAGTCTGCCTCTGGTTGACTCATGCGTCCGGCCATTATACAGCAGATAAATGCTACGGCAACGGTATGTGCTATGGTCTGCCTCACTCAGCGTGCGTCTGCCATAAACGTCTGGTATAAAGCAGACGTCAGCATGCACCTACCGCAAAACTGAATACCGCCGGGAACCAGCGACTACAGAGTGGGTACTCAGGAGTCAGGCAAGCATCAGGGGAAGACAGGGTAAAAGACCATACAGCAGCATACAGAAGATTGGCCATCTAAAGTTATGGCAAGATTTCACACAACTATACTATGTCCTTCTATTCATATGCTGCTGTATCCATAATATGAGGGAGAGTGCAAAAGCTCATGCTACTAAGTATTGGAAGGGCAAACACAGACATCTTCTATGAAGCCATGAAGAATGGCCCTAGAAAAACCTGCTCTGGACCTGGAAATGATGTCCAACTTGTGGTGTTTAGTGAAAATGTGGACAGATTACCATGTAGCTGCTTCTAAAATGGCAGCTGTATCCAAACCCTGAAAGAAGGCTCCGGATGAGAACACAGCCTTAGTGGAGTGTGCCTTCACTGGGAAGGGAAGCCTTTTACCATGGGCTGTGTAGCAAAAGGAAATAGTTTGAGAGATCCAAGAGGAAATGGTTTGCTTGGAAACACAGGGTGTTCCAGAGCTCTTGGGTAAGAGGAGACAAAGAGCCTATCTGATTTGCGAATGGATTTGGTTTTGCCCGAACAGTATCACAGTTATCTATGTACATCTAAGAAGTGAAGGATCCTTTCGCTGGATGATGGTGAAGGGAAGAAGGTATGAAGATTGATGGCCTGATTTAGGGAAAGTTCGTTAACTACTCTGGGCATGAAGGATGGGTTAAGTACTTAAGCAAACCTTGCCCTTGTGGAAAACTGAAAAGGAAGTGGCCATGACGGCTTGCAATTCAGAAACCCTTCTGGCAGAAGTAATAGCCAAGAGAATAGATTTCCATGTGCAGTGCTGGAAAGTGCAGTCCCTGAGTCGCTCAATAAGTGGTAGGTTCAGTTTTTCCAAAACACAATTAAAGTTCGAAGAAGGGGGAATAGGCTACCTTGCTGGTCTAATGTGTAGTACCCCTTTTAAAAAGGGCCTGACTTCCAGTCTGGAAGCTAAAGCAGGGGAGAGAGGTAAACCTGTTGAGATAGCAGATTAATGTGCTTTAACAGAAGAGTATGACAAAACAGTGTTCATCAGTTCACACAGTTAAGACAAGACCACTGGAGGCTCTGCAGTCAGTGGTTGAAGTTCTTGCTTTGAACACCAAACAGAAAACCTTTTCCACTTGGATAAAATAGGATTTTCTGGTAGTGGGTTTTCTGGCCTCCTGCAGAACCTGAAGCACATCCTCAGTACAAAAGGTGTCTAAAAAGAATCAAATGCCCCATCACTTACAGAGTAAGGTTCAGGGTAGTTATTTGGAGGTGTATGAGAGCTCCCTTCTCTTGTGTGAGTAGGTCCATCCTGTAGGGTAACTTGTGGTGATTGCCCTTGGCTAAATGATGTAGAAGGGGGAACCAGCGCTGCCTTGGCCAAAAGGGTTCACCAGCAAGATTTGAGGTTGTTCTCTCTAAATCTTCAGCAGAACTTTTGAATGAGAGGGAAAGGGGGGAAGCATAAGCGAACATTCCCTTCCATGGGAAGGAAAGAGCATCCACTTTCCATGCCACAGGGGAGAGCAACCTGGTTCAGAAAGTTGGAAATTGCTTGTTCAAGGGGGGGGGGGGGGGGCAACCAGGTCTAACCAGTGGTATACTCCATTGATGGACCAGGTCCAGAAACACATTAATTTGCTTTCCTTGTTTAACATCCATTCGTTGGATTGAGTCATGGCCCTGCTCAGAGCATCTGTCATCACATTCATGGTAGAAAGAAAGTAGACATCTAGAAGGGATTACTCGTCTTGGGTGATCTCCCACGCCCACAGAGCCAGTCTCTGCATAGGAGGTACGACTTTGTCCCCCTTTGCTTGCTGATGTACCACAGTACAGTGATGTTGTCTGTGCATAATCTTAGCACTCCTTGGAGGATATGATCCTTGAAGATTTGGAAGGCAAAGATCAGGGCTCTCATCTCCTTGACATTGATGTGTTCCCTCTATAGTGAGAGCGCCCAAGTGTTCCTCACTCTCCAGTCTCCTAAGACTGCCCCCCAACTAGAGTTTTAAGCATCGATGTACAGGTCCTGACCGGGGGGAAGGGGCTGTTGGGGAAGGCCTAGATTGGCAGAACTCTGGGGAATTCACCAAGTTTAATTCCCCGGTGAGGCAGGGAAGGGGTACCATAAACTCCACAGGGTGCAGGTGTTATTTCCAGACTGTTCTCGAGTACCACTGAAATGGTCTCATGTGTAACCTTGCTAAGGGTGCCACAGGAATAGTGGGGCCATGAATCCTAGGAGCCTCAAATTCCCTGGCCAACAGGGATTGGAGATGAACTCAGAGGAAATGAGATGCGAGGGACAGAATCTTTTCTGGAGGAAGACAGGCCATCATTTGTCCTGTGAGAATCCTGCAACCCAAGAACACATGATGCTGGGAGGTGGTCAGAGAAGATTTTTGAAGGTTTATGGTAAACCCCAGGTGTCTCAGATGGGTGATGGTGTAGCCCAGGTACTGTTGGATCTGAAGGAATGATGCCTAGATATCAGCAGATAAAGGAAGAGTTGGATCCCCTCTGTTCTGGTAAAGGTAGCGACTGAGGCTAGACACCAACACTCTTGGGGCTGTAGAGTTACCAAATGGCAAAGCACAGAAAGTACAGTTGTGTACACTTACCATAAATGTAGATGTTCAAGTGTATTCACTGTTGCAGTCATTACATTTGGGTTATCTGCTTGCAGTAACCCTCAGTCAGCCTGATTAACAAAGTCTTGGGTCCTGCGTCGGTTACTGTCCCTTCTTCCATGACGGCAGGGGTATAAAACATGCAGCAGACGCCATCACATCAGTTTTTCTTGCCATGGATGTCAAGTGCCCCCCTCATGGGAAGCAATTAAATCTATAATAGAAGGATATACCTCCAACAAAAAAGCAAATACACCAAAAAGCTTTCTGAGCATAGTAAGTGAGAGTAGAGGTATAGCCAAAAGAAAAAAGGGGGCTGGAGGGAGGGTAACCAGGACTGCAACAGTGAATACACGAACATCTACATTAAGTGTACACAACTGTACTACGTTCTTCGTGTTTCACTGTTGCAGTTATTACATTTGGGTAGATTCCCAAAGCTAAGATTGGGAGGAGGAATTTAAATAGAATTAGGATCAGCTATAAGGCCCTGCAAAACTGCAGTGGCAAAACCAGCTCTGAATTTAGAGAAAATTGGAAAATGACAATGCTTGGTGCAAGTATGTACAGAACTTCAGGTAGCAGCTTCTAGGATGTCTCTTGTAGGGACGCCCTGAGAAAGGCTGTAGAGGTAGATGCAGCCCTGGCTGAATGGGGTCTGATGCCCTGTGGGATAGGTTTTCCATGGTGCTTATAGCAGAAATTAATGCAGTAGCCTATCCATTTTGAAATGGTTTGCTTTGAAATAGCTTTCCTCTGTATCCCTGCAGCAAATGCCACCAGCAGTTCTTCAGATTTCCTTTGAGGTTTAGTCCTGTCCAATTAGAATCCAAGTTGTCTGTGCACATCTAATGAGTGCAGTATCCGTTCCCCTTTGTTCTGTGGGTTAGGAAAGAAGGTAGGCAAATGAATGGACTGAATAAGAGCTACACTGGATACCACCTTGGGCATGGAGGGAAAGGTTCTGAGGACACCCTGTCCGCATGAAAGATGATGAAAGGTTCCACTGCCATAAGGGTCTGTAACTCAGTTACCCTTCTTGCAGAAGTGATTGCTAAAAAGAAAGCTGTTTTCCAGGAAAGGAATTTTAAATCTGCAGTAGCAGCTGGCTCGAAAGGAGGGAGAGAGAGTTTCTCCAAGACAAAGTTAAGGTCCCAGGCTGGAGTTGGAGCTCTCCTCGGTGGCCTTAAATTTTTTGCCTGTTTGAGGAACTGCTTGAGCAGTGGGTGAGAGAAGAGGGGCTCTGTGCTATAATGAGCTGAAAGGGCTGAGGCATGAATTTTGATGGAGGAAAAGGACAAGCCCTTATGAAGCACCTCAGTCAAATATTGTAGAATCTGAGGTAAATTGGGCACTGCTGCGCTTATCCCCTTGAGAATGGCTCCAGGTACAATTTTTTTTTCCATTTTGCAGCATAAGATGTTTCTAGTACTAGGCCTCAGCCTCTAAAATGATATCCATCACTGATTTACTGAGAGGTGGAAGGAGAGATTAGGTAATTAGCCAGGCTGCTAGGTTCAGGGCTTGCAGCTGAGGGTGCAGAATCTGGTTCTCCTGCTGAGACAACACAGGAGTCTGAGGCAGGTGCCATGGGGTCAAGCGTGACACTGTGCAGTAGGGGGTACCAGTGTTGGCATGGCTAGTCTGGTACAATTAAAATAGCCCTTGGTTTGTCCTGTTTGATCTTTATTAGTACCTTGGAGAGCAGAGGCAGAGGAGGAAAGGAATAAACAGATAGGTTTTTCCAGCTGAAGGATAGAGCATCCACTTTTCCAAGCTAGTTTGCTGGGAATCCTTATGCAAAATTTGTCCAACTGATGGTTCTGGGGAGGGGGGTGCAAACAGGTCTATATCTGGGCTCCCCCATTTGCTTGTCAACATGTTGAAAATCCTTGGTTCCAGTTTCCACTCGTGTGGGTCCACAAGGTCTCTGATTAGTCCCCTCTGCCAGTGTATTTAGTTTTCCTGGCAGGAATTGAGCTTGTAGATTCACTTGGTTGCTCAAGGCTGTGTTCCACAATGCCATGGCTAGTCTGCAGAGGGGGTAAGAGTGTGTACCCCCCTGCTTATGTACCACATGACTGTGGTGTTGTCCATCTTTACCATTAGTTGTCTTGGACGAATGTGGTCCTTGAAGGCTGTCGGAGCACTCTGTAAGCTAACATTTCCTTTTGATTTATGTGTAGGTGCATTTGACTTGGGTTCAATTAGCCCTGAATGCACTTTCCTGCCAGGTGAGCCGTCCATGCATAGTCTGATGCATCTGTTAAGGTTTGGGCGGCAGGGGGTAGTGTGAATAGTAGTCCCTTGTTTTGGCGACAGGCCTCTGCCCACCAAAGGAACACTAGGCGTAGGCAAGGTGCGATAGGAATCATAGCTTCTAGCTCCTGTGAATTTTGACACCATAGGCTTTTGGGATACCATTTCAGTCTTCTCATATGCAGCCTTGCATATGGAATTAGAAGAATGCATGAGGCCATGAACCCAAAGGCTTGCAGTATTTGCCTTGTTGATAACTGGGTTTTTGTGGCCACTTGTTTGAAGTAGGTTGTCAAATTAGTCCATTTCTCTGGTGTGAAAGCCATCTGGGAAGTTGTATTCAAGCTTTAGGAATATAATTTATTGACAGGGTACCAGGAGTGATTTCTTTCCATTTATGGTGTACCCCAGACAAGTCAGTACCCTTTGAACAAAGGCCAGATTCAAAAGTATGCCCTGGCTTTCTGCCTGAAGGGCACAGTAGATAAGCCAGAGGGCAGTGCAGAAAACTGATAGCGCATGTAGCCTGCTTTGAAGCATAGGTATTTTCTGCAAGACTCCTTGACAGGGATGTGCAGGTATGCTTCTTTTAAGTCTAGTGTTGCCAACCGTGCATCTATGCCTAGCATAGGAAGCAGCAGGTGAAGTCAGCATCTTGAATTTTGGAATCGCCAGAAAGGTATTTAGAGTAGAAAGGTCCAGGACAGGACACCATGTATTGTCTTTTCTGGGTACCAGAAAAAGTCTTGAATAGAAACCTTGTCCCTTTTCCTCTTCTGGTACCAACTGAATAGCCCCCATGTTTAAGAGAGAGAGTACTTGAATTTGGGCCTCTGCCCACTGACTTGGGGGTAGGTCTGGCCATCCACTTGGTGTTGGTAAGGTGTGAAAGTGAAATCTGTATCCTTGGGACACTATTTAAAACCCATTTGTCCTGGGTAATGAGTTCCCAGTTTTTGGCCTGGAGACCAATCTTTCCGCCTAAAGGAGCATTCAGTTGGGAAGTGCGTGGAAGTTTTAAAAGCAAGTCATCGAGACAGTTTTTCAAAGGGGGGAGTCTTACTACTCCCTGATTTGGGTGCGGAACCCCCCCCCCCACTGCTTAGTCTTGTGTATCCCCTGGGACTGAAACCTGGGGTTTCTGCTGTCTGGGTTTGGCTTGAGAAGACCTGGAAGGGGCTGGAAAGGACCAATTCTTAGAGGGCCAGTGCCTACTAAATCTAGGAGGCTGAACTTGTAAGAAATCTTTAACTGTTTGCATAGACTTGGCTTTATTTTCCATCTTTTTAAGAACTTCCTCGGCCTTGTTGCCAACAGGCGGTCCTGATTTAAGGGAGCATCCAACAATTTAGCTTTAACATCATCAGGCAAAGATTGCTCCTTAAGCCAAGCATGCCTTCTGAGCACTGACCCAGCAACAGCAGCCCTGCAAGAGGCCTCTAATGAAATAAATCCACACTGCAAAGTATGTTTTCCAACCTGTTCAGCAGAATGCATTAAATCCTGTAATTCTTTATTTTCACCACAGTCAGGAATCATCATTTTCTGTTTAAGCAATCCAGTAACATGTTGCTGATACTTTAACATATGAAACTGGCAGTTTAAAGCCCTAATGGCTAAGGCTGCAGAAGTGTAAACCTTCTTACCCCATCTATCCAGCGCCCTGCAGTCTCCATCAGGAGTAGGATTTTTAGCAGTAGAAGCCTTAATGCCCTTGGGTCCCTGTGAAATAATCTCTGGATCCACAATAGGATTTTTAAAAAGGAACTTGTGTGAATCAAGAACCCTGGAATATCTGTCAGGTTTTCTGGGAGCAGGAGGCAAAGAATCAGGGGCCAAACTAGATTCCGAAAAAGCATCAACAATGTCTAGTACAGGAGGAATAGCTAAAGGCCTATGCTGAGGCAGGAGTAAGAAATCCCCAAGCCTCTTTTTTGAATCAGAAAAATCCTGGCTTTCCCAGTGGAAATGCTCCCTTAGAGTATTTAAGGTTTCACCAAAAGAAAAATCCTCTGGAGGGGAAGCAGAGAGAATAGAGTCCTCTGCATCAGAATCCTCATAAGTAGATAAGGGCAAATCCAGATCAGAAGAATCAGAAAAATAAGAATCCTGGTCAGAAGATTCATAAACATCAGTCTTGGGTCTCTTAAAAGGGGGAGGTTGGCTTACCCTGATTAGAGTTATAAGATCTTCAGCCATTCTTATCATTTGTTTTTTTTGCCATAGAGGCCTGAGCATGTGGCCTAGGCGTCGTCTTTTTAGGCATGGTTTGAGATTTAGGCCTAAATGAAGGAGGCGCCGGTTTAATATTCAAGTCTGTAGGGCCTGAATACACCCTGAGAAGCTGGTGCCTGCACAGCGGCTCCGGACCCATCCAAGGTAGAGACATCCACAGGTTCCACAGTTGAAGCATCTCGCGACATACCGGACTACAAATGGGTCTCAGTAGAGGCCTGCGAATCAGAAGTAGCCGGTATCATGGACTGCGAAAGCACCTCACTGAGTACCGGCGAACTGGCGATTGGCGTAGGAGAAGCATTGCCAGCAATTTTGGACCTCGGCAGCCTCTGTCTATCTTTGCGTTTTTTCGAAATTCCGGTAGTCGGATGGCTAACCAACACATTAAACTGAGAACCAAAATATTTAGAGGCAAAAATATACAGTCGACAGATAGTGTGCTGATTAAATAAAGCACAAAACTGACAGCAAGGTACATCGTGGTCAGGGCCTAGGCAAGGAATACAGTACGAATGAAAATCTTTGTGAGGTATTTGCTTTCCACAAGTAATGCAATTATTAACCTTTACTGACATCGGTAAGGTGCAAGAAAAAGTTTCCCCAATGGGGTACTTTGCTTTAGTTGAAGACTTTGGATCTGAAACTCAAAGGAAAATTTCAGGAGTCGGCCGAACGGCACTTGCGAACTGCTTCTGCTTCAGGTACCGCACGGCAAGAAAGACTGATGTAATGGCGTCGGCTGCAAGTTTGATACCCCTGACGACCTGACGTCATGGAAGGGACAGCAACCGACGAAGGACTCAAGACTTTGTTAATCAGGCCGACTGTGAGCTACTGCAAGCAGATAACCCAAATGTAATGACTGCAAAAGTGAAACACGAACATCTGAAAATGCACAGAACCCACAGAGAAATGAAGGAATTTCCTGAAAAGTAAATGGATAGGAATGTGTAGGTAGGCATCATTTATATCCAAGGACACTATAAAGGCCTGAGGAGGGATCAGGGGAAGGAGGGTAGGGAGGGGCCTTGAACAGGGTATTCAGATGGGATAGATACAAGGTAGGTCCCTCCAAGGACCTTCGTTCCTGGGAACAGGAACATTCTGGAGTAAAATCCTTTCCCTCAAGTGTTGAGGTACCTCGAACTGTACCTTGAGAGGAGGGCCTGCAAGACTGGAGGAAGTGAAGCCATTTGGTCTTGAGGGGGTTGAGTAAAGTACAGTTTTGTACCTACCATAAATGTAGATGTTAGAGTGCTAATACAGCTGCAGTCATAACAGATGGGTTCTCCTGCCGTCAGGCGGGTCCTCGGTCGGCCGAATTCCAAAGTCTAGGTCTGGCGTCTGTTGTCATCGCTTCTTCCCTGACGTCAGTGCGACAGAGGTATAAAGGAACCAGCAGACGCCATTTTCATCAGTTTTTCTTGCCCCAGATGTCAGGTGCCCCCAGAAGGAAGGCAATACATACATTTGTGTAATAATGCAGTGCAATATAATCAAGATACAGTAGTTGCAAGCAAATGCATCATAAATGAATACCCCAATCAAGTAGTATGAGGATGTGTCAGCCTATAGGCCTGTCCCAAGAGGGGAAGGAGGGAGGGAAACCTGGACTGCAGCTGTATTAGCACTAACATCTACATTTATGGTAGGTACAAAACTGTACTATGTTCATCGTGCATACAGCTGCAGTCATAACAGATGGGTAGAATCCCAAAGCTAAGAAATGGGTGGTAGGCACTAGGTGGAACTAGGAGGAGCCAAAATGCCCTGCAAGACTGCAGTGGCAAAGCCTGCTCTAGATTTGGAGTATAATGGTAGGTTGTAGTGCTTGGAGAAGGTATGCAAAGAACTCAAAGTGGCTGCTTCCAAAATATCCTTGGTAGGAACTCCTCTGAGGAAGGCTGCAGAGGTGGCTGTGGCCCTGGTGGAATGAGTTCTAATGTCTGTAGGTACAGCTTTGCCATGAAAGGAATAGCAAAAACGTATGCAGTGGGCTATCCATTTTGAGATTGTCTGTTTGGAAATTGGCTTTCCTTGAGCTCCTACCGCATAGGCCACAAAGAGCTGTTCTGATTTTCTGAAAGGCTTTGTTCTGTCCAAATAATAATGCAGTTGTCTGTGGATGTCCAAGGAATGTAGTAATCTCTCCCCTTTGTTTTCAGGATTAGGATAAAAAGTAGGTAAATGTATGGCCTGATTTAAAGCTACCCTGGATACCACTTTAGGCATAAAGGACGGGTTGGTTCATAAGGAAACTCTGTCCTGATGGAAGATGATAAAAGGCTGTACAGCCATGAGAGCCTGTAGTTCTGAAACTCTACGAGCTGAGGTGATAGCCAGAAGGAAAGCAGTTTTCCAGGACAAATATTGCAAATCTGATGAGGCAGGAGGCAAGGTCAGTTTTTCCAGAATGAAATTAAGATCCCAAGCAGGTATTGGTTGTTTCCTTGGAGGTCTTAAATTCTTACCCCCTCTGAGGAACTGTCTTAAGAGAGGGTGAGAGAATAAAGGAGGATCAGTGTTGTATTCTGCAGAAATGGCAGAGGCATGGATTTTGATGGAGGAGAGAAAGTCCACTGCTTAGCAGTTCAGCCAAATATTGTAGTATTTGAGGTAAATTCAGTTTTCCAGGATCCTGGCCCTTTTTCTCATTCCAGACACAAAAACGTTTCCATTTTGCGGAGTAAGCTTTTCTAGTTGATGGTCTTCTGGCCTCCAAAATGACATCCTGCACCTTCTTGGAGAGTAGGGCCTGTTGTGATGCTAAGGAATCTTCCATGCGGCCACATTGAGTGTTTTTATCTGGCTGTGAAGAGTTTTGAAGCTGTGCTGAGTCAGAAGAAGAGGCATTAGAGGCAGGGTCCATGGTGGTGAATGAGTCAGGCTCCTCAGGAGTGGGTACCAGTGTTGCCTTGGCCAGTCCGGAGCAATGAGAATCATCTTTGGTCTGTCTGCTCTGGTCTTCAATAGAACTTTGGGCAGCAGAGGAAGAGGTGGGAAGGCATAAACTGTCATTGATGTCCAACTGAAAGAGAGAGCGTCCACCCTCCAGGCCTTTGTATGGAAGATCCTTGAGCAGAATTTTGTCAATTGATGATTTTTGTGGGAGGCAAAGAGCTCCATGTCTGGCCTTCCCCATTCTTGGATTATCTCTGTAAAAACTTTTGGATGCAATTTCCATTCGTGTGGATCTGTCGTATTCCTGCTTAAGTTGTCTGCCAGCATGTTTTCCTTGCCTGGCAAGTACTGTGCTTGTAGTTCCATTTGTAAGTCCAAGGCCATGTTCCAAAGTGACATGGCCAGTTTGCATAGGGGGTAAGAATGTGTTCCTCCCCGTTTGTTTATGTACCACATAACTGTGGTGTTGTCTTGTTCTCATCAATAGTTGACCTGGTTGTAGAAGGTTCTTGAAAGCTATAATAGCATTTATTACTGCTAGCATTTCTTTTTGATTGATGTGAAGGTGCTTTTCTTTTTGGGACCATTTGCCCTGAATGCACCGATCTGTCATGTGCGCCCCCCAGGCGTAGTCAGAGGCGTCTGTTGTGATGACTTGATTTGCTTGAGGCTTGCTGAATGGAAGGCCTGTGTTGGTTTGACATGCTTGAGCCCACCACAGAAATTCCTTTTGCAGACATGGAATTAGTGGCATTATTGTTTCCAAACTGTGGCTGTGTTGAAACCATATGTTTTTCACGTACCACTGTAGTTTCCTCATATGCAGCTTTGCACATGGGATTAGCAAGATGCAAGATGCCATGAATCCCAGAGCCTGCAGGATTTTCCTTGTAGTCAGCCTGGTGCAATTTGCTAGTGTTCTGAAGTATTGAATTAGTTGCCCCTGCTTCTCTGGCGTGAGGTAGGCCATCTGGGTGTTTGTATCGAAATTGGCACCCAGGAAAATTATCTTCAGAGAGGGTATTAGCTTTGATTTCTTTTTGTTGACTGTGTATCCCAGAGAGTTCAACAACATTATTACATAAGCCAGATGTTTCAGAAGAATGTGCTTGCTGTCGCTTGGATCAGGCAGTCGTCCAAATAGGGGTATATTTGTATCCCTTGAAGTCTGCAGTAGGCAATTACTGATGCCAGGCATTTCGTGAATACTCTGGGCGCAGTAGATAAGCCAAAGGGCAATGCAGAGAATTGATAATGGGTTGAACCTGCAAGAAATCTGAGGTACCTTCTGCAATTTTGTCTGATTGGGACATGCAGGTATGCCTCCTTGAGGTCCAATGTTACCAGCCAAGACTCCTTGCCCAGCATGGGAAGAAGTTGCTGTAGGGTGAGCATCTTGAATTTTGGCACGAGTAGAAATGTGCTTAGGATGGATAGGTCCAAAATAGGTCTCCAATCTTTTCCCTTCCTTGGCACCAGAAATAGCCTGGAATAAAAACCTTGACCTTGTTTGTGCGTAGGCACCTCTTGAATAGCTTTCATGTTTATGAGATCTGTAATTTGCCTTTGTGCCTCTGCCCTTTGATTTTGTGGCAGGTTTGGCATGCCTCTCATTTTTGGAAGGGTGTGAAAATGGAATTTGTAGCCTCTGTTTATAATGTCCAGGATCCATTTGTCCTTGGTGACAATATGCCAATTCTTTGAAAATAATGCCAGCTTTCCTCCTAAGGGGGCTGCCATTTGAGACTTGGTTGGCATGCAAAGGGGAAGTCATTGGGTTTGCCTTCTGAAAGATTGCGAGTTATCCTCTCCACCTCTGTGTAGGAGCTTGCCACTGTCTGCCTCTACACGATCCTTGGGATTGTCCTCTGCCCCTTGGGCGCCTGTATCTGCCTCTTTGGGGTCTGTCCGTAGCAGGAAAGGACCAGTTTTTGGAAGGCCAATTTCTACTAAAGCGTGGGGGTTGTACCTGTAGAAATTTGTTCACAGTTTGCATTGATTTAGCCTTTTCCTCCATTTTCCTTAACACCTCCTCGGCCCTAGCACCAAATAGTACATCCTTTTGAAGAGGGGCGTCTAGTAATTTAGCTTTGACATGATCAGGTAAGGCTTGTTCCTTGAGCCAGGCATGCCTACGTATGACTGATCCTGTAACAGCAGCTCTACATGAGGCCTCTAGAGCATCAAAACCACATTGTAAGGTATGCTTACCCACTTGTTCTGCACTATGCATCAAATCCTGCAACTCCTTCAAGTCTGGATGTTCAGGTTGTGACATTTTACTTTTCAATTGTGATAACAAAAACTGTTGGTATTTTAGCATATGAAACTGACAGTTTAAGGCCCTCATGGATAAGGTAGCTGAGGTATATACCTCTTTTCCCCACCTTTCTAAGGATCTGGAGTCTCTCTCGGAAGGTAGTGGATTTTTAGCAATGGAGGCCTTAACTCCCTTGGGGCCCTGTGAGATGGTTTCTGGGTCAGCAGCATGGCTCTTGTATAGAAATTGGTGCGAGTCAGGAACCCTATAGTACCTGTCAGGCTTAACTGGAGCTGGAGGTAGAGAGTCCGGGTTAAGGCAGGCCTGCGAGTAAACATCATTTAGGATGTCCAAGACAGGAGGTATAGCCAGAGGCCTGTGCTGAGGTAGCAATAGAAATTCCCTGAGCCTTTTCTTGGAATCAGAATAATCTTGGCCTTCCCAGTGGAAGTGTTCCCTTAAGGTATGCAAAGTTTCCCCAAATGAGTAATCCTCTGGGGGGGAGACAGAAGGGATGGACTCCTCCACATCAGAGTCTTCAAAAGGGGAGTAAGAATGTTCCTGATCATCAGAGTGCTCTGAAATAATGGAGCCCTCATCAGAGGAGGGGGAATCTTCCTCCACTCTGGGCCTTTTGTCCGGTGGGGGCTGAGAGCCTCTGATAAGAGTAATTAAATCCTCAGCCATTTTAAGCATCTGTTTCTTAGGCATGGGGCCTGGAGATGGGCCCTGTGTAGCTGGTCTCAGAGTGCATGGTTGCTTTAGACTTTGTGAAAGCCTTGATGGAGAAAGAAGAAGGTCTGAAGACATCTTGAGTGGAGGTGGACCTGTCCACATTCTGAGTTTCAACGCCAAGAGTGGCTTCGGTATCTGTAGTCGGGGTGTGGGCCGAGGAGCCTGTGACCTCGGGTACAGGAGACACCGCCAAAGAAGTGTCGTCGGTAGTCAGGGGCTGCGTAGGCGCCTCGCTGAGAACCAGACCACGTGTAGTCGGCTTTGGCGTGGTGTCGGTAGAAGCAGCGGACCTAGTGTGTCGGTCCTTGTCTTTGCGTTTTTTTAGACATAACCGGAGTCGGAGTATCCGACGACATAGTATAGTTAAATGCTTTCCCAAAATAATGCTGGGCGAACTCCGCCCGATGCTTAATAGTGCGTTTGTTGAAAGTAGCACAAAAGCGACAGACCGAGACGTCGTGGTCTGGGCCTAAACAAGGTATACAGAGGGAATGGAAATCCTTATGCGGTATTTGCTTCCCAGAAGAAATACAATTATTAACTTTGTCTGACATCGGTCTGAGGCAAGAAAAGTTTCCCCAACGGGGTACTTAGCTTTTAAGAAGATTTCGGTTTCCAATTTTTCGTAATCTCAGGAGCTGGCCGACCGGCACTTGCAAACTGCTTCTGCTTCGGGCACCGCGCGGCAAGAAAGACTGAAGAAAATGGCGTCAGCTGGTTCCTTTATACCCCCTGTCGCACTGACGTCAGGGAAGAAGCGACGACAACCGACGCCGGACCTAGACTTTGGAATTCGGCCGACCAAGGACCCGCCTGACGGCAGGAGAACCCATCTGTTATGACTGCAGCTGTATGCACTATGAACATCACCTCTGAAGGCTGGTCTGGATTCTCACACCATGAAATAATCTTTTTTTATGACTAAGGAGGACCCACGAGTCCTGGGTAACCTTTCTCCATGCAGGAAAGGAAAGGGAGAGATCCAGGAAGAGAGGGGTAGCTGGGCTTAAGGCATGGTAGTCACCGACTACCAGGTATGGCCTGAAAAGGCCGTTTCTGAGGGAGAAGACCTGGAAGGGGGTCTGCTTCCTGGTATCTTTTTTTCCCTTTGGAGGGCATGTCTCTCAAAGACCTTCTCACAAAAGTTGTTTTGGCTGGATAGTTCCTCTGAAAGCATGGAACCAGGGACACAAAGATGTGCCTGAGGTCCTGAAGTTCTTTGCCATTCGCATGAACGGTCAAACAGCTCTGCAGCTGCCTAACAAACTAAAGCCTTGCTATCCAAGGGTGTGCCCATTAACTTTGACTTAATGTCATTTGGCAGGGGCTGCAGCCTGAGTCAGGAGAATCTGATCACCGATCATGAGGCAAAAGCCCTTGCTGAAGCCTCCAGTGCGTCATAACTACACTTTAAATGGCTAATGACTTGACTGCCGGAATTTCACAGGCTGGAAATCTCAGCTTTTTATTGGGAGACAGATAGGTCACCCAACTGTTTAATGGCATCTGTGAGCAGGGCCAAGGAGTATTTGGCCATACGAGTTTGAGAGTTTATAGCTCTCACAGCTAAGGTGGCAGACGTACAGAGTTTTTTGCCCAACCATTCCATTCTACTTTCCTTATCTGAGGGAAGTAAGGAAGTGGAGGGAAGAAGCTTAGATGGTCTGTCTGCAGCCACAGAAATAGTTGATGGATCTGCAGAAGGGGCCTTGAAGAGGAATTTGGCACCTTCGTGGAGTTTATAAAATTTATCAGGGCACTCTGGTGTGGGGATTGAGAATCTGGGGCTTTGGAGGCAGACAAGAAGGCATCCAGGAATGCAGGATGTACTGGAGGAACTGCAGACGGGTTAGGGGACAACATTTTTAAGAGGTTATACCTCTTTTGGGTCTCAAGAGTCCCATTTAGAAAAAGTCCTTCATTTATACTAATGTTTCCCCAAATGTAATGTCTCCCCAGGGGAATCCATTCTTTTTCACTCCTCCTCTGGTGAAGCATACCCCAGAGGAGAGGCAATCTGAGTTGTGTAAGTGAGGGGATTCATCTACTGAGGAGTCATCTTCAAAGAAAATGTCTAGCAATTTACTCAGTAGAAACTGAAGGTGCCTGGGCAGGTGCAGAGGCCTGGCATAAGGCTAAGAAGGCATTAAGTAGGCCTTGAGTAAAGGCCTGCCAGTCAGGGGGGGGGGGGGGGGGTTCAAACAGCTTGGTTGGATAAGCAGGGGCAGAATGCTTGGTTTTTTGCTTCTTCTTGGGAGCATCTGATACGAAAGTATCTGATACGCAGTACAGAGGAGGACTAGATGCCGGCAACACTAGATATCCAAAATCTTGTCTTCCCAACTATTTGAGTAACCTCACACAGGCCTTTGGAAATGATCAGTCTACAATGGAGTCACATACAGGAAAAGGCATTTAAAGTGTTAAAGCAGAAGTTAGCACAAGCAATGGAGCCGATAGCTCTCACCAGTAAATAACCTTTTGTTGTTGCAAGCAGCAGGGAAGCACACACTTTCAGTGGTGTTATTAAACTCTTGGCCATAAGGAAATAAACAGATTACTTTTTGTAACAGGAAAATAACACCTGTAGAAGACAAATACTTGCAATTAAAAATTTTGGTAATTTAATTTACTGGGGAATAAAAGTATTTGACAATGTTCTCGGGGATTACAGTTCAAACTCCACATTTGACAATCAAAGCTTTGCTAAATGACAGCGAGATAAACAAAATCACTGAAGGAGTTAGTCAGACACTCCTACAGTATAGTGTGGATGGTGCACGTTTCTGGAAGGATGGGAAGTACTACACTGGGTTTGCAATAGTGACATTGCAAAAGGGAGACAAACCAATTATGGTTAAGTGATCAGAACACATGTCAACACAAAGGGCTGAGCTAGAAGCTGTACAATATGTTTTGCATCATTTACATCCAGTAAACAGCTACAGTGACAGTGATCATGTAGTACATTCTCAGACTACAGAGTGAGCAAGAAGAAAGTTCACTTGTAGTACAGGACTGATTCAAAACTACAAGCTGCAGGGACAGTTCATTATTTTAAAGTTAAAAGCAAAACATCAACAATGGATAAAAAGGCCTGCAAAAAGTATGCCAAAAAATAGCCAAAGAGCAAAGTAAAGGAACTGATTGGACAACTGGTCCTAAGAGTACAGAATGTAAACTAAACATTTTGCTAAAAATCATTAACAAAGTTGTGATAAACCAGACAGAGTAGATGTTCCAACAGGAAGCATAAGGTATACAACAGACAGGATCAAAACAAGTAGGGGGTCAGTGAGTGCAACAGTAGCTAGGAATACTACATTTGCAGTATAAAAGCATATAAATGACTTCTTATGGAATGGAAGGAACCTTTTGGAACCTCTTATAGGATATTTAATACAAACAGCATTAACTAAAAAAAAATTACCTGAAGGTAAAACAAAAATGACAGGAGAAAGAGAATTAGGAAACAGTATTGGAACATTAGATCATACAGCTACAGTCATGACAAACGCAGCAGAAGGGTCTTTGTGCTTTGATCAACAAGGAGTGCTCTGCTTGTATTCCAGACAAGACAGAATCCATAAAGCAACATTTAAATAAGTATCTGAAAAGGCTAGAAAGATATGAAACAGCGAAACTGAAGCGATTGACTACATGGGTTATTTTTAGAATGGTGAAAAAAAACAGTTGTGTAAAATCTTAACATAACCATAGATGTCCATCTCTTCCATGTTACAATATTCTTATTGTGGGATCCTCTGCCTCAGGCGACCCGAATGTTGGCTCCTATACAAAAGCTTTCAGCCTGGTTGCTGTTGCTGCGTGGGACGTCACACGTAGGGCTATAAACCAGAGAACAATGTGACGTCTGCAAGCATAGACCTCAGAACTAACTGCCCAGTAGGACTGTAACCTAGGAGATGCCAAAAGATCTGAGACTGGTGGAATGCCACAGACTGTCCAAAAATGAATCTAGTGCCGGTAGGGGATCTGTGAAGGCCCACAGATGTGTAGATATGAAACTAGGGGGTCAGGAGAGAGGGAAGGAATACTGCAACATGGAAGAGGACATCTATGGTTATGGTAAGATTTTACCCAACTATTCTAAGTCCTCCTATTCTCATTTTGTAGTATTCTTACTGTGGGAGAGTACTTCAGCTTAGGAAGGGTGTAGATAAAGGTAGCGGATTCCAGAAAACCTTGCAGGATTGTCCTTGTGAAACCTGCTCTGGAGCTATGATCCTGTTTGTAATGTTTAGTGAAGGTATGGACAGTGGACCAGGTGGCTGCCTCAAGGACAGTTGCTGTGTCTAGGCTTTTGACAAAGGCTTTGGAGGAAACTACTGCTCTAGTAGAATGAGCAATGATCCCCTGATTCAGGTCTTTTCTGTGGGATAAGTAGCAGAAGCAGACAGTTTTCCTGATCCAAAAGGAAATGGTTTGTTTGGAGACAGTCTTGCCCAGGGCTCTGGGATGGAAGGAAACAAAAAGTTGATTTGATTTTCTGATAAACTTGGCTTTGTCCAGATAAAATCTTAACTGTCTGAACATCCAGGGAGTGTAGTATTCTCTCTCTGTCATTCTGGGGAGAGAAGGTTGGTTAAGTGAATGGATTGACTTAGTGATATCTCAATGACCACTTTGGGCATGAAGGAGGGGTTGGTGCGCAGGGCCACCCTGCCTTTATGGGAGATAGTGTAACGAGGGCATGCCATGAGTGCCTGTAACTCTGAGGCCCTTCTTGCTGGAGTGAGTGCTACCAGCAAAACTGTTTTCCATGTGCACATCTGCAGGATGTAGAAGTGGCTGGTTCAAATGGAGTTAGCGCAAGTTTCTCCAGGATATAATGTAGGTCCCCAGGGTGGTGGGGTAGGCTTTCTGGGTGGTCTTATATGCAAAACCCCTTTTAAGAACAATTTAACATCCAACCTGGAGAGTAAAGGAGGTTCCAGGGATAGTCAGGCAGAGATAGAGAGGTGCACTTTCACTGAAGAGTATGAAAGATCTGCTTTAATCAACTCACGCATAAGCCAAGACTAAAGGGAAATCTGCTAGAAGGGAGTCCTTATGTCTCTGTAGAAATTTGGAGAACTTCTCCCATTTAGAAATGTAGCTCTCCTTGTATTGGGGTTCCTGGCCTCCTACAGGCTAGAAAGCCCATCCTCTCTGTAGCGGTGTCCGACGGGTACTAGAAATTCATCACCTAGAGAGTAAGGCTCAGCATCTCTAGGTATGGGAGTTTTCTGTTGTGTGAGTAGGTCCACCTTGTGAGGTAACTTGTGGTGATTGCAGAAGAGGGAACCAATGCTGCCTTGGCCAGTACGGAGTCACCGGCATGATTTTTGGCACGTTTCTCCTGATCTTCAGGAGGACTTTCTGAATGAGAGGGAAAAGAGGGAAGTCATACAGAAACTGTCTTCCATGAGATGGTAAGACATCCACTCTCCAAGCTAGGGGAAAGTGGTGTTTGGTACAGAATTTTCTCAGCTGTCTGCTCCGGGGGGAGGCAAACAGAACTATATGTGGTGTACCTAATCGGTGGACAATGTCTAGGAAAAATTCCCTGTGTAACATCCACACATGATGTAGAGAGAATAATCTGCTTAGAGCATTTGCCTGAAGGTTGTCCTGGGAAGGGATGTATGCTGCCTGTAGAGAAGTTGTTCTGTGAGGCCAATTCCCATATCTGCACTGCCATCCTGCATAGAAAGTAGAACCTGCCCCCCCCCCCATTTGCTGATGTGCCACATGATAGTGGTGTGGTCTGTGAAGATTAGCAGAGGGGCTTGCTGAAGGATAGGGAGAAAGGCCTTCAGGGCTAAATGAACCACCATCACTTCCCTGACGTTGACATGTTTCTTCAAGAGGGATGCCTGCCAAGGTGCTTGTACCTTGAGTCCGTTCATTGTAGCTCCCCAGCCCAGATCCGAGGCGTGTGTGTGCATATGCTGAGTTGGTATGTGGGGGGTAGGAGGGGTATCCTGGATTCCTTTCAACCTGTTGTATCCACAACCTTAGTTCTGTTTGCAAACAAGGTAGGAAGGGTATTTGGAAGTCTAGAGGATGGCTGTGCCGGGACCACACTTTCTTTACGTACCACTGCAGCTTCCTCATGCATCCTGGCTAGGGGAAGCAGAGGGATGGTGGCTACCATAAGACCCAGAAGGCGCATAAACTATCTTGCTGACAAGCTGGTCTATATCTGGAGGAGGTCCTGGAAATGGTTAGTCAAGGAGATTACTTTGCCTTGGTGTAAAAATGCTTTCATTAGGTCTGTCCGAATCCTGCAACCCAGGAAGATCTTATCTTATTCTGCGGATAGGGATGACTTGGGAAGATTGTGTAAAACCTAGTCTCTCAACCAAGGATAGAGAACTGGAGATGATTTTTGAAGGTGTCTTCTTTTTCTGCAAGAATGAAAATATCATCTAGGTAGGGAAAGATCTGTATGCCCTTGATCCTGCAAGGCTATGGCAGGAGCTAAGCATTTGGTGAAAACCCTTGGTGCAGTGGACAAACCAAAGGGCAAGGAAGAAAGCTGAAAATGAGAGCAAGGCCCAGCAAAGCTCAAGTATTTCTTGTGGTTTGGGTGTATGGGGATGTGGCAGTAAGACTCCTTCAGGTCCAAAGTGGCCATGGATGTTTGTGGTGGCAATAGTGGAAGCAGGATCTGTAGGGACAGCATTCTGAAAGTGGGAACTTTTATAAGTCCAGGATTGGTCTCTCCATGGTCCAACCTTTTTTTGGAACTAGAAAAAAGTCTCTAGTTAAAACCTTTTCCTTCTTGTCCTGATTGGACAGGTTCTGTGGTGCCTTGTGCCCACAGATCCTGGATAACGTGGGGAATTAGGTGAAGCTGATTTTCAGGTGGAAAAGGAATGCCTTGTGGGGTGGGTCTTTCCTGCCAGGACAGGAAATATCCTTTTTCCACTATTGCCAGCTCCCAGTGGTCTATGGTGATTTCTTTCCAAAGGGGCAAACTGAGAGACGGGCAAGGCAGTCACTCACTGTTGCCATTATTTTTGTCCTGAAAGGACTATCTTTGGGCTGGCTGAGAAGAGGTAGTCCTAGAAGAGGATTGCATCCTAGTCCCTTAACTATGCCTGGTAGAAGGGGTGGTCGGAGAAGGGGCTCTTCTGACATAGGATGTTTTGGCAGGATAATTTCTATAGTACTTTGGTACAGGAGACACCAGCAAGTGATCTTGTAGCTCTTTGCTCTTCTCCAGTAGATTTTTAAATAGTTCTGCAAACTGTTTACCAAATAGGATGTTTATGATCAAGAGGAGCATCTAGAATTTTGGACTTAATCTTCTGGCTGTGGTTGGAGCCTAAGCCAGGAGCACCTATGCAGAACTAATGCAGTTGCAGCTGTGCTAGCAGAGACCTCTACTGCATCATAACTGCATCTGATGGAGTGCCTGGCCACCTGGGATACCACTGATAGCTTAGATGCTACTTCAGTTTTACTAGGAGAGTCAGGCAGGGAGTTCAAAAAGTGTAGAGGCTTGGAATACCAAGTCCAAGACATTTATTTTTTATTTATTTAACATTTGTTGACTGGGAATGTCCGACTAGGTTCCACAGAGCCTGTTTTCAGTGGAGGCCCGGGGAGAAACGCTCCAGATGCATGCCTTTGGAATGTGGGAGGAAACCGGAGTACCCGGAGGAAACCCACGCGAACACAGTGAGAACATGCAAACTCCACACAGAAGGCACCCCAGCCGAGAATCGAACCGGAAAACCTCTTGCTGTGAGGAGACGACGTTAACCGCTGCACCACTGTGCCGCCCATATTTCACCATACGTGTTTGGTAGTTAATTGCTCTGAAAGCCAGGGTGGAAGAGGTGCAAGTCTTCTTGCCCAGCCTATCCATAATTTTACTGTCTTTATTTGAAGGTAAAAGAGACGAAGGGAACAGTCTAGATTGTCCATCTGGGGCCACAGCTATTAACACCAGGGTCTGCCAAGGGGGGTTTTACTAGGAATTTGTGGTCATCTGGCACCTTAAAGAAATGGTGTGGTCTCTTTGGGGCAGGTGGCTAAGACTTTGGGTTCACACAGCAAAAAGCAAATGCTTCAAGGTATGCAGGGATCACTGGAGGAATGGCTAATTGGGAGGTTGATTCAACCTGCAGCAACTCAAAGTATCTCTTGTGAGTTTGTCATTTGGGAAGTAGCCCATTTGAAATATTCTTTCATCTTAGTGATGGTTTCAACAAATGTTATGTCTTCTGGAGGGGAATCTCCAACAGAATCCTCATCTGGAGATTATTATTCGGGGGGGGGGGGGGGTGCAATTCCGGATGAGTAGGTGATAAGACTCCTCAGAAAGTACAGTTTTGTACCTACCATAAATGTAGATGTCCGAACTGGATAGCATCTGCAGTCATAACAACTGGGTTGTCCTGTCGTCAGGCAGCCCTTCAGTCGGCCGGATTCCAAAGTCCGGGTCCAGCTTCGGCTGATGTCGCACTTCACCCGACGTCATCTCTGTTGGTCTTCGGGTATAAAGGCATCAGCCGACGCCATTTTCCTCAGTGTTTCTTGCCCCAGATGCCAGTAGCCCTCTTGAAGGCTAAAAATTTTGGATAAATGCCAATGTTTCCAAGAAGATAGTGGTAAACACAAATAATAAGCATGTATGTACATATATACAACAAATACACCATAAAAGACTCCCCCCCACCAGCTAGCTATTAGGAGGGTAAACACCCTAGGAGTACCACAGAGGGGAAGGAGGGAGGGTAATCCTGACTGCAGATGCTATCCAGTTCGGACATCTACATTTATGGTAGGTACAAAACTGTACTATGTCCTTCATGGATGCATCTGCAGTCATAACAACTGGGTAGAATACCATAGCCAACTAGGGGAGGAGGAAGAAACTAGATTATGGTGTGTTTAGGATCCCTTGCAGTACAGCAGTGGCAAACCCTGCTCGGGATCTGGAATATAGAGGCAAATTATAATGCTTGGCAAATGTATGCACGGAGGTCCAAGTAGCCGCCTCAATAATGTCTTTGGTTGCCACTCCTCTTAAAAAGGCTGTGGTAGTGGCTGTTGCCCTTGTAGAATGAGGTCTTATGTTCTGTGGAATTGGTTTTCCATGGAAGGAGTAACAGAACCGTATGCAATTTCCTATCCATTTGGAGATTGTCTGTTTGGAAATAGCTTTTCCTTCCCTTCCTGTTGCATAGGCTACAAAAAGCTGATCAGTTTTTCTGTTACTTTTTGTTCTGTCCAGGTAGTAGCGTAGCTGTCTATGTACATCCAAGGTATGCAGTATTCTTTCCCCTCTGTTTTGTGGGTTGGGAAAGAAGGTAGGTAAGGTGGATTGCCTGGTTTAAAGACACTCTGGATACCACCTTAGGCATAAATGTAGGATTAGTCCTCATGGACACTATCTTGATGGAAGATTAGGAAGGGTTGTACTGCCATTAGGGCCTGGAGTTCAGAAACCCTCCTGGCTGAGGTTATTGCCAGTAGGAAGGCGGTTTTCCACGATAGATGCTGTAGGTCTGCTGTTGCTGCTGGCTCAAAGGGTGATAGTGTCAACTTTTCTAGCACAAAGTTCAAGTCCCAAGCTGGTAATGGTGGTTTCCTTGGAGGTTTTACATTCTTGATTCCTCTGAGGAACTGTCTGAGTAATGGGTGTGAAAAATAAGGTGGATCAAAGCTGTATTCTGCTGATATAGCTGATGCATGTATCTTGATGGAGGAGTAGGACAGGCCTGAATGTAGAAGTTCTGCCAGATACTCCAGAATGTTAGGCATATCTATGTTTGACACATCTTTTCCTCTTTCAGTACTCCAGATGACAAATCTTTTCCATTTTCCTGCATAGTTCCTTCTTGTTGAAGGTCTGCGGGCTTCAAGAATAATGTCTTTAACTCTTTGGGAAAGTTCTGGATTAGCTGCTGCTATGTGATGTTCCATGCAGTCAGTTGCAACGTTTTTAGGTTTGGATGCATGATGCTGTAGTTGTTCTGAGTTAACATCAAAGGCATCAGGGGGATTGGCCACATATTGTTCTGAGACATGCTCCTGAGCAATGGGTACCAGTGTTGTCTTGGCCAGTTTGGAGCTATTAGGATTATCCTTGGACGTTCTTCCTTGATTTTTAGTAATACCTTGTGTATCAATGGAAGAGGTGGGAATGCATATGCTGTTAGGCCTTTCCAGCTGAAGGAGAGCGAATCCACTTTCCATGCTAGTGGGTGGAACGTCCTTGTGCAGAACTTTTTGAGCTGGTGATTGAGAGGGGAAGCAAATAGATCTATCTGAGGCATTCCCCATTTCTTTGAGATGGTCTTGAAGATGTCCGGATGTAGCATCCATTCGTGGGCATCCGATGTGGTTCTGCTTAGTATGTCTGCTAGAGTATTTTCTTTTCCGGTACAAATATTGCCTGTATCTGGATGTTGTAGCTGAGTGCCAGGTTCCACAGCTCCAAAGTCATTCTGCATAGGGGGTATGAATGAGTGCCTCCCTGTTTGTTGATGTACCACATGACTGTGGTGTTGTCTGTCCTTATCATCAACTGGCCCTCTGAGAAATGGTCTGAAGTTTTGGATTGCCAGTTTTACTGCCAGCATTTCTTTTAGGTTGATGTGCAGGTGAAGTTGATCCTGCGTCCACAATCCTTGCACGCATTTGTCCAGCATGTGGGCCCCCCATCCTAGGTCTGAAGCGTCTGTTGTGATGGTCTGGCTTGCTTGACATCTGCGAAAGGGTATCCCTGGGTTTGACTGGCATGCTTGAGCCCACCATAGGAACTCCTGTTTTAAGCATGGAATTAGTGGAATTTCTGTTTCTAGGCTGTGCCTGTGTTGGGACCATAAATTCTTTAGGTACCACTGTAGTTTTCTCATGTGTAGTCTGGCAAGTGGGACCAAGATTATGCATGATGCCATGAAGCCCAAGGCCTGCAGTACTTTTCTTGCTGTTAACTTGTTCTGTTTTGTTAGTGCCAAGAAGTAAAGAGGGAGTTCTCTGTTTTCTGCAGTTAGGAAAGCCATTTGTTTTACTGTGTCCAGTTCAGCCCAAGAATGTCCTTGTCTGGGATGGTATCAGCCTTGATTTTTGTAAATTGACTGTGTATCCCAGTGCTTGTAGCAAGTAAATGACCCTTTGTAAATCTGTTGTCAACTTGCTTTTGTTGTCCCCTTGTAGCAGGCAGTCGTCAGGTATGGGTAAATTTGAATTCCCTGTAGTCTGCAGTGGGCGATTACTGATGCCAGGCATTTTGTGAATACTCTGGGCACCGTAGATAAGCCAAAGGGCAATGCTGAGAATTGATAATGCTCTGATCCTGCAAGAAATCTGAGGTATCTTCTGCAGATTGGTCGAATGGGGACGTGCAGGTATGCCTCCTTGAGATCTAGAGTTACCAGCCAACACTCCTTGCCCAGCATGGGAAGAAGTTGCTGTAGGGTCAGCATTTTGAATTTTGGGACAATGATGTATGTATTTAAGGTGGACAGGTCGAGAATAGGTCTCCAACTTTTTTCCTTTCTTGGAACTAGGAATAGTCTTGAGTAGAATCCTTTCCTTGTTCTGTTGTTGGCACTCTTTCCACAGCTCTCATGTTTGCTAACTGCATTATCTGTTGTAGAGCCTCTGTTTTTGATTTGGAGGTAGATTTGGCATTCCTCTTTGACTGGTAAAGTGTGGAAGTGGAACCGTAACCTTGATCTATGGTTTGTAAAATCCACTTGTCTTTTGTGATATAGTGCCAGTTCTTTGAAAATAAGGTTAATTTGCCGCCTAATGGAGCTGCTATTTGTTCCCTGGTAGGCGGTTTTAGAGTTAAGTCACTGTGGCTGTGTTGTTGTAGTGGCAGTGGTTGTGTCTGTGCCTCTGTTGTTACCTTGCCACTGTCGTCCTCTGTAGGCACATCCTCTGGATTGGTTTCTGCCTCTGGAACGTCTATTCCTGCCCCTTTGGGATCTTGTGGAGTCAGGAAAGGACCAATTTTTGGCAGGCCAGTTTCTGCTAAACCTTGGGGGTTGGACCTGCAAGAAATCTTTAACCGTTTGAACAGATTTTGCCTTTTCTTCCATTTTCTTCATTACCTGCTGGGCAGGTGTACCAAACAAGCTGGTCTTATCCATAGGAGCATCTAATAACTTGGCTTTAACATGATCCGGTAAAGCTTGTTCCTTTAGCCATGCATGCCTTCTTATCACTGTGCCAGTCATGGCTGATCTAAATGAAGCCTCCAGTGCATCATAGCCACATTTTAAGGAATGGTTACTAACCTGTTGTATGTTATTTACCATTTCTAATACATATTTCTTATCAATTGATTCATCAGAGGATAGCTTTTTTGTTAATTGATCAAGCATAAACTCTTGGTATTGTATCATGTGAAACTGACAGTTTAAAGCTCTAGCTGAGAGAGTAGCTGAAGTGTAAACCTATATGCCCCATCTGTCTAAAGACCTGGCTTCCCTTTCAGATGGAATAGGGTTTTTAGCTGTGGACGCTACTGCCTTGGGACCCTGGGATATAGTTTCGGGGTCTGCAAGTGGGGCCTTGTAAAGGTGGTGATGAGTGTCTGGTACCCTGTAAAATCTGTCTGGTTTGGCAGGGGCTGGAGGTAAAGAATCTGGTGCGGAGCAGACATCATTGAAGGCATCATCCACTACAGAGAGCACAGGAGGTATAGCTAAGGGCCTGTGTTGTGGAAGGTGCAGAAAGGTTCTAAGTCTTTTTCTGGAGTCTGAGAAATCCTGCTGCTGCCATTGGAACTGCTCTCGCATGGCATGTAAGGTTTCCCCAAAGGAAAATTCTTCTGGTGGGGAGGCAGCTGGAATGGATTCTTCAGCATCTGAGTCTTCAAAATTGGAGAAAGGAGCCTCTGGCTGGTCTGTTATGTCTGATTCATCAGCAGAATCATCAGAGGACACAGGCTCGGGGCTCTGCCCTAGGTCTCTTCTCTGGGGCTGAGAGGCCCTGTCTGGGTGAGATTGAGATCCCTAATTAATGAAATTAAATCTTCTGCCAGGGTAAGCATTTGTGAACTAGAAGAGGGCCGTGTTGTAGGGGGTTTAGCAGGCACTGTTCTAGTAGTTTTGGCTGCTTTGGCCCTGGCAAAGGCCTTAATGGACATGGCTGCTGGAGGCCTAGCAGCACCACGTGCTGGGGTAGACACATCCAAGGGAATGGTGTCTGATAAGTCAGTGGCAACCACCGTAGTGGATAAAATTTCTGAGGCCGATTCAAGAGAAGTAGCAGGGGCCTCAGTGGTAGTGATAGATACTGCTGTATTTTGATCAGCTTTCTCGGTTTCGGCCGAAACCGAGACACTCGCGGTTTGTTTAACCATGGTTTCGGCCGAAACCGCGGACCGCGAGTGTCGGTCTTTATCTTTGCGTTTTTTAGCAGTTTGGGTAGTCGGAGGATCCGACGGCATAATATACGCAAAATCAGAACCGAAAAACTGTTCAGCAAACTCCGACCGACGCCTAAGCGTTCGTCGGTTGAAAGAAGCACAGGCCGAACAGGCTGCTACGTCGTGGGCTGGGCCTAAACAAGGCAGACAGTAAGAGTGGAAATCCTTATGAGGTATTTATTTCCCACAGGTTAAACAATTATTAACTTTTTCTGACATCGGCTGAGGCAAGAAAGAGTCCCCAACGGGGTACTTAGCTTTAGAAGTCTTCGAAGTAGTATTCGGTAGAAGTAATCTCTGGATCCGACCGACCGGCACTTGCGAACAGCTTCTGCTTCGGGCGCCACGTGGCAAGAAAGACTGAGGAAAATGGCGTCGGCTGACTCCTTTATACCCGAAGACCAACAGAGATGACGTCGGGTGAAGTGCGACATCAGCCGAAGCCGGACCCGGACTTTGGAATCCGGCCGACTGAAGGGCTGCCTGACGACAGGACAACCCAGTTGTTATGACTGCAGATGCATCCATGAAGGACATCAAGAGACCACCACTCTTCTCCTTCCTGAACAGAAGGAAGGAGTGAGGTAGCAGAAGGGGCTGAGGAAGTTGTAGGCCTAAGAGTCATGAAGGCCTGCATCAGGGACAGAGTAAAAGACTGCCAGTCC
This sequence comes from Protopterus annectens, assembly GCF_019279795.1. NCBI lineage: Eukaryota > Metazoa > Chordata > Ceratodontiformes > Protopteridae > Protopterus > Protopterus annectens. The sequence goes on along the minus strand of NC_056743.1, from coordinate 1,481,827,023 downwards.
GGTTGTACTTCAGGAGGGATAGACAAATGTTGAGTTTTGTCTTCTTTTTAAAGGAGTCATTTTGGGAGACACTGCAGGCCTTCATTCTAGGGCCTTACCAAAGGAAGGCGACTGATTCCAGAGATCCAGAAGGGCATGTGATGGAACCTGGTTCCTCCTCGACTTCGGAAATAACAGACATCTGAGACATCTCCATGGACGTGCTGGCCGGTGCTTCAGAAACTGCTTCCTCAAGGGGAGCCATAGCAGCAGACTGCTCTAGAGGACGTCCCTCAACCCCTATATCGAGGTTGGTGGGCATATAAAAACAGAGAGGCACTGGTAATAGGCCACGAAACTTTGGCCTTTTTCTTTGGTGGTTCCATCGGGTGGGTCGATTCCAGCTCCATCCCAAGGGCTAGCTTCTGAAGCCTCTGATTTTTTAAGTACAGGTTAGGGCAGCCAAATGGCTTCTAAGAGTTTTAGGAACGAAGGATTAGCAGATGGAGCAGGAGGTATACTCGTGTTCCCAGCCTAGACAAAAGACACAGCAGTCATGGTGTCCTTATGTGGAATTTGATGCCCGCATCGGCATTTAACTTTCTTAGCAGACATCAGCTAACGTAAAACCAGCAAACCAACCTCAAGCAATTAATATAAGTAAGAAATCCCCAACAGGGTACTTGGCTTTAGATGTCTTGATAGACAGGAGCAATGAGATCGATCTGACGTTCGACTATAGCAGAAAAGTTCTGAGGGCTGTGCGTGCAGATGTCACATTTAAAGTCCCTGGTTTATGGCCCTACATATGACGTCCCACGCACCAACAGCAACCAGACTGAAAATCTTTTGCATAGGAGTCGACATTCAGGTCGCCTGAGGCAGAGAATCCCACAGTAAGAATACTGCAACATGAGAATACAAGGACATCCATTATTACAGTTGAATTGCTACAGTAGTCATTTTGTTTATCACAATAATGTGCATATGTATTATATGACTGTCAATCAGGTATCTTTTGCAACTAATGAAGGTGATAAAGTAACAAACAGAAGCATGTTTTTTCTGTAAGACTAAGTTTGATTTATTGAAATTTTTTTGGTTTTCAAAATAAAAGGGGGAATTGATAGAATTATATAAAGTAAAACTGTTTTTCTCATAGAAATGGCATGTATGTGTGGTTTGGTAAAACTACTTCTCTCAGTCACAGCATGTACTGGTAAAACTGTTCTCATAGTGACAGTGGTATTTTTAGTAATATAAAAAATACAGATCCTGCAATTGCAGGAAGAAATAAGAATGTGCTAGCATGACAAAGTATTATACGCATTCCTCTCTGAAAAGTTCAGTATGAACAGAGGAACTATGCAAATTCATTTTATGTTATTTGCACTATAATCAGATACACTGACAAAGAAAATAAGTAACTCAAATTCAAGGACATAACTACTATGGTAATCAAGAAAAATAAGCTTTAACAGCAGATTTGTTTTTTGCACCTGATACCAGAAAAAGACATATCAGTGTTGCAGAATACACAAACAATTTCAAGTTTTTCAGAAGATAAAATTAATGAACACAAAACAAAGGCTATAGCTGCAAACTATGCATCCAGACAGGAATGGTTTTTGCAATACCCACATTTGTGGAGACAAGACAAGATGAAGTATTTAGAAGTATCCATTATGGCAGCAAAGGATATGTGGGAAGACACTAAAAAAAACAATACAAAAGCCAAGAAACTGAAGTTTTTACTTGTGAATATGGATCATGTGATACAAGCACTGAAACATGTTTTTAGTCTCTTCAGTTTTATATACAGGTCAGGCATTTTTTTTCATCAACCAGAAGAGAAGTTGTAGACAGAGATGGATTTTATCTGGGAGAAGAGGGCAAAGGTCAAGGGAAATAACTTGATCCTTCCAATAGACCAAGGTGGTTTAGAATTACCAGTTTTGAATAGATATTTTAGAGCTACACAGTTAATGCTCATACATTAAACAAGCAGAAAGCTATAATTCAAAGTGGAAAAAGATAATGAAGCAGCAGCATGGAAATCTGGGAAATAAGAATGTGGTATTTTGGATACAGATCCTTAAAAGCAGTACATAATACTATATTCAACATGTAGCAGAAAGTACTCTAGGAACAAAGTCAATACAGGAATGAAGAAAGGCAATTCTGTCAACAGAGATGATTGCAAATAAGAGGTACAGGGAATAGGCAAGAGGGGGACCAGAATATTCTGGAGAAAACTGGTAAAAGGCAAGTACAGTTGTGTACACTTACCATAAATGTAAATGTTAGTGTATTCACTATTGCAGACATCACATTTGGGTTATCCCTGCCAGGGTAAGCCCTCAGTCAGCCTGAATACCAGAGGCTTAGTATTTCAGCGTCGGTTGCAGTCGCTCCAGGATTGACATCAGGTCATCAGTAGTATAAAATAAGGCAGACATCAGTTTTTTCTTGCCCAAACCGTCAGGAGCCCCCAAGAGGAAGCTAGGTTATGGTGGCAGACCACCACCAGTAGAAAGTAAATATCAAAAGTTCCTTGTAAGGGGACAGAGAGAGACAAAGGGGATGGAGGGACAGAAGCCAGGACTGCAACAGTGAATACACTCGAACATCTACATTTATGGCAAGTGTACACAACTGTACTATGTTCTTTGTGTTTCCCTGTTGCAGTCATCACATTTGGGTTGATTCCCAAAGCTGAAAAAAAGGGAGGAGGCAGTCAAGAAGACTGGGGGCTGGGTAGGTTGCCCTGCAAGACTGAGGTGGTAAAGCCTGCCATGGATTTGGAGAAGATAGGCAGGTGGGTAATGTTTGGTAAAGGTATGAACTGATGTCCACGTTGAAGCCTCCAGGATGTCCCTGGTGGGGACCCCTCTGAGGAAAGCTGCAGAGGTGGAGGTTGCTCTGGTAGAAAGTGTCCCGACCCCCTTGGGGGGAGGTTTCCAATGTTGCTTGTAGCAGAAATGGATGCAGTGTGCTATCCATTTTGAAATGGTTTGTTTGGATATAGCTTTGCCCTCTGCTCCTGCAGCAAAGCTGAACAATTTATCTGTCTTTCTAAACGATGTAGTACTGTCTAGACAGAATCTGAGCTGCCTGTGCATATCTAGAGGGTGTAGTATCCTTTTCCCCCTTGTTTTATGGGTTAGGGAAAAAGGTGGGCAAATGAATGGATTGGTTGAGAGCCACACGGGACAACACTTTTGGCATGAAGGATGGGGTAGTCCTGAGGGAGACCCTGTCAGCATGGAAAATGATGAAGTGCTCTACAGCCATTTGTGCTTGTAGCTTGGATACTCTTTTTGCTGAAGTGATGGCCAGAAGCAAGGCTGTTTTCCATGAGAGAAACACCAACTCTGCTGAAGCTGTTGGTTCAAAAGGGGGGCAGGGTGAGTTTTTCCAACACAAAGTTTAGGCCCCAAGCTGGGGTATGTGTTCTTCTGGGTGGCCTCAAGTTGTTTGCCCCTCTTAGGAACTGTTTGAGGGGGTGTAAGAAAAGATGTGGCTCTGTGCTGAAACGAGCAGAGATAGCAGAAGCATGAATTTTAATAGAAAAAAAGGATAGACTCCTGTGTAGTAAGTCAGCAAGGTAATCCAGGATGAGAAATAGGGAGGGCTGTGCCGTCCTGGCTCCCTTAGCTTGGAACCGGGTGCAAAACCTTTTCTATTTGTCAGCATAAGACTTTCTAGTGCTAGGGCATCTGGCCTCACGTATAACATCTAGAACTTGTTTGCTGAGATTGGCAGCTTGTGCAGTGGTCGGGGAATAAGTCAGGCTGCCAGACTGAGGGTCTGCAATTGGGGATGCATGAATTCTCCTTCCCTCTGGGTCAGAAGTGTTGGGTTCTGAGGGAGGTGCCATGGTGGCAGAGGTGACAGGCTGTGCAGCAGTGAAAACCATTGCTGGCGTGGCTAGTCTGGGGCAATCAGGATTGTCCTTGTTTTTTCCTCCCTTATTTTGAGCAGTACCCTTGTAATGAGCGGAAGTGGGAGAAATGCATAGACAGAGGTTGACCCACTGGACGGATAGAGCATCCAACTTTCCAGGCCTTGCAATGAGGCTCCCTGTTGCAGAACTTTGAGCTGATGGTTGGAGTGGAAGGCAAAGAGGTTGACCTTAAAGGTGCCCCATTTCTGAGTTACAAGGGTGAAGGTTCTTTGGTCTAGCTGTCATTCGTGTGGGTCCATAAGATTTTTGCTTAAGCCGTCTGCCAGAGTGTTTAGAGAGCCTGGCAGGAATTGTGCTAACGGATGTAGTTGCATGGCTGAGGCAGTGTGCCAAAGGGGTCATGGCGAGCTGGCAAAGGGTACAAGTGAGTCCCTCCCTGCTTGTTGATGCACATCAAAATGGTGTAGCCTGTTTTGATCAGTAGAGCCCCCGGGGAGAGTAGGGGGTCTGAAAGCTGTCAGTGCGTGCTGGACAGCTAACATCTCTTTTTAGCTGATGTGCAGATGTATTTGATGCGGGTTCCATTGGCCCTGTATGCACCTGCCGTCCAGGTGTGCACCCCAGGCACAGTCTGATGCATCTGTGCTGAGGGTCTGGGTGGCGTGAGGTTGTGAAAAGGGTAGTCCCTTGTGGTAGCATGCTGCTGCCCACCAAAGAAAATCTTTCCTTAAACAAAGGTATCATTGGTATAAGAGCTTCCAGGTCTTGAGAGTGTTGACATCAAAGGCTTTTTAGGTACCATTGTAGTTTCCTCATATGAAGTCTGGCATATGGAATGAGTAGAATGCAAGAAGCCATGAACCCCCGAGCTTACAGATTTTTCTTGCGGATAACTGGGGTCTGGTGGCTAGTTGAGAGAAATAGGCTGTCGGGTAGGTTTGCTTTTCTGGTGTAAGGAATGCCATCTGGGATTCTGTGTCCAGGCTTGCTCCCAGGAATATACTTTTTTGGGTGGGTGCTAGTTTGGATGTCTTTTCATTGATGGTATACCATAGGGAGGTCAGAAAGTTCTTTACAAAGGCTACGTGCTTGAGCAGCTTTTCCTGTCTGTCTGAATTAGGTAGTCTAAGTGTGGGTAAATATGAATATTTCTTTGCCTGCAAAAAACAATGGCAGGAGCCAGACATTTTAATACCCTGGGAGCAGTGGATAAGCCAAAGGGAAGCGCAGAGAACTGAAAGTGCAGTGATCCTGCCCTGAAAGATATTTCCTGCATGATTCCCTGATTGGGGTGTATAGGTAGGCATCTTTTAGGTCGAGGGTTGCTAACCAAGCATCCTTTGACAGCATAGGTAGAAGTTGCTGGAGGGTGAGCATTTTAAATTTTGGTATCACCAGAAAGGTGTTTAGAATGGAGAGCTTGAGGATGGGGTGCCAGGTGCCCTCTTTTCTGGGTACCAGGAAAAGTCTGGAGTAGAAACCTTGGCCCATCTGTTCTGCAGGAACATGCTCTATTGCATTCAGAGAGAGCAGGGAAAGAACTTGCTTTTTGGCCTCTGCCCACTGGTTTGGGGGAAGATCTGGGAACCCTTTTGGGGTTGGTAGTGTGTGGAAATAGAATATGTATCCTTGGGACACTATGTTGAGGAACCAGTGGTCATGGTAATGCTGGCCCAGGTGCTTGCGTGGAAGGAGAGTTTTCCTCCTAGGGGCAAGTGCAGGTGGGCAGAGGGAGGAAGTTGGAAGTCATTGTGAGTTCTTATGAGGGGGTGGCTTAGCACTCCCTGGTTTTGAAGAGAAGGAACTCCATTGCTTAGATCTCTGCATTCCCTGGGGCTGCTGTCTGGGGTCCTGTTTTCCCGGGGTCTGGAATGAGCTGACCTGGAGAAGGCAGGAAAGGACCAGTGCTTGGAGGGGCAATGCCTACTGAACCTGGGTGGCTGGACCTGCAGGAAGTTAACTGTCTGCAGAGATTTCGCTTTTTCTTCCATCTTTAAGACCCCCTCTGCCTTGGTGCTAAATAAGTTGTCTTTGTGCAAGAGTGCGTCCAATAATTTGGATTTGACATGGTCTGGTAAGGGCTGTTCCTTAAGCCAAGCATGCCTTTTAAGGACAAAGCCAGTTGACTGCTGCCCTGCAAGATGCTTCTAGGGCATCAAAACCACACTGCAAGGTGTGCTTAGTTACTTGACTTGCAAAATGCATTAACTCTTGTAACTCTATTTTCTGTACAAGCAGGAAACAAGAAGTTATGTACTCACCATAACGTTCGATGTATGTAGTCCATCTCGCCTCACATTCTTACTTGTGGGTTCGCAGCCAAACCTCGGCTCCGACTCAGCCATGCTCTAGCTCGAAGTCTACAACTGGCTCGTGGCCAAAAAGTATCCCATGCTGCACTGCTCCCTTTCCCCTGACCTTGTTTGCTGCAAGCTAAGGCAATCACACCCCACATATACAACAGAGAGGAAGAATCAGCCCAACAACAAAAGGAGTACTGAAACCAAAACTAACCTCTAGGCCCACCAGGAGGGGAAGGCAAGAGGGTAAGTAAGAATGTGAGGCAAGATGGACTACATACATTGAAGGTTATAGTGAGTACATAACTTCTTGATGTTATGTAGTCCAATCTCGCCTACATTCTTACCCATGGTACAGCATCCCCAGCACCTGAACCTTGGGCGGCTCAGTGGAAAATACTCCTGAGCACTGTGGAACCAAAGGAAGATCTGCCTCTGGATATCAAATCCAATTTGTAGTGACTGATAAAGGTGTGAGGAGATGCCCATGTAGCCACAGCACAAACATTATTCATAGACATCCCAGCCTGAAATGCCGTAGAGGTAGACATTGATCGTGTAAGAAAGAGCCTTCATCTTAAAAAGGTAATTGAGGCATAAATGAAGGAAATACAACTAGAGATCCACCTGGATAAGGTTACTTTAGAGACAGGAGACCCAAGTCTATTGTCTGAAAACGAGACAAATAGCTGATTTGATTTCCTAAGATCCTTTGTTCTATGTAAATAGAAACGCAATTGTCTATGAAGCTGGTGGAATTTGAATTCTGCCTTATTAGAAAATTCTGGGAAAAACACAGGCAGCTCAATAGACTGGTTGAGGTTAATAACCAAAGCAACCTTTGGCATAAAGGAAGGATTTAGTCTGAAGGAAACCCTATCCTTGTGAAATACCAAGTAAGGAGGTCTAACTGACAAAGCTTGGAGCTCAGAGACGTACCTAGATGAAGTGATGGCTACCAAAAAGATGGTCTTCCATGACAAATATTTCAAGTCACAAGTAGCTGCAGGCTCAAAGGGAGAAGTGAGACACTGTAGCACAAAACTGAGGTCCCATGGCATTACGGGATCAAAGACTGGGGCCAAAGCATCATAGTGCCCTTTAAAAATGCCTTACAAAGTCTATGCGCCATTAGACTGGGTTCATTAGCGCCATGAAAGGTGGAGATAGCTACTAACTGAACTTTAATGGTTGCGGCAGCTGACCCCTGACTGAAAAGCATGGAGAGAAATTCCAGAACTGAGGAAATTGGTGCAGTGTAAGGGTCAATCTGCCTTTCATGAGCCCAGATGGAGAAGCGTTTCCATTTACTGGAAATCATCTTCCTAGTCGAAGGCTTATGGGAAGACAGAATATGAACTACGTCCGGAGAAAAAAGATGAAGCCTGACTAGTGATGGAACTGGAGTAGCCAAGCAGTCAACCGGAGGGTCTGAAGAGATGGATGGAATTGCCCTGACATACGAGTTAATAGGTCTGGCTGTGGGTCCAGAATCCAGGGGTCGTCCATGAGATAGGGATGGAGAAAGGGTAACCAGAATTGACAAGGCCAGTGTGGAGCAATCGGAATAATTCTGTTTCCCAAAAATTGTGCTTTCTGAATAACCTTTGCTATCAGAGGATGAGGGTGAAGTAGCTGCTGCACTTGGTGTTGAAGGGACTGGCAAATAGATTGAAGCAAGGCTGACCCCATCTGCGGAAAATCTGCTCCGCAACCTGCTTGTTCAGGGACCACTCGTGAGGCATCAGAATAGCTCTGCTCAACCTGTCGGCAATCACGTTGGACTTCCCCAGAATGTGCGTTGCCACAAGAAAGCATTGGGAAGATACTGCCCACTGCCACACTCTAATAGCCTCTCTGCAAAGGGGATACGACTTGGTCCCCCTCTCCCAATTGTTCAGATACCATACCACCAACATGTTGTCCGAGTGGATTGCAATCGTCCCAACAGGAAGAAAGCTCTGGAGTGCTTGCAATGCTAATAGCATTGCTCTCATCTCCAAGACATTGACAAGCAAATGTATCTCGTGCTCTTGCCACGTGCCTTGGACTGTCCTGCAGAGATAATACCCCCCCCCCACCCAATCTGGGAGGCAGCCGTGGTCACCGTGGCAACTGGAGGAGGAGGAACGAAGAGCCTTCCCACATTGAGATTGCTGGTCTGAAGCCACCAGCGTAGATCCTGCTTGCACTTGTCTGTAATCATAAGATGGGAAAGCGGAAGGTGTTGTAGGGACCCACTGAGCAAAGAACAGCCACTGAAGGAGCCTCATGTGCAGTCTTGCAAGAGGGACTAGCATAACTGTGGCAGCCATTGTCCCTAACAATTTGAGAACCACCTTTACCTTTTTCAATGGAAGCAACACGTAGACCTGTTGTGCAAAACCTGAATTCTTTCTTGTGGTAAGAAAGCCCTCATGAGCACGGTGTCCAACTCGGCATCTATAAAGGTGGCATGCTGCGAGGGCAACAAGGCACACTTTTCCCAGTTTAGTGTGATAGCCAAATGTTGACAAAGCACAATGGTGGCAGCCCTGGTCTGTAGTAGTAGATGCCTGGTGGTGGCAGACAGGAGCCAGCTGTCTAGGAAACACTGATGTCTCAAGTGAGCAGTCACCACTGCCATACATTTGGTGAACACCCTGGGGGCTGTGGTGAGACCAAAGGGCAGGGCTCGAAACTGAAAATGACTGGCTCCCAGTCGGAAGTGTAAATGACTTCTGGATGCACCATCCATCTTTATATGGTAGTAAGCATCCTTGAGGTTGATGGAGCACATCCATACTTTCCCCGACAATGGGAGAATAGACTGTAAAGTGACCATTCGGAACTTGGACTTTTTTACATGGAGGTTCAAGCGGCTGAGATCCAAGATGGGTCTCAGGTCCCCTATTCTTTTCGGCACCAAAAAGAATCTTAAGTCCCTAATCCGAGCTGGTCTGAGGGGACATGCTGGATGGCTCCTTTTGCTAGCAGCTTTTGAACTTCTGAAGCTGCAAATCCCTTTGACTAGGTGGAGCATCTGGAATTTTCTTGGTTGGTGGGGGATGAGAAGAGAAGGGAATATGATATCCTCCGGAAATTATCTTTTAAAACCCACTCATCCTGGATGATGCCTTGCCAGACTTCTGGGTATAGCGAAATGCGACCCCCGACTGGCTCCGGAGAAGCGCAGTCGGGCCTCCAATCAGGAGCGCTGGTAGGAGGAACCGCGAAAGGAATCATGGTCCCCCTGGTTACGCCAAACTCCTCTGCCTCTAGGGCAGCGTCTACCTGAATTATCACCTCCTCCCCTGCCTTTGGAGGGGGAATCACTTTGTGAGTCTTGAAAAAACCTCTGCAGCTTTCTGAACCACATTTTCCCACCATTCTGGCCATTGGGAAAAGGTCTAGAAGGCATGGAAAAACAGACTCCCACGGCAGACAGAGTTATTCCTTCCTGCTCGCACCTAGTGAGAGTATCCTTCACCTTGGTTCCAAACAACGAACAGTCAAAATGGGGGCATTGGTGAACGTAGACTTGAAGGTCTTCGTGAAATTACACAGGCACATCCACAAGTGACTCCTAAGAGAGACTCCTGAACTCGCTGCCCTACTCGCTCCGTCGGCTGCATGCAAGATTAGCCTCATGGAGGAGTTCGTAATGAAATTTAGGGTAGACATCTGAGCACTGACCTTCTGAGCCACTGCATCAGAAACGTTATCCTACAGAGACTCTCCAAGCTCTTTTAGGTGATCTCTTTGGAGCCATGTAAAATGTGACAAATAGTTCAGCGACCGCAGAGTAAAGGCCGCTGAAGAAAACATATGCTTCCCATACCGGTCAATGGTCCTTCACTCCTTGTTAAGGGGATGGACGGTAGATGAAGTCTGTTAGTTCCTTCTTGGTGGCCGCTGCCACCACCATGGCATCTACTGGAAATTCCATGTCGGCGGGGGCGGACAGAAATTTGTTGGCTCTCCTGGAGACTGGTTCCACAGTGTCAGGGGTTTCTCACCCTTCGACAAACATTTAGGAGTTCATCGCATGGGGGAGACGCTCAAGAGGCGGAAGGTTGAGACCCAAAGGCCTTCAGGAACACAGACTCTTTAGAGGGAGATTTGGAGGGCCAGTCGCCTCTCTGCTTCAAGATCTCCAGGATATCGGTGAAAGATATTCAGAGGACGACTTGGGGGACCCCTCTGACTCCTCAAGGTCAGTGTCCGAAGTGATAGACTCATCCTGCGAGTCGATGTGCTTCCTCTTGCACACTTTCTGGGGGGCTCCTCAGGCAAACACTGCAAACACTCTGGGGAGACCTCAGAAAGTTTGGGACCACTCATGGAGGTATCCTGAGGCCTTGGGTCTCCGCTGTCCAAGGACAGAGGGTGATAAACTGATACTGGTGCTGGAGGGGGTAGAGTGTCGGTGCCATCAGACACAGCTGAGGACCTGGCCAGCACACTCCGCATGACCTCGAAAGCTGATCCCCCCGGCTCCGAAGAACGACCAACCGTGGAAGCCCTCGGAGCCAAAGGGATAAAGGTCCGAAGCCAAGGCAGGGCCCAAGCTCACCCGTGCCGAAGCACCGAGTGGGAGGTTCGGAGCCGAAAATAGACCCAACACCTCTACCTCGGGTCCAACCGAGGAACTATGAGCCGTGGACGGAGCAGATGGGGTCGGAGCAGAGATTGGAACAGAGATGCCAGGATGGGCTACTGCAGCAGACACAAAGGCATCAGACAGAACAGACAACTCTGGCTCTGAAGGCCGAGAAAGGCTCAAAGGAACATACGAGGATGGATGGGTGACAGGCTCAGGGGCCGATTGGGCTGGAGCCGAAAACAATTTGTCCAACACCAGTGATTGGAGCAGTCTCTGTACCACTATATATACATCATCGTCCAAGAGAGCCCTGGAGGACCTAAAGGATAAGGTCGGAGATCTGGACTTCCCTACAGAGGGGAGACTTACGAGAAGGAGAAACCGGTCTAGAAACTGGAGACCGGCTCCGAACAAGTATCGCGGTCACCGGCTCCAAGAGACTGGGAGCCAATGTTGACTTGGTCAATTCACCCACTTCCTTCGGCCCCGAAGCCAATGGAGCAGAGGAAGCTGAAGTAGACTTGGCAACTTCCTCTGGCAGCTCCGATAAAATTGACAGAGCCGGAGAGCATTTTTTTGATTTAGAGGTCTTGTCTGCTTTGGAGGGAGAGGACTTAGAACTGGAAGCTCTCTCCAAGTCTTTTTCGGAGAGTTTCAGTAATCCCTTCAGAATCAGTTTTGTTCTTCCTCTCTTGAAGAACGCATGGGCTAAAGCCGTGTGAACACACAGGATTCTTGGAGGTGGATAGCCTCCAAGCAATATTCACACACAGAGTGCCCATCAGTAATAGACATTTTATATCCACACATCACATTTTTTGAAGCCCAAAGGCTTGTGTTCTTTTGTAACCTTAGACATATTGGTATGACACTGCACACAATATCAGAAGGCAAACTCAACACCAACAAAACAATGCGGGAACTATGCCTCTAAATTAAACGGTCATAGACCACCACCACCACAGGGAAGAAAGGACCTCTAACTTAAATGGCCCTGACAAACAAAACAAGGGAGGACTAGGTCCTCCAAGTTAAACAACCCTAGCCCAAAGGGATGGGGCAACACCGGAACGAGCACACACAGGGAAACTGGGACACACAACTAGAAGGGAGGACTAGGTCCTCTAACTGAAACGGCCTAGCCCGTAAGAAGGGAAGAAATACAAACGGGACACCAAGACAAAAAGCCAAACAGGCTACACAAACAGTTTTCTTATAAAAAAAAAAAAACAGACTAGCTATGAAAATAGCTTTTGGAGCAACAAACTACTAAAAAGTAGAAGAAAGTTATACTTAGCCACGGCCAAGAGCGAGACCACGTCTGAGCTGTACGAGCGGCAAACCCAGATCTGGGAAAGGGAGCAGTGCAGCATGGGATACCTCTTAGCCACGAGTCAATTGAAGACTTTGAGCTAGAGTATGGCAGAGTCAAAGCAGAGGTTCGGCTCCGAACCCACGGGTAAGAATGTAGGCGAAATTGGACTATATAACATCTATATTTTTTGTTTGAAGAGTTCCATGGTATGTTGCTGAAATTTTAGCATATGGAATGGAATTTAGTGCTCTAATAGCAAGAGTAGCAGAGGTGTATACTTTTTTACCCAATCTGTCTAATGCTCTGGAATCCCTGTCTGAGTGGGTGGGATTCTTAGCAGAAGTTGCTTTAATTCCTTTAGGCCCTTGAGAAAACATCTCAGGGTCAACAGTAGGATTTTTGAAAAGAAATTTGTGAAAGTCAGGGACTCTACAGCACCTGTCAGATTTCCTGGGAGCAGGAGGGAGGGTGTCACGAGTCTAACTTAGATTCCATAAAATCATCATCCACAACATCCAGGACAGCAGGAATGGCCAGAGGTCTGTGCTGAGGAAGATCTAAGAATTACCTAAGTCTCTCTTTAGACTGAGGGTAGTTCTGACATTCCCATTAGAAATGCTCCCTTAAAGTATGTAGGGTTTCCCCACATAAAAAGTCCAACGGTGGAGAGGCTGAAGGAATGAATTCTTCTGCATCAGAATCCTCATAAGCAGACAGGGGCTGCACATATGTTTTCATATTCAGATGTATCAGAGTCATCGGACTCCTGTTCAGATAAAACTACTGGGGACAAATCTCTTTCTTTTGCAAGGGGCAGCTTGGCTTCCCCTGATCAGCATTATAAGGTCTTCCGCCATTTCAAGCATTTGAGACTGAGGAATGAAAACAATTGCCGGAGATTGAGTCGGTTTCTTGGGTGTGGTTCATACCCTGGGCCTTAGAAACTCAGTAGAATTACTTAGAATCGGTAGTGCAAAGTACTTCCTCGGAAGCCAGTGCCTGCTCAGCGGCTCCGGACCCATCCAAGGTAGAGACATCACCAGGATCCTTAGTCGAAGAATCTCACGAAAGGGTCTCGATAGCGACCTGCTAATCCACAGAAGCAGGCATCAAGGGCTGCGAAAGCACCTCACTCAGGGCCGGAAAACTGACTAGCTTAACGGAAGCATCGTCAGTAGGTTTGGACCTGTGCAGTCTGTCTTTATCCTTACATTTGCCGGATGGCTTACCGAAGCCATACCGGAATTCGAGGATTGAGCGAAAATATCTAGCTACAATAAGGGCCCGACATATACTCCTGACATTGAACAAAGCACAAAAGCAACAGCAGGGGATGCTGTGGTCTGGGCCTATGCAAGTGACACAGTAAGAATGAAAATCTCGGTGTGGTATTTGCTTTCCACAGGCGAGACAATTGTTAACTGACATCTGTTAGAGCAAGAAAAAAGGATCCCCAATGGTGTACTTAGCTTTAGAAGACTTCAACTCGAAAAATGAAAACTCGGGCAGCGGCCAACCGGCACTCATGTGAACTGCTTTGGGCTCCTCGGCAAGAAAGACTGATGTGATTGCGTCGGCTGCCTTATTTTACACTACTGATGACCTGACGTCAGTCCTGGAGCGACATCAACCAACGCAAAAATACTAAGCCTTTTGTATTTGGGCCAAGTGAGGGCTACCCTGGCAGGGATAATCCAAATGTGAGGACTGCAACAGTGAAACGTGAGCATTGAAGGTACTGGGAGCAAACACAGGCAAAGAGAAAGGAATAGGGGAATTTTACTTGAAAGCCCCATTCCATTTTTAAATGGATCAAAAACAAAAGCTGCTGTTAAAAATGGTAAACAAAAGTTGTGTAAAATCTTAACATAACCATAGATGCCCTTCTCTTCCATGTTGCAGTATTCTACAAATGGGTTTACTCATCTGGCCACTATACAAAAGCTTTCAGTCCCTCTGAGGTATGTGGGACGTCTGACGCGGCTTAGAGCAACATGGGCCATAAAAGTGATATTTGCATACACCAGCCCTCAGAACTGAAAGCCCCAGTTGGGCCAGTCCTAATAAGAGCAATGGCTGTCCTGTGTCACCCAGAAAGGGAAATGCAACCTAACAGGAGGGTGTGAAGGAATACTGCAATATGGAAGAGAAGGCCATCTATGGTTATGTTAAGATTTTACACAACTTTTCTATGTCCTATTCCAATGTTGCAGTATTCTATATATGAGTGAGTGCCAAAGCTCACTGTGACTGGGGAGGTGGTCTAGAGACAGACACCAGGAATCCGTGAAAGATAGCCCTGGCAAACCCTGCCCTGGATCTAAAAATGTGGCCTAATGTGTAGTGTTTAGTGAAGGTGTGAACTGAAGACCAAGTGGCTGCCACTAGCAGAGGCATCCAGGCCCTTAAAGCCTCATGAAGAGGCCATAGCTCTGGTGGAGCATGCTTCAACTACACCTTGCAGAGGTTTACCATGGAGTTGGCAGCAGGAGGTGATGGTCTTGGAGATCCAGGCAGACATGGTCTGCTTGAATACTGCCTTCCCCAGGACTCTAGGGTGGAAGGATACGAAAAGCTGTTTAGCCTGATTGATGGACTTGGTTTTATGCAGGTAAAACCGGAGTTTTCTGTACACATCCAGGGAGTTAAGTGCTCTCTTACTGTCCCCCTGTGGGTTTGGGAAGAAGGCAGGTAGGTGTATGGCCTAGTTAGGGGACAGGTCATTCACCACCCTAGACATGGAGTCATTTAGTTCCAAGAGTAACCTTGTCCTTGTGGAAGGCTAGAAAAGGAGGAATAGCCATAAGGGCTTGTAGCTCTGATACTCTTCTGGCTGAGGTCAAGGCCACTAGCAGTACAGTTTTCCATCTGCAATGTGTTAAGAGAAGCTTTGTCTGCTTGCTCAAAGGGAGGGAGTGCAAGTTTTTCAAGAACACAGTTAAGATCCCAAGAAAGAAGAGAGAGTGTTTCCTGGGAGGTCTGAGGTAAAGTACCCCCTTAAGGAAGAACTTGGAAGGAAGTCTGGATGCTAGCTGGGGATCCAGAGGAAGGCATGCTGAAATTGCAGACAAATGAGCATTGATGGAAGAAATAAGGCAAGTCAGTCTGTAGTAGCTCACAAAGGTAAGACAGGACTAGACGGGGCTCGCTAGAAAGTGGGTCCAGCTGTCTTGTGACACCATAAAGCGAATCTTTTTCAGTCTGAAAGGTAGGCTTTTCTTGTATTTGTTTTCCTGGCCTCCTGCAGCATATTGAGCACGTCCTCGCTGTAAAGGTGTATGAAGGGGATCAGAAACTTCAACCACATGATAAAGGTGCAGAAGCTGCCACTGTGGGTGAAACTGGCATCCCTTGTGTTGTGCGAGAAGGTCTACTCTGGGGGGGGGGGGTAACTTGTGGCGATTGCCCTTGGACAATTGTAGCAGTAGGGGGAACCATTGCTGTCTGGGCCAGTAGGGAATCACCAAAAAGATTTTTGGTGTCTCCTGCTGGATTTTCAGCAGGACCTTCTGAATGAGCGGAAAGGGGCGGGGGTGCATATACACATCTCCCCTTCCAGGAGATGGAGAAAGCATCTGTTGACAGTGCCTGTGGGTCTGGTATCCTGGTGCAGAAGCCAGGAAGCTGTTTATGGAAAAGGCAAGCAGGCCTATTTGATGTGCACCCCACCTGTGGATCAGATCCAAGAAGACATCTCTGTGAATCATCCACTCATGGTTGTTTGTGATGGTCCTGCTCAGATAGACTACCTGGGAGTTGTAGAACAGGGAATGCAGACCACCTGGCAGGGTAATTCCCTGCGAGGTGGCTTTTTCCCATACCAAAGTGGCTAGCCTGCAGAGTAGGTATGACATGGTCCCTCCCCGTTTGTTGAGATAACAGCACAGTGGTGTTGTCTGTGTAAATCTTCAATGGACCTTGCGGGAGGAAAGGTAGAAAGGCCAGAAGATCCAGAAGAATTGCCCTCATCTCTCAAACATTGATGCGTTCCAGATTGTGAGGCTTTGGCCACAAGCCCTGCACCCTTCAATGGCCCAGAGTTGCTTCCCAGCCCAAGTCTAAGGCATGCCTGTGTGGGTGGAGGTGGTTGGAGGACCTGGATTGTGGTTCACTTGTGTCAACCACCACTGTATTTCCCTTTTCAGGTAAGGGAGATGGGGGACCCTGTACACCAGAGGAAGGGAGTGCTGTGTCCAAACTAACTGAAGATACCACTGTAACTTTCTCGTATGCAGTCTTGCTAAAGGTAGCATGGGGATGGTGGCTGCCATGTAGCCCAAGAGTCTGAGGAACTGCCTTGCTGTCAAATCTGTACATTGGAGGACCAGACAGACATTCTGTCTATTTCCACCTTTTGAGGTGGAAGGTATGCTTCCACAAGGTCTGAATGTATTCTGCACCCAAGGAAGACAATGTCTTGGGTTGGATGGAGATATGACTTTGGATAGTTTAACTGAAATCCCAGGGACTGTAGAAGAAACACTACAATGTGGATGTGGAGCTCAAGGGTCCCCTTGCTGCCTGCCTGGATCAACAGGTTGTCCAGGTAAGGGAATATCTGTATTCCCTTTGTCCTGCAATAAGCAATCACTGGGGCCAAGTATTTTGTGAAACCTGTGGAGAGCCCAAATGGCAAGGCAGAGAACTGAAAGTGAGAAGAGCCCACCAAGAGCCTCAAGTATTTCCTGAAAAGTTGGTTTTATGGAGATGTGAAGATAAGCATCTTTTATATCTAATGTGGCCATGAACCCTTGTGGAAGCCGGAGAGGAAAGAGGTTTGGGGTAGGGTCAACATCCTGAAGGTAGGGACCTTTAGAAATAGGTTCAGAGGGGAAGAGGTCTAGTATAGGTCTCCAGGGTCCTTAGGAAGATCCTGGAGTAAAAGGCTCTTTTGCAACTTTGGGGACTGATTCGATGGTGCCTTGAGCCAGCAGAGTTTGTAAGACCAGCTGCATGAGGTGCAACTGTTTAGGTGGCTGCAAAGTGCCCTTTCATTTTGGAGGGGCAGCCAAGACACAAAATAGCCGTTTTGGAGGACTGACAGGACCCAATTGTCTGAAATGATGCGGGTCCACACAGGGAAGGAGTGAGAGAGGCGGGCTGACAGAGATAAGGAAGGAGGAGGGGGAGGAGGCAAGGAAGGCAGGTAGTCAGACGCTACCTGCCCCGTCTTGAAAGGGCGATCTCTGGTTAGAGGAGGAAGAAGCTCTAGCCAAGAGACTGTTTCCTTGTAGGCTACCTAAGCCTTGAAAGAGCAGCAGGACGAGAGTGCTTCCTTATAAACTGGGTTTTAGCCGAATAGTTTCTTTGAAACTTTGGTATGGGGATGCCAGCAAGTGTTTAAGGTCCTGCATTTCTTTACCTTTTTGCTGTAGTGACTTGAAAAGGTCTGCTACTTTAGAGCCAAACAATACTGTATTGTCCAAGGGTCCATCAATAAGCTTCGCCCTAAAGTCATCAGGCAGGGGTTGGAGGTGAGGCCAAGAGTATCTACGTAAGCAGATGCTGATGCTGCTGACCTGGCCGAAGATTCAGCAGCATCATCATAACTGCACTTTAGAGTGCCTGGCAACCTGGGAAGCGAGGGCCAGGAGACAGGACAGTGAGGCTTTGGCAGAGCAGTCAGGGATATCAAGCAGTTCTTTGGTAGCTGATTCTAAGAGGGATAGGGCATATCTGGCCATGTGTGCCTGGCAGTTTGTCACTCTGAAGGACAAGGTAGAGAGGTATAAATCTTTTTAGCCAGACGTTCCATTATTTTGCTGTCAGCAGGGAGAATGGTGGTAGTGGGTAAAAGCTTAGAGGCCATGTTCACAGAGATAGAGATTGTGCCTGGGTCAGCAGATGGGCACTTAAGCAGATGCTTAGCAGTGTCAGGCACCTTTATAAAGTCTGTCCAGTCTGCATGGAGCAGGTGGCTGGGAATCTAGATTAAGTGATGCTGAGGAAAAGCAGAAATGCAGCAAGGATAAGTGGGACAGCAGATGGGCTTCGGGAATCCATCTGAGGTCATAGCATCTTTTTTGGACCTCAAGTCATTTTAGAGGATTCCCACTTGAAATGGTCTTTCATCTTGGAAACAGTTTCACCAAAGGTCAAGTCCTCGGAGTTAGGATAGACTGATTCTTCCTCTGGGGAGCCATACCCCAAGGGGGAAGAAATCTGGGAAGATAAAAATTCCTCAGAGGAGGAATCAGAAAAGTCTTCCTCTTCCCTCGTGGTAGGGTCTCAGGCCTAGGGCTCAGGAGCAGTGGAGATATTTTAGCACTCACCTCACAGCAGAGGTAGGATGCAAGGCCATGAAAGCATTAAACAGGTTTTGGCTGAAAGCCTGCCAATCAGGCATGCTTTCAGAAGAGGGCAAGATGTGCTTTCTTTTTAAGAGGCCTAGAGTATGGAGATTGCAAAGAACAGAAGGGATCCGATGGGCCTTCTGAAAATGCTGAACCCCTTCCCCAGAGACTGTGGGTAAAGCCTCAGCAGACGTGCTATCACTGTGGGATTGTGCGGCATCTGTGGAGGTATCCACTATATCCACTGTGGCAGACTTGGATCCTTCTCCCAGGCCACTGGCTGATCAGATGCTAGAGGCCCAGCAGAAGATGTAGGCCGCAAGGTCTTGGCCTTCCTTTTTGGCAGTTCCAAAGGAACGTCGTAAGAGCTCTCCATCCTGAATGTAATCTGCTTAAGGCATAATTTTCCAAGTAGAGGTTTAAGGCATGCAGATGGCTACTTTGGGTCTTGGGTACAAATGCCTGACAAATGGAACAGGCCTTGTAGTCGTGTGACTATCCCAAACAGTAAAGGCACTGATCGTGGGCGTCCTTGTGGGGAGTCTACCGGCCGCACTTACACTTGCCCGTTCTGGATGACATGAACAGGCAATACAAGTAAAAAGGAAGGACTGAAAGGGTCTCTGATGGGGTACTTTTTTTTTTTTTTTTTTTAAATCCGATGTCAGCAATATCAGAACACCTGGCGTACCACTGGTGGCCGAGAAGTTCTGTGGGCTGGTGCATGCAGACATCACTTTTATGGCCCCATGTTACCCTCAGCTAACGTCAGACATCCCATCCACCTCAGAGGAACTGAAAACTTTTTATACTGTCCGGACGTACATGAGACAAGTGTAAACCCATATGTAGAATACTGCAACACTGGAATAGGACATCTAGTAGGGCATAGAAAATACTGCACAAATACTACGGAAATTACAGAAGGTTAGAAAAGATTGGGAAGAGGCTGTATTTGTAATTCACAAAGAAATGACGACAGCACATATCTAGGCTCCCCTAATATGCAACAGACTAGAAGATCTAGGATTTTTTTGCTTGGAAGTGTTTGCATACGTTTTTTTTTTTTTTTTTTTTTACCCCAAACAAAACCAAGAAATTTTCCTCAGGTGGATGGCAAATGTTGGAGGTGTGATGGAGAAAAAAATCAAAAAGAAAAAACGTTAATGGGATCACATATTTTGGGAGTGTAATTAAGTTGGTAGGCAATTCCCTATAGAGTACTCTGTCAGAAATAGTGGGTGATCAACAGGTGTAACCAGGGAAAATAATTTTTTGAGCTGGGATAAAGGATCTAAATTGCTTAGACATAGTAATGCCTTGATAAGTTTAAATCTGGTAGTTTCCAAAAAGCAATTACTAGAAAATAGAAATCAAAAGTCTAAACCAACTGTATTTGAAGTACTGGATATTGCAACAAAGAAATGGAAGGGGAAGCTTTAGAAAAGAATAGGAGCAAACTACAGAATAAAAAATGGAAGTTGTGGGAACAATACATGCGGAATGTTTTGGATAAAGTGAAAGGTTTAAGGAATAGCAGGAATTAAATTTATGTAATGCAGTGATGACCCTTTCCCAATCCCTGCTTCTACCATCCCTACTCTATGCTTCACCTATTCTTACCCATATACAGAGTAACCCAATATTCAAACTAGAAACCAGATATAACAAAGTAGCCAGAATTGCTGCAAATCAACCTTACAAATCCCATCACTGTCTCTCATTAAAGGCTTTACACTAGCCTGAATTTTCCAACTTACTGCCTCAATCCAAACTACTTACAGCCCACAATATACTAAATCCTAAATCCTGCCCATCCCTTGCAAATTCTGACACTTTATACTCTACACCCACTAAGCAGTACAAACAATACTTTCTTGAAGTTCATAAGCCAAACAAAATCTTTGGGAAAATACTCTGTCACTCAGTTGAAAAAAATTGGAACACACGCCCTTTAGCCCTTACACAAAAGACAAAAATGCCTTCAAGAAATCGCTTATATCTTTTTTCCCCATCAAACTTGGATATGTTCATGCTCTATATCCAAGAAACATTCAGGGATAACCTAACTTAACCGCATCACTTCTAGCTCTCTCTTACTACTACCTACAGATTTTTTTCCGTCATATTCCATACTAGTTAGCTCATGTTACACTCAATTCCCATAATCCCTTATTACTGTTCTTTAATTTATTAACTTCCAAAGTTCACACATCATCTGTATATTTACTTACTTCACGCCTAGTACCTTGGTTTAGCAATGTAGTGACCTTAGTCTTACCATATGTCTGCTTAGTTTCTTACCATTCTATGTGAAAATTTCCATATACTTATATTGTATTTCCATCCATTCTGTATATTCCTTTATTGCGTGTTATGCAATTACTTCAGAAGTATGTATACTTAAAATGTGATCTGTGTTTATCTTTGTTCTTACTATTTGTTTACTTAAAACTTTTTTTTGGGGGGAGCTTTTCTCCTCTAGTCTCTGCTGAAAAAGGGCTTCTACGAACCCAGACAGACTAACGTGGTTAACAAATGTAAAAATAAATAAAAGTAGGTATGTGATGTAAAATGCTTGTAACTGAAAATGTTAACACTGTTAGTTTTCCTTTATATAAAATTTGTTTGCTTATGTCTTAAATAATTCAGTAAAGGTGTTATAAGTATTATACTTCAGAATATATTTTTAGAATAGCATGTGATGGACTGGCTTAACAGAATGTGCTTGTGTGGAACAAAAATATACTTCTGAAAGTTTAACAAATGGCATTAACAATAGAGGCTTCGTGAAATAACCTAAACAGCTGAATATGCACAGATATTCAAACTAAAGTGAAATGGCTAAGCAGAAAAGGTTACAACTATTGTATCAAAGAACATTTTGGCAAGCTGAGAACTGGTTTTCTCTGGATAAGCATAGCTAACAGCAGAAAAAGTTAGACTAGCCTATTAATGAAAGAACATTTTGTCTTTATGAAAGAACTGGTTTTCTCTAGATTGAGACAAGAATGCAATGAAGGCTTCAATACAGGAAAACAATGTTTTTATCAAGGACAAAGGTTTGAAACTATAAAAGTTGTTAAGACTTTTTGGTGGATAGTGGGTAATCAGAGTCAGCCAAGTACAGTGCACTTGACAGTTATATCTGTGTTAAAGAAAACGTTTTAATCTTACAGTAGTGCTTGGTTGGCTTGTTTAAATAAATCCGTCAACATTTACAAATATTCAGTTGTTAGCAATTACGAATATACAGTTGTACGGTTTTGTCTGTGTGATGCCACCTGCAGTTAATTTCAAATTAACAGAAAATGTCTGCTCATGTCCACTATATTCTTAGACTTGTCAAATACATCTAACACTGTCTCGTACCAGCAACTGCTCATTTCTGTCTCCTCAACCAGACTTTCACAAAACTCCTCGTCATGGTTACCTACCTGGAAAGCAGCAAGTCATTAAATGGCAACAAACCTACTCATCCTTTCAATCAGTTACTACAAGTATCCCCCAGGGCTCTATCCTGGGTCCTCTCTTATTTAACAAATTTACTAATAAACCTCCACTCACAATGCTAGTTTACTTCAGTATGCAGATGACTCCGTGTTAATGTGTGCCTAAACAAGAAGCAGGTCCATGTTATAACCCCAAAATTTCTCCTCTGTAGAAACTTGGCTCGAAGAATCCAACCTCCTACTCAACCCCATGAAAACTAAATTAGTACTTTTTACCTCAAAAAGTTGCCATTATCAAAAGCAATCCTACCACAATCAAGCAAATACTGTCATTGAAACTTGCAGCAAACTTTTAGGCATTACAATATGACAGTTTCCAATAAGATCAGCATTATACTGCTCACCAATAAAATGTACCCACCACAAACTAGGCTTTGTTTATAGGATCAACAGATTCCTTACAGATGAGAAAAACTCTAGCCAGAACCTTCTTACTGTCATCTCTATTATACATCGCTTCTATCCTAACCAACTTAAAATACTCAAAGAAACTTGCTTCCTGCTGCAATAAAATACCTAAATTTGCAACCAATCTCCCCCTAGGCCTCAACATTGTCATAGCTTAACGCAATTAAACTGGACTAAACTGCATAACTAGTTAACATGTTCACAACTACGACACAATCAACCAAGAAAATGCCTTGCACTGCAAAACTTATTATAGCCTTACTATCCAGCAAGGGACCTCCATTCTAATAAACAGATTCTTACTACTCAGAAATAAGTCAAATAAAGTTGCAGGAAACTCTAATCTCAATACGCTGCTAAACTCTGGAATAGTATCCCCACACACAACTCTGAAGCTCAATTGTTTTAAACCATTGCTTAAACATCCTAACCACACTTGGTCCTGCATATGTTAATCACCAGGTTAAGACTTTGTGCTCACTGTACAATATTCTCCTTCAACAGAGGACTCTCAACCTCTCAGAGATGAGAGAATTTTTGTATAAAACTGCTGCCTGTACAACCCACTTTAGTCACTTCTACCTCTATAAAATCTTGGAATATGCAAAAACAAAAAACAGGTGTGCATAATCTTACCATCACTATAGATGTCCTCTTCACTGTTGCAGTACCCTTAATCTGAGGGATCTCCAGCCTGAAAGCAACCAGACGTCGGCCAGTATACAAAGGTCTTATACTACTGTAGGGTATGTGGGACATTGCACGTAGGCCACAGAAGTTATGTACATGTACCATCCTCAGAGCTGAATGCCAAACTAAGGAAATAAAAGGTCAGTACATCCAAGTAAAACAGACCAGGGGGAATGAGGGAGAGAGAGAGAAAATACTGCAGCAGTGAACAGACTGACATTTATGGTGATAAGATTTTACACAACTATTCTATGTTCTACTCATTCACTGCAATAGTCTTAACCTGAGGGAGAGAGTGCCAAAGCTCAAGGAGGAAGGAAGGACGATGAAGGAGCAGAGGCTCTCTCAATGAAGTCATGTAAAATAGCTTTAGCAAACCCGGCTCGATCTGTAAATGCCATCCAGTCTGTAGTGTTTGGTAAAGGTATGGAGACACGACCGGGTGGCTGCTTCAAGGATGGCTCTGTTATCCAAGCCCTTGAATGCCTTAGAGGAAGGCCACAAGCCGTGGTAGAGTGAGCCTTCACAGGTGAAGAGAGTCTTTCCAAGGAGTTTAACAAAGGAAAATAGTCCTTGAAATCCAAAAGGAAATAGTCTGCTTGGAAACGGGTAAACCCAGAGCCCTGGGATGAATGTTCACAAATAGCTGATCAGACTTCCTTGACAGGCTTTACCTGAACAAGACTAAAGCCAAGTTATTTGTGTACATCTAAGGAATGTAGTACATTCTCGCTGCGGTTTTGTGGAAAAGAAGATGGGTAGGTAACTGAATGGATTGGTTAAGGGATAACGCATTAAACACTTTAGGCATAAAAGGAGGATTTGTTCTCGGGGATACCTTATCCAAAACCAAGAAGGGGGCAGCGCCATACCAACTTGAAGCTCTGACATCCGTCTGGCTAAGGTTAAGGCCAATAGTAAAACAGCTTTCCAAGAGCAATGTCTGAGGAAGGCTGAAGATGCAGGCTCAAAAGGGGCCAGGGGTCAGCTTTTCTAGAGCAAAATTAAGGTCCCAAGGAGGAGGAATAGAGCTTCCTGGAAGGCCTACATGAAGGATGCTGTTAAGGAACTGTTTCACCTCAAATCTGGATGATAAAGGGGAAGAGGCAGACAAGCAGAACTAGCTGACTTGTGCTTTGCCAGAGGAGTAAGCCACGCCAGCAGAGAGCAATTCACAAAAGTAAGACAGAACCACTGGGATTCCCACTGTCAGTGAGTCTTGGTTTTTAGACACAAGAGTGAAAATCTTTTTCACTTGGAAATGTTAAGATTTTCCTGTATTGGGTTTTCTGGCCTCCTGCAAAACCCCGAGTATGCCCTCTGAGAATAGGTGTCTGAAGAGGATTAGAATTCATCATCCACTGTGTCAGCTGCAGCACTGACAGGTGTGGGAGCATTAGGGATCCTTTGTTCTGTGCGAGTAGGTCCACTCTGAGGTAACTTGTAGTGATAGCCCTTGGCTAAATGTAGAAGGAAGAACCAGTGCTGTCTTGGACAAAAGGGAGTCACAAGCAGAATTTTTGCTTGATCTTCTTGAATCTTGGAACAGGACCTTTGGTATTACAGGAAGGGGAGGGAATGCATACAGAAACAACCCCTTCCAAGAAAAGAGAGCAACTACCTTCCAAACCACTGGACTTGGGAATCTGGCACAAAATTTTGGAAGTTGTCTGTTCAGGGGCGATGCAAATAAGTCTACTTGAGGAATAGCCCACTGGTGGTCTACGTCCTGGAACACATCCCTGTGATGCCTCCACTCATAGGATTGAGTCAGGGACCTGCTTAAAGAGTCTGCCATGAGATTCCAGTTGGAGGAATGTACACTGCCTGAATAGTCATGTGATAACAGGTCAGAAATTCCCATACCAGAACAGCCAACCTGCAAAGGAGACGGGACTTAGTCGCCACTGCTTGTTTACATGCCAGAGGACTGTCATGTTGTCTGTGAACAGTAGTAGAGGGCTTGGGCAAAGAGAAGGCTGAAATGCTTGTAGAGTAGCAACAATACTCACATTACCCTGATGTTTATGTATTCTGTTTTTGGGAGGGAGACCAAATTCCCTGAACTATGAATTTGCCCAAGGCCACTCTCCAGCCTATGTCTGATGCATCTGTTATGAGTTCTAGGAATGGAGGGAAGAGTATGCATGAGCAGACCTGAATTTAGGTCTATATGATGGATCCACCACAGCAGTTTCCTCTTCAGGCAAGGAATGAGGGGGACTTTGTATTCTAGTGGGTGAGAATGCTGGGTCTACACTGATCTGAGGAACCACTGGAATTTCCTTATGGAGAAATCTGCCATCTGCACCATGGAAATGATCGAAGCCATAAATTCCAGCACCATGAGAAACTCCCTGGCCATGAAGGGAGTTAAGGGGAGAAGGGAGTGAAAGGAGGACCGAAGGTCCTGCACCTTCTGACGTGGAAGTGACACTCATACTCTTTGGATTCAACAACCCATGAAAATGTGGTCCTGTGAAGGGGTGAGAACCGACCTCCTGCAGTTGGAGAATCTAATTTTTCCCCAAGTAGGAAAATGGTGGTTTCCAGGTTTTGAAGTGCAGGAAGTTGGGTCCTGTAAGAGCAGATCATCCAGGTATGGAAAAATCTGGATGTCCAAAAGTCTGCAGTGTGCAATCACTGAAGCCAGGCATTTCGTGAATACCCTTGGTGATGTAGAAAAACCGAAGGGCAAGGCAGAGAACTGAAAATGCCAGGAACCCACAGAAAAAAACTTCCTGAACATGGGGTGAATGGAGATGTGAAGGTAAGCATCTTTTATATCTAGAGATGCCATATATCCTTATGGAAGGATAAGAGGGAAAAGAGTTTGGAGTGTCGACATTCTGCACCTATAAGAAGGTGTTGAGATGGAAGAAATCCAGGATTGGTCCCCAGGGACCATCCTTTCTGGGTACCAAGAACATTCTTGAATAGAAGCCTTTACTTTGAGGAACCTTTTGAATGGAGTCCTGCTACCAAAAGAGCTTTGGGAAGAGGGGCAAATGCTCTCATGGGGTTGAGGGATGTCCATAAAGATGGAAGGTGGAGTGCCAAACCACAAAGTATCCTTTTTTGATTATGGAAAGAACTCAGGTGTCTTGGGCAATGTTTTCCTAGACCCTGTGAGCATGCGACAGATGAATGGAAAGAGGGGAAAGGGGGACAGCTGCGGGGTAATCAGACTCCCTACTTTGAGAGGAAATGACTGCCTTTGTTGTTAGGATTGCTGAGAACTCCTATGCTACTTGTAATAGATCTTAAAAGCTTTTTAAAAATTACTAAAAAACTCACAGATAATAAATTTACAAAAAATATATGCAAATAAATTTAAGATCTATTACAAGTACTATTTATGCTCACATAGGAGATTTATGCATCAAGTACGGGTATTTTTATTTTAATTTAATTCAACTGAATGTTTTGCACATCAATTAGAAATCATGTGATCAATTATACATGTATTTAAACATCTCAGTTGTACTATGTTTTATCTTGAGAAAGCCAGGTATTTACCTGGCGAAAGCGCTTGATTCATTTTACTTTGTTGCTTAATAAAGCTGTTCTTTAATCCATTTGGTTTGGCCTTCTTCATACGTGGAGTTTATCTTTTCTACATATCAGAAATTTAAGGAACTATCCCATTTAAAATGTTCACATTTTCAGCCGAGTTTCATCAAAAGATGTCTTCCATTGGGAAGTCTGCATCTACTGACTCCTCTTCAGGGGAAATATATTCCTGGGGAGAAGAGACTTGGAGAATAATCTAAAGATTCCTCTTCATCAGAGGAGAATTCAATGAGTCACTGTCCCTAATCCTTTTTTGGGAAGGTTGGGGAACAGTGGTATGAGAAGGGTGACAGGAAGGCAATTTGTGTGCCATGAAGGCCTGAAACAAGCTTTGAGAAACGCCTGCCAATTTGTAGAGGAATGCCTTGGCTGTTTTTTTGCAGGAGAAACAATCCTATGCAAAGTCAGATGACTGTACGAAAGCCTACCTTCAAAGGAGTCTGACAATCTGTTCTCTTACTCGAGTGCGAGGTAGCCCCTAGGACTCTGGATACCTTCGAGCCTAGGTTCCCTTATGACACATCCTGATCAGACATCTGTTTGACCCCCATAGACATCCTTGCGGTCAAAGGCAAGGCAGCCTCAGAAATGGGCTTGGCCTGTGAATCTGTGCCTTAAATCAGGCAAACCTCCAAGTTGAGGAGCAACATGGGAGAAACGTCTGATGGTAGAGGTGCAGTAGGAGTCGCAGGCAGAGGTTTATTTTCTTAGCCTTGTGCTTCGCTGGATCAGCATCTGACCCCAAGGTACTCTCCCATAAGTTTAGCTAACAACTTAAGCCATTGATTCCTAAATAAATAGCAAGACAGGAAAGCCTACTTCTAAGGGCTTTTGGAACAAAGGCCTGGCAAATGCTACAGGACTTGTGGTCATGATCAGAGCCTAGACAAGAGACACAGAGAACGGGCTATCCTTATGTGGAATCTGTCTTCCACACTGGCACTTGCCCTTCTTGGATGACAACCAAAACAGTAGTAAGAGACAATATTCCCTAATATTATCTGGCAAAAAGCTGGTCATAATGGAGCTCTGACTGGTGGCAGAAAAGTTCTGAGGATGGCACGTGTGAATGTCACTTTTACGGCCTACATGTGACAGCAACCTATGTGAGACTTCCCACATACTCTACAGAAGTACAAGACATTTGTATACTGTCCAATGTCAGGACGCCTTCAGGCAGGAGATGCCAAAGGTTAAAAATACTGTAGCAAGTGAATAGAAGAAAATCTACAGTATGTGTATAAATGTAATTAGAAATGTAACTACTCTGTTTAACTGGAACAAAGTATAATGCAATGTGAACAAATGGAAATGTTCTCCCTGTGTAACCTCTGAAAATGGGTTTTACCAATTCAGACTTTCCTCTCCTTGGAACATTTTATCTGTTTACCAGGAAAGAAAGAATGCCATCTGGATAAAAAGCCTTGCAGGGCAGTAGAGACAAACCCTGGCTCACAAGCAGTCCCAATTCGGAACTGCTTTGAGATGGTGGGAAAAGAACACAGAAGTTAATTGAGACTCTGGATAGTAACTGCATACACAAGCAAGTAGTTGTGTACACTTACCATAGATGTTAGAGTGTACTCACTGTTGCAGTCATTACATTTGGGTAATCTGCTGGCAGGTTGCCCTCAGTCGGACTGATTAACAGTCTTGGGTCCTGTGTCGGTTGCGGTCCCTTCTTCCATGATGTCAGGGGCATAAAACATGCAGCAGACACCATTACATCAGTTTTTCTTGCCCCAGATGTCAGGTGCCCCCCCTAATGGGGAGCAAACAAACAAAAACACAAAGGAATACTGCCAACAAAAAGCAAATACAGCAAAAAGGCTTTTAAGCATAGTAAAAGAAAGTAGAAGTATAGCCAGAAAAAGTTAGGGGGCTGGAGGGAGGGTAACCAGGACTGCAACAGTGAATACACTCAAACATCTACATTTATGGTAAGTGTACACAACTGTACTATGTTCTTCGTGTTTCACTGTTGCAGTCATTACATTTGGGTAGAGTCCCAAAGCTACTGTTGGGAGGAAGAGTTTATACAGCATTAGGGCCAGCTATAAGGCCCTGCAAGACAGCAGTGGCAAAGCCAGTCCTGGATTTAGAGATAATTGGTAAATGATAATGCTTGGTGAAAGTATGTACAGAGCTCCAGGTAGCAGCTTCTAAGATGTCCCTGGTAGGAACACCTCTGAGAAAAGCTGCAGAAGTAGATGCAGCCCTGGTAGAAGGAGATCTGATCCCCTGGGGATAGGTTTTCCATGGTGTTTATAGCAGAAATGAATGCAGTGGCTTAATCATTTATAGGTTCATAGGTAGGTACTAGGCTATCTGCCCTAGGGCATTTATAAGCCTAGCAAGAATGTGTTGGCTTTCGCCACCCTTTTAGACTAGATTCCTGAGCCTCTATCCAGCAGGGCCATAGAGGTGATCCTAGGAGTAAATCTACGATTTCCCATCCACTCAAGATTTCTCTTGAAGAGGGTCAGCAAGGGGCTCTGCCTAACATGAACCGGGATTCTATTCCAGAGCGAGGGAAGCCTTTGGGATATAAATCTATCCCTTCAGCATGTCCTATTTATTGCTGTGCTGAGGTTTAAATCCATGGAGCGTGTAGCGCTAATGGATTTTGCTTTCTTGAGGTGGAAAATGTCCATCAATTCTGGGTTAGACATGGCCTTGTACGTCAGGCAGAGATCGCATCTGAGTAAGCGGTAAGCAACTGAGTAGAGCTTGAGTTTCTTTAGTCGAGCTGCATAGGGCATCTGTTTGAGGCCCACAATCCTCTTGGTGAGGTAATTTTGAGGTCTCTCCAGCTGTTGCAGGTGTCGGGTAAGATGCATCCAAATGGGGTATTGTACTCAATTAAGGGCCTGATGAGCAATGAGTAGAGGGGTACAATGACCTCTCGATCTCGATGTGAACCCTTTGTGATTAGGTGAGCTATATAGAAGATTTTTCTAAACACTTTGGCAATGTGATTGTCAAAGGAGAGGTTACTATCTACTTGGGCTCCCCAGATCCCTAATTACTTCTTCCGTACTTAATGGATTACCTCCTATGTGGCAATATGTGGGCACTTCGTTTTTCCCAAAGGGGATGACTGCACTTTTTGGCATTTAGCTTGAGGCCATGGTTCTGACACCAGGTATCAGTCTCCGTAAGACCCTTCAGGAGGATGGTTTGTTTTGAAATAGCCTTCCCCTCTGCTCCTGCAGCAAATGCTTCCAGCAGTTCAGATTTTCTTCGAGGTTTAGTCCTGTCCAAGTAGAATCTAAGTTGTCTGTGCACATCCACGGAATGCAGAATCCGTTCCCCTTAGTTCTTTGGATTGGGAAAGACGGTTGGCAAATGAATGGACTGATTAAGAACCACACTGGAAACTACCTTGGGCATGAAGGATAGATTGGTCCAGAAAGATACCCTGTCCGCATGAAAGATGAAAGGCACCACTGCAATAAGGACCTGTAATTCAGATATCCTTCTAACTGAAGTGATTGCTAAAAGGACAGCTGTTTTCCAAGAAAAAAAAAATTAAGTTTGCAGTAGCTGCTGGCTCGAAAGGAAGTAGAGTGAGTTTCTCCAAAACAAACTTAAGGTCCCAGGCAAGGGTTGGAGCTCTCCTGGGTGGTCTCAAGTTTTTTGCCCTTCTGAGATGCTGCTTGAGCAGAGGATGAGAGAAGAGGGGTGGTTCCGTGTTATAAGCTGAAATAGCTGAGGCATGGATTTTAAAGGAGGAAAGACAGGCCCTTGTGAAGAATCTCAGTTAAGTATTGCAAAATCTGAGGTAAATTGGGCTCTGCTGTGCTCATCCCTAAAATTGGTTCCAGGCACAGAATCTTTTCCATTTGCCAGCATAAGATTTTCTAGTAAGAGATCTCCTTCCCTCCAAGATGACATCCATCACAGGTTTGCTGAGGGATAAGGGTGAATTTAAGTGATTAGCCTGGGCTGCAAGGTTTAATGTTGGAAGCTGAGGATGCAGAATTTGGTTCTCCTGCTGAGACAGCAGGGAAGGGGTCTGCGGCAGGTGCCATGGAGATAACTGCGACACTGCGCAGGAGGGGGTACCAGTGTTGGCGCGGCCAGTCTGGAGCAATCAAGATCATCCTTGGTTTGTTCTGTTTGATTTTTAGTAGAACTTTGGAGAGCAGAGGCAGTGGGGGGAAGGCGTAGACTGATAGGTTTTTCCAGCTGAAGAACAGAGCATCCACTTTCCAGGCTTCTTTGTGGGGAGTTCTTGTGCAAAACTTGTCCAACCGGTAGTTCTGGGGGGAGGCAAATAGATTTATGTCTGGGTTCCCCCATTCGCTTGTCAACATGTTGAAAATCCTTTGCTCCAGTTTCCACTCGTGTGGGTCCATGAGGTTCCTGCTTAGTCCGTCTGCCAGTGTATTCAATTTTCCTGGCAGGAATTGAGCTTGTAGGTGCACTTGGTAGCTCAAGGCTGGGTTCCACAATACCATGGCTAGTCTGCAGAGGGGGTAGGAATGTGTACCTCCCCTGCTTGTTTATGTACCACATAACCGTGGTGTTGTCAGTCTTTACCATTAGTTGTCCTGGAAGAATGTAGTCCTTGAAGGCAGTCAGAGCATTCTGCACAGCTAGCATTACTTTTTGATTGATATGTACGTTTATTTGATTTGGGTTCCATTTGCCCTGAATGCACTTCCCTGCCAGGTGAACCCCCCCCCCCCATGCACAGTCTGATGCATCTGTAGTTTAGATTTGGGTAGCAAGGGGTAGTGTGAATGGAAGTCCCTTGTTTTGGTGCCAGGCCTCTGCCGACCATAGGAACTTCAGGCGTAGGCAAGGTATGACAGGAAACACTGTTTCCAGACTGTGATAATGTTGACTCCATAGACTTTTTAGATACCACTGTAGTTTCCTCATGCAGTCTTGCATATGGAATTAGAAGAATGCAGGAGGCCATGAACCCTAAGGCTTGCAGTATTTGCCTTGCAGATAGCAGGGTTTTTGTGGCCACTTGTTTGAAGTACGTTACTATTTGCTTTTCTGGCATGAGTAAAGCCATCTGGGCAGCTGTATTCAAGTTTGCACCCAGGAATGTAATTTGTTGACAGGGTTGTGACTTCTTTTTGTTTATGGTGTACCCCAGACAAGTTAGAATCCTTTTTACAAATGCCAGATGATTTAAAAGTATGCCTTGGTTTTCTGCCTGAATTAGACAATCATCCAGGTATGGATATATTTGAATATTTCTTTGCCTGCAAAATGCAATAACTGAAGCCAGGCACAGTAGACAAGCCAAAGGGCAGTTCAAAGAATCGATAATGTGAGTAGCCTGCTTTGAAGCCTAGGTATCTTCTGCAAGACTCCCTGATTGGCATGTGCAGGTATGCTTCTTTTAAATCTAGAGTTGCCAACCAGGTGTCTTTGCCTAGCATAGGTAGTAGGTAGGTGAAGAGTCAGCATCTTGAATTTTGGAATCTCCAAAAAGGTGTTTAGAGTACAAATCCAGGATTAGACGCCATGATTTGTCGGAGTAGAAACCTTGTCCCTTTTCCTCTTCTGTTAACAGTTTAATGGCCCTCATGCTTAAGCGGGAAAGTACTTGTTTTTGAGTCTCTGCCCATGATTTGGGGTACACTATTTAAAACCCATTTGCCCTGGGTTATGAGTTCCCAGTTCTTTGCATGAAGAGCAATCTTTCCCCCCAAAGGAGCGGTCAAAAGATAAGTGCTTGGGAATTTTAAAAGGAAGTCAGTGAGACTATCATAGGAGGATGACTTATTTCCAGATTTGGAAGTGGAGGCCCCCCCACTGCTTAGATCAGAGAGTCCCCTGGGACTGAAACCTGGGGGTTTTGCTGTGTCTGGGTTTGGGTTGAAAGGACCTGGAAGGGACTGGAAAGGACCAATTCTTAGTAGGCCACTGCCTACTGAATCTTGGAGGCTGCACTTGTAAAAAAATCTTTAAAAGTTTGCATAGATTTAGCTTTATATTCCATCTTTTTAAGAACTTCTTCAGCCTTGTTGCTAAACAAGCGGTCCTGATTTAAAGGAGCATCCAACAATTTAGCTTTAACATGATCACGCAAAGATTGCTCCTTAAGCCAAGCATGCCTTCTAAGCACAGACCCAGTAACAGCAGCCCTACAAGAGGCCTCTACAGAATCAAAACCACATTGTAAAGTATGTTTACCAACATGTTCAGCAGAAAGCATTAAATCCTGTAAATCTTTATAAAAAGATTGTAAAAGTAGGCAAATGAATGGACTGGTTCAGAGCCACACTAGATAACACCTTGGGCATAAATGATGGATTAGTCCTGAGGGGAAAGCCTGTCCGCATGGAAGATAATTGAAGGGTTTCACTGCCATAAGGGCCTGTAGTTCAGACACTCTTCTTGTAGACGTGATGGCTAGAAGTAAAGCTGTTTTCCAAGAAAGAAATTTAAACACTACTGTAGCAGCTGGTTCAAAGGGTGGGAGAGTAAGTTTCTCCATCACAAAGTTCAGGTCCCAGGCTATAGTGAGAGCTCTCCGGGGCAGTCTTAAATATTCGGCCCCTCTAAGGAATTGTTTTAGCAGTGGATGAGAGAAGAGGGGTTGAGTTCAGTACTGTAATGTGCTGATACGGCTGAGGCATGAATCTTAACTGAGGAGAAATATAGGCCCTTGAGGAGCACTTCTGTTAAATAATCTAGAATACGAGGTAAAATGGGCACCGTAGTGCCCACCCCTTGAAAATGGCTCCAAGAACAGTATTGTTTCCACTTTTCTGAATAGGATTTTCTAGTATTAGGCCTCCTTGCCTCAAGAATGACATCCAGCACCTGCTTACTGAGGGTTGCTAGAGGTGAGCTCAGGGGATGAGCCAGGCTGCAAGGTTCAGGGTCTGAAGCTAAGAGTGCAGAACCTGGCCTGCCTGCAGGGAAGGGGTCTACACTGTCAGACTGTGCAAAAGGGGGTACCAGTGCTGGTGTGGCCAGTCCGGTGCAATCGGAATTGTCCTTGGCTTGCCCTGCTTGATCTTTAGCAGGAACTTCAAGAGGAGAGCCAGAGGTGGGAAGGCAAACAGAGGCCTTCCCAGGCAAAGGACAGGGCATCCACTTTCCAAGTTTGACAGTGGGGAATTCTAGTGCAGTACTTTTTCAATTGGTGGTTCTGAGGGGAGGCAAAAAGGTCTACATCTGCAGTCCATTTGTTCACGAGCTTGAATATTTTGGGTTCCAGTTTCCATTCATGTGGGTCCATGAGATTTCTGCTTAAGTCGTCTGCCAGTGAATTTAGTTTGCCTGGCAGGAATTGAGCCATGGCTAGTCTGCAGAGTGGGTAGGAATGGGTTCCCCCCTGCTTGTTTATGTACCACATAACTGGGGTGTTTGTCTTTACCAATAGTTGTCCTGGAAGAAAAATATCTTTGAAAGCTGTCAGAGAATTCTGTACAACTAACATTTCTTTTTGATTGATATGCAGACGTATCTGTATTGGGTTCCATTTGCCCTGAATGCACTGCCCTGCCATGTGAGCCCCCCATGCATAATCTGACGAGTATGTTAGGGTTTGGATGGCATGGGGTAGAGTGAAAGGGAGTCCCTTTGTTGTGGTTGCAGGCCTCTGCCCACCAAAGGAACTCTGCTCTTATGCAAGGGATGATAGGAATCATTGTTTCCAGGTCCTGAGAATGTTGACACCACTTACATTTTAGATACCATTGAAATTTCCTCATATGCAGTCTTGCATATGGAATTAACAGAATGCAAGAGGCCATGAAACCCAGGGCGTGCAGGATTTTCCTTGCAGATAGCTGGGGTTTTGTGGCCAGTAGGTTGTCAAACCTGTTTCTTTGGAGTGAGGAATGCCATCTGGGAAGTTGTGTTCAAGCTTGCTCCCAGGAATACAATCTGTTGGCAGGGTACTAGGTGCTATTTCTTCTCATTGATGGTGTACCCCAGTGAAGTTAGAAGTCTCTTTACAAATGCCAGGTGCTGTAATAGCAAGTCCTGACTCTCTGCCTAAATGAGGCAATCGTCCAAATATGGGAAAATCTGAATATTTCTCTGCCTGCAAAATGCAACGGCTGGAGCTAGGCACTTTGTGAATACCCTGGGAGCAGTAGATAAGCCAAAGGGAAGTGCAGAGAACTGATGGTGCGTGGAGCCTGCCCTGAAGCATAGGTATTTCCTACAAGATTCCCTTATTGGGATGTGCAAATAAGCTTCTTTTAAGTCTAGGGTTGCCAGCAAGGCATCCTTGGCTAGCATAGGAAGAAGCTGTTGAAGAGTTAAGTGTTTTGAATTTTGGAACCACCAGAAAGGTGTTGAGGATAGACAGGTCCAGGATAGGATGCCAGTTTTCCTTTCCAGGAACCAGGAACAGTCTTGAATAGAAACCTTGTCCCCTTTGTTCTGCTGGGACAGGTTGAATAGCCTTGAGCCTGAGGAGAGAGCGAGCTTGTTTTTGTGCCTCCGCCCACTGGTTTGGGGGGAGGTTTGGCATCCACTTGGGGATGGGAGAGAGTGGAAGTGAAATCTGTATCCTAGGGAAACTATGTTTAAAACCCATTTGTCTTGGTTAATGAATTCCCAGTTTTTTGCATGCAGGACGAGCTTTCCTCCTAAAGTTGCAAGTAGTTGAGCAAGGCTTGGTGGAGTTGAGGATAAGTCATTGAGCAATTTTTCCATAGAGGTGGCTTACTACTCCCTGCTTTGGAGGTGGGAGCCGCCCACTGCTTAGATCTGTGCATAGCCCGAGACTGAAGTCTTGGTGGTCTGCTGCTCCTGGGTTGGACTGAAGGCCTGGAAGGGACTGGAAAAGACCAGTTCTTTGAAGGCCAGTACCTACTGAATCTAGGTGGCTGTACTTGTAAGAAATCTTTAACAGTTTGCATAGATTTAGCTTATTCCCCCATTCTTTTGAGGACTTCTTCCGCTTTAAGGCGGTCTTGGTTTAAGGGTGCCTCCAGTAAATTTAGCTCTAACCTGATCTGGCAAGTTTTGTTCATTAAGCCAAGCATGCCTTCTAAATACAGACCCAGTGACAGCAGCCCTGAAAGATGCTTCTAAAGCATCAAAACCACATTACAAAGTATGTTTACCAACTTGGTCAGCAGAATGTATTAAAACTTGTAAATCTGAGTTCAGCACAGTCAGGAATCAACATCATTCTCTGTTTAATTAGTCCCACAATATGTTGCTAATACTTTAACATATGAAACCGGCATTTTAAAGCTTCAATGGCCAGAGTACTAGCGGTATATACCGTCTTACCCCATCTGTCTAAAGCCCGCAAATCCCTGTCAGAAGGGGTAGGATTCTGGGCAGTAGTACCCTTAATGCTTTTAGGTCCATGGGAAATGGCCTCTGGATCTGCAATACGATTCTTGAAGAGGAATTTGTGAGAGTCAGGTACTCTATAGTACCTGCCAGGTTTCCATGGAGCTGGAGGCAAAGTGACTAGGGCAAGGCTGGATTCAGAAAACATCTACAATCTCCATAACAGGAAGGACAACTAGAGACCTGTGCTGAGGCAGGTTTAAGAACTCCTTAAGAATCTTTTTGGACTGTGAATACTCCTGGCTTTCCCAGTGGAAATGTTCCCTAAGGGTATGCAAGGTTTCACCAAAAGAAAAATCCTCTGGAGGGGAAGCAGATGGAATGGAATCCTCTGCATGAGAATCCTCACAAGTAGATCAAGGGTAAATCCTCGTAGTCAAAAGGAGAACAAATATCAGACTCCTGATCAGAAGAATCAGAAGGAAAATCAGTTCTAGGTCTCTCAGAGGGGGAAGGCTGGCTTCCTCTAATTAAGGTAATAAGGTCTTCAACCATTCACATTTGTTTTTGAGGCATGTGGGCCTGAGAATGCACTTTGTTCGGTTTTCTAGGCATAGTGCGAGCTTTAGGCCTGAGGAATTCAGTATTTTTAGCTTGAAACAAAGCCGGTTTAATATGAAAATTCGTAGGCCTGAATACACCCCCTCCGAAGCCGGTGCCTGCATAGTGGCTCCAGACCCATCGTAGTTAGAGACATCCGCAGGTTCCATAGTCGAAGAAGCATCTCGTGGCATACCGGACACAGAATGGGTCTCAGCAGAGGCCTGTGCATCAGTAGAAGCGGGTATCAGGGGCTGCGAAAGCAGCCTCACAGAGTACCGGTGGACTGGCCACTAACTTGACAGAAGTTTCGACAGCAGTTTTGGACCTATGCAGTCTGTCTCTCTTTATCCTTACTTTTTTTTGGAAGATCGGTAGTCAGATGGTTTAACAAAGCCATTTTGGAGTATGGAGATCAAGAAAAAGTATTTATCTACAAAAATAGCCCAACATCGAATAGTATGGGAGATGAACAAGGCACAATACAGACAGAGGGGCATTGTGGTCTGGGCCTAGACAGGTGACGCAGTAAGAATAAAAATCTCTGCGAGGCATTTGCTTTCCAAAGGCAAGACCATTATTAATTTTTTCTGACATCGGTTAGAGCAAGAAAAAAAGGGTCCCCAAAAGGGTCCTTATCTTTTTGAAGACTACAGGTCTGAAACTCGAAAACTAAAATTTCAGGAGTCGGCCGACACTTCCGCACTGCTTCTGCTTCGGGCATCGCACGGTAAGAAACACTCATGTAATATTGTTGGCTGCATGTTTTATAACCCTGACGACCTGATGTCATAGAAGAAGCGACAGCATCCCACTCTTAAATCCAAAGACTGTGGTATTCAGGCCGGCTGAGGGCTACCTCCAGGCAGATAACCCAAATGTGATGACTGCAACAGTGAAACACGAAGATCACCTTCCTGTTTTCAGTCAGCTAAACCAGTCTAACTTGCATGGGATCATGGAAGACACGCCAAAGCATTGAAAGCTGGTTGTCTATTATATCCATAGAAGGATACAACTCGTATAGCAAAATCTACTGCAGTAGTAATCATAATGATAATCAGATGCTGCAGTGTCTACACACTACGACCCTTTCAGAAGGTGAGACTGGATAGGTTGAGCATTAGTGTCCATTAAGATTTTCTGGCACCAGAAAAAGTCAGTTCCATTTGCCCCACTAATGTCATTAGCTCTGTGAAAAGTACAGTTGTGTACCTACCATAAATGTAGATGTTAGAGTGTATTCACTGTTGCAGTCATTACACTTGGGTTATCCTGCTGGCAGGCGACCCGCAGTCGGCCAGAGTTCGAAAGTCTTGGTCTGGTGTCGGCTACTGTCGCCTCTTCCCCGACGTCAGTGCGCCAGGGGTATAAAAGTTGTAACGGACTCCATTTTCTTCAGTTTTTCTTGCCCCAGATGTCCGGTGCCCCCAGATAAGAAGGTTGGAAAGAAAATTATGCCAAAAACATGCATATATTACTGTAAGCATTTCATTCATCTACAAGCAAATACACCACATAGGTTGTATAGAGTTGAGAAGTACAGAAAAGTCCCAGCAATGAAAAAAGGGGGATGGTGGGTAACCTGGACTGCAACAGTGAATGCACTCTAACATCTACATTTATGGTAGGTACACAACTGTACTATGTTCATTGTGTTTCACTGTTGCAGTCATTACACTTGGGTAGAATCCCAAAGCTGAGGTTGGGCGGCTGGGTCTAAATTGGATTTGGAGAGGCTACCAGGCTCTGCAGAACTGCAGTGGCAAAGCCTGCTCTGGATTTAGAGTAGAGAGGTAAGTGGTAGTGCTTGGTGAAAGTGTGCACTGAGCTCCAGGTTGCAGCTTCTAAAATGGCTTTGGTTGGTGGTACTCTGAGGAAAGCTGCTGAAGTGGCTGCTGCGCTGGTAGAATGAGGCCTAATGCCCTTAGGCACTGATTTGCCATGCTGTGCATAACAGAAGCGGATGCAGTGTCCTATCCATTTTGAGATTGTCTGCTTTGTAATAGGCATTTCCTTGTGATCCTGCAGCATAGGCTACAAACAGTTGCTCAGTTTTTCTGAAAGCTTTTGTTTTGTCCAAGTAGAATAGTAGCTGTCTGTGTATAACCAAAGCGTGCAGAAGTTTCTCCCCTTTATTCTGGGGATTTGGGTAGAACGTAGGTAAATGAATGGTTTGGTTTAAGGCCACATTGGAGACCACTTTTGGCATGAATGTTGGGTTTGTCCTAAGAGAAACCCTGTCCTGACGAAAAATGATGAAAGGTTCCACAGTCATTAATGCCTGTAACTGAGACTCTTCTTGCTGAAGTTACTGCTAGGAGCAGAGCAGTTTTCCATAAGAATTTTAGATCAGCTGTGCTGGCTGGTTCAAAAGGAGGAAGTGTGAGTTTCTAAAACAAAATTGAGATCCCAAGTTGGCACTGGTGCTCTCCTTGGGGGTCTTATATTTTTTGCCCCTCTGAGGTACTGTCTTAGTAGAGGATGTGAAAAAATTTGAGGCTCTGAACTGTAATGAGCTGAAATGGCAGAGGCATGGATTTTAATAGATGAGAAAGCTAGGCCTTTATCCAGCATCTCAGTTAGGTATTGTAAAATCTGAGGTAAGTTGGGGACAAGTGGTTCGAGCCCTTGTGCCTGGTTCCAAGCACAGAATCTCATTCATTTTTCCACATAAGATTTCCTAGTGATGGGTCTCCTGGCTTCTAAAATGACATCCATAACAGCTTTACAGAGAGATGCAGTCTGAGTGGCTACATTATCTACCATGCTGCCAGGTTTAAGGTTCTGAGCTGAATGTGCAGAATCTTTTAGTTATGTACTTACCATAACTTTAGATGTTTGGGATCCATCTCGCCTACATTCTGTACTGATGGGTTCGGAGCCGATCCTCGGCTCCGACTGCCTATGCTATAGAGCGAAGTCTCTCATTGGCTGAGCTATTCTATATCCCAGGATGCACCACCGCTAGTTCCCCAGATCTTGTTTGTCTGCACTCATGCATACACACACAACTGTTTATATAACATTGCCAGATGTTTCAAGATGAAACAATAGAACTCGGACCGTCCGATCTCTTCTGATCTCCAAGGCAGGGGGAAGGAGGGTGGGTTATTAGGAATGTAGGCGAGATGGATCCCAAACATCTAAAGTTATGGTAAGTACATAACTAAAAGATGTTATGTGATCCTATCTCGCCTACATTCTGTACTGATGGGACAGCATCCCTAGCACCTATTTCCTGGGTGGCTCACTGGAAAACACTCCTGAGAACTGTGGAACCAAATGAAGCTCGCCCCCGAGATGCCACATCCAATTTGTAGTGGGAAAAGAAGGTGTGAGGGGAAGACCACGTAGCCGCAGCACAAATGTCACTAATGGCAAGCTTAGAATGGAATGCTATTGAAGTAGCCATAGCTCTTGTAGAGTGAGCTTTGACAGAGGTTGTAAGCTCTTTATTAGAAGAAGAATAAGCCTGACTAATACAGTCCCTGATCCATTTGGCAATAGTGACCTTTGTGACGGCTTTGCCCAATTTATTATCCGAAAAGGACAAACAACTGATCTGTTTTCCGTGTTTGTTGGGTCCTGTCTAAATAAAAGCGCAACTGCCTGTGAACATCCAATGTGTGGAAGATGTATTCCGCTTTGAGTATTTTGGGAAGAAAATTGGAAGTTCTAATGACTGTTGCAGGCAAAAACTGGAACAAACTTTAGGGAGAAAAGATGGGTTAGGCCTGAGGGATACTCTATCTTTGTGAAAAACCAGGTACGGTGGTTTGACAGATAGAGCTTGAAGCTCTGAAACCCTTCTGGCAGAAGTAATCGCGACCAGAAAGGCAGTTTTCCAAGAAAGAAGTTTCAAATCACAGGTTGCTGCCGGTTCGAAGGGGGAGGAGGTTAAGGCAGGTAATACCACATAGAGATGCCACGGAGGAGCAGGATGAGAAATCGGAGGTCGTAAAAGCGCAGCACCTTTCATGAAGGTTTTACACAATCTGTTGCTCATTAAAGGTGGGTTTATAGACTCATGAAAATTGGAAATAGCTGCCAATTGGACCTTGATGGTAGAGACTGAAGAACCTTGATTGAATAGAAAAGTTAGAAATTTCAGGACTTCTGACACCGGAACAGTAATGGGATCTTAGACCCCGGAGTTGAACCCAAATAGCAAATCTCTTCCATTTGCTAGTATACAATTTCTTAGTGGCAGACTTGTGGGCCGAGGATAAGATACATATGACTTCCGGGTCTAAGGTATGATTCCTGACTATAGTCGGAATAGGAGGAGCCAAGCTGTTAACTTCAAAGTGTGAAGGGACTGATGGAGTTGTCCCGACTGATGAATTAATAGGTCTGGGATCTGATCCAGGAACCATGGGCCGTCCAGTGCATATTTCCGAAGATACGGGAACCATACCTGACTAGGCCAGTAAGGGGCAACTAAAATCATTTTGCTCCCCATGTGAGATGCCTTTTGGATCACTCTGGGAAGGAGGGGAACTGGAGGGAAGGTGTATAGCAAGCCGGTGGACCAAGGATGGGCTAATGCGTCCACAGGACTCTCCCCCGGAGCTGGAGTGAGAGAGAAGAACTTTCTGCACTTCGCATTCAGCGGGGTTGAGAAAAGGTCGCAACAAGGAGTTCCCCATCTGCTGAAGATCTGAGTTGTCACTGCATCGTTCAGAGACCACTCGTGAGGACAGAGAATAGTTCTGCTTAGTCTGTCGGCTATCACGTTGGATTTCCCAGGGATATGAGTCGCTACCAGAAAACGTCTGGTCGCCACTGCCCATTCCCAAACTCTCATGGCCTCTCTGCAAAGGGGGTAGGATCTGGTCCCTCCCTGCTTGTTCAGATACCAGACTACTGACATGTCGGAGTGAATGGCAATTACGCCCTGAGGGAGGTAATCGTGGAGGGCTTGTAGAGACAGAAACACCACCCTCATTTCCAGAATGTTGATATGAAGGAGACTCATCGCAATGCCAATGGCCTTGGACTGACCTGCCCAGGTAATGCCCCCCCCCCCTTGTCTGGGAGGCGTCCGTTGTCAATGTGGCCATAGGAGGAGGTGGAACAAAGGGTCGCCCCTGATCCAGATTGGAGGGCACCAGCCACCAGCGAAGATCCCGTTTGCAGGTTTCCGTGATCCGTATGAGGTGACAGAGGGAGTTCCTGAAAGGACCACTGTGTCGATAGGAGCCACTGGAGAATTCTCATATGCAATCTTGCTAAGGGGACTAGAAGAACAGTGGCCGACAGAGCCTAATAGCTGCAGGACCATCCTGGCTGGAGCTTTGGATCTGAGAAGCAAGGCTCGGACTTGAGCCTGTATAGGCTGTATCCTTTCTGTAGGAAGATAGACCCGCATTTGGTTTGAATCTATCTCTACTCCGATGAACCTTCTGCGCTGAGATGGCAGCAACACAGACTTTGGCCAATTTTAGGTGATTCCAAGGGAAGTGCCTAGTGATATGGTGGCTTGTAGGTTCTGCAATAGTAGACGCCTGGAGGTGGCAGTTAGGAGCCAGTCGTCCAGATACGGAAACACCTGGAATCCTAGACTCCTCAGGTGAGCAGTCACGACTGCCAAACATTTGGTGAACACCCTGGGGGCTGTGGTGAGACCAAAGGGCAGTGCGCAGAACTGAAAATGACTGTCTCCCAGGCTGAAGCGCAAATGTCTCCTGGACGCCTGATCTATCAGGATATGATAATGGGCGTCCTTGAGATCTATGGAGCACATCCAAACACCTTTCTCCAGCAGTGGGAGAATGGACTGTAATGTGACCATTCAGAACTTGGACTTTTTGACTGATCGATTTAGGATGCTGAGATCCAAAATGGGCCTCAAGTCCCCAGTCTTTTTTGGCACCAAAAAGAATCTTGAGTAAGTCCCTAATCCGATCTGGTCTGCGGGGACCGGTTGGATGACTCCTTTTTGAAGCAGCTTTGAGATTTCTAAGCCTGCGATTTCCCGTTGACTGGGTGGCGGGACCGGGATTTTCTTGGACGGCGGTGGAGGGTGTGAAAAGGGGATGGCGTAACCTCCGGCGATGATTCGAAGCAGCCATCGGTCCTGAGTGATACCTTCCCAGGCTTTTAGGTGCCTCAGCGACCCCGACTGGCTCCGGAGCTGCACAGTCGGGCAATCCTTCAGGGATTGTGGAAGGCTGAAGAGCCACGAAAGGACTCGCGGTCTCCAGTATTGCGGGGGCCTCTGCCGCCTCTGGGACGGAGTCTTCCAGAAAAATTTCCCCCTCCTCTGCCTCTAGAAGGGGGATCGTCCTGCTGCGAGGGATAAGACTTCTGGGATTTACGGAACCACATTTTCCCTCCTCTTTTAGCCTTGGGTAAGGCCGAAGGGAGTGGAAAATCGTGCCCCTACGGCAGTCAAAGTCTTACCTTCTTTCTCACAGCGGGTCAATGTGTCCTTTACCTTGGGTCCAAACAAAGAGGACCCATCAAAGGGAGCGTCGGCAAAGGAAGACTTAAAGGCTTCCGCAAAATGACACAGGCGGAGCCAGGCTTGCCTCCGTAAAGCAACACCTGTACCCGCCGCTCTACTCGCCCCCTCGGCTGCATATGAAATGAGCCTCATGGACGAGTTCGATATCGATGACAGCGTAGCCAACTGAGAGCCAACCGTCTGGGCCAGCTGCTCAGGTAGGTTACCCCAAGAGGGTATCTGAAAGCTCCTTGATCAGATCCCTCTGAAATCTAGTGAAGTGCGTCAAATAGTTCAGGGACCTCA
Organism: Protopterus annectens; assembly: GCF_019279795.1. Taxonomy (NCBI): domain Eukaryota; kingdom Metazoa; phylum Chordata; order Ceratodontiformes; family Protopteridae; genus Protopterus; species Protopterus annectens. Next base: position 1,481,783,867 of record NC_056743.1, on the reverse strand, counting down.
AGGTAAAGGCCGCTGAACTGAGGGTGCGCTTCCCGTACCGGTCCATGCTCCTAGACTCCTTATTAGGAGGATGGACGGACGTCAAAGCCTCTGCTACATCTTGTTGGGTAGCAGATGCCACCACCAGGGCATCTACAGCCACACCTTTGATCAGAAACTCCTTCTCTGGGGGTGCTGATAAGAATTTATTTGGGCAAGCAGGCACAGGTTCCACAGAGTCTGGATGCTCCCACGCCCTTCGACAGATCAAATCTAGGAGCTCGAAGGGCGGAGACACCCAGGAGGCGGAGGGCTGAGCCCCGAAGGCCTTGAGGAACACAGACTCGTCAGAGGAAGGGGGTTTGGAAAGCCAGCCGCCTCGTTGTTTGAGGGCTTCCAAGATGTCTGCAAAGGAGACATCATCTGAGGATGACTTGGGGGACCCCTCCGCATTATCAAGATCGGTGTCCGACGTGAGAGACTCATCGGGGGAGTCGACGTGCTTCCTCTTGCACAGTCTTTTCCTTGGGGGTTCCTCCGAAGAAGCTTCAGAGGGACCTCCAGGAGGGGGGAAACCCCACTGGGGGTGACCTCAGGCCCCGGGGCTCCGCTGTCTAGCGACAGGGGGACTATGAAAGACCCAGTCTCCGTGTGTAGGGAAGGTGCCGGTGAGACCGTGGAGGTAGCCAAAGAGGATTTGGCCAAAGCACTCCTCATGGCCCTGAAGGCCGGACCGCCAGAGTCCTGGGAAGGTCCAAACCCCGGGGCCACAACAGTAGACTGCGCCGACGCACCGAGAGGAAGGCTAGGAACCGAAAACATCGGTCCCGAAGCGTCCCCCCCGGGGCCGACCGAGGAGGTCCGTGTACCGAACTCCGACTCGAGAGCCGGGGTTGGAGTAAGGGTCAGAGCCGACCCAAAAACCTCCATCGGCTCCACCAGCACCAGCTCCAACAGTGTCGAGGCTGTTGGAGGAGGAACCTGTATCGGCTCCGAAGCCGAATGGGCTGGAGCCGAAACTAATTTCTGGAACACAGGAGACTGAAACAGTCTTAGGAGCACCCTGTCGATGTCCGAATCCATCTTGGAAGATCGGGAGGAGACCGATCGGGTCCGAGCTGACTTCTCCATCGGCTCCGAAGGACTGGGGGACCGGCTCCGAATGGACTCTACCAATATCGGTGCCGAGGGAGATTCCATAGCAATTTCCCTCGGTGCCGAAGAGGGCTTCGGCCCGAAGGGAAGTGTCTGAGCCGGCAACCCTCATCGGCTCCAAAATCAGTGGAGCCGATGAAGGTGACCCGCCTCTCGAAGCCCCAGCCATCGGCTCCAAAACCAGAGGAGTCGAGGCTGGAGGTATCGAGGCAGACCGTTCTGCCCTCGGCTCTGAAGTCCGTGGAGCCGATGGAGAAGCCTGCCTAGATTTCTTAGTGGTCGGTTCCGACGGGCTGGTCGGAGCAGACAATTTCTTTTTCTTAGCTGGAGAGGAAGAGGAAAATAAGGCCTCTTCGAAGGAGGGTTTGATAAGCCCTTTTAAGATCAATTTATTCTTCCTCTCTTGGAGGACCCGAGAGGAAAAGGCATGACACACGCTGCAGGACTCCTGAAGGTGTTTGGCGCCTAAGCAGTAAACGCATAAGGAGTGATCATCCAAGATGGACACTTTATAGTTGCATCTCGTGAATTTTTTAAACCCGGAGGGTCTATGCTCCTTAGACATAATTGTAAACACTTTGCCAAAATATATGTCAGAGAAAAACACTATATATATAGCCACACAATAAGAATTTTTTTTTTTTTTTTTTTTAAAACAAGAGCGAAAGCCCAACAAACTTAAACGTATGACAAACACCAAAAAGAGGGCCAAGAACCCTCTAACTAAAACAGGTACTTGACCTCTGAAACAACAAGACTCAAAAAGAACGAGGGGAAGGCCCCTCTAACTTAAACGGAAACCTTTCCCTGTTCAACACAAATTTTTTTACCACAAATTTCTCACAAAAACACACGTATACACAACAATAGCTGTTAAAACAGCTTTTGGATAAAGATTTAGGAAATTTCTGACAGAAAACTCTCAGAAAAAACAGCACTTAGCTCAGCCAAGTTCGAGACCACATCCTAGCTTGTAAGCGGCAAACGAGATCTGGGGAACTAGCGGTGGTGCATCCTGGGATATAGAATAGCTCAGCCAATGAGAGACTTCGCTCTATAGCATAGCGTGCAGAGTCGGAGCCGAGGATCGGCTCCGAACCCATCAGTACAGAATGTAGGCGAGATAGGATCACATAACATCTGATTGTTTTGTAGTGTCAGAAGGTGAGGAATTTGAGGTAGAAGCCAAGCTGGGCCTTGAGACAAACTCTTTAGGATTGGGTACCAGTATTGGCGCGGCCAGTCTGGGGCAATCAGGATCATTTTTGGCCTTTCTTGTCGGACTTTCAGTAGCACCTAGGTATGAAGAGGCATCGGAGGGAAGGCAGACTTTGTCAGGCCTTTCCAGCTGAATGATAGAGCATCCACTTTCCATGCTTGAGAGTAATAAGTTCTTGTGCAGAATTTCTGTAAATGGTAATTGTGAGGGGAGGCAAAAAGATCCATGTCTGGGCATCCCCATTTCCTCGTTATCATGCTGAACACTTGTGGATTTAGCTTCCATTCATGAGGGTCCATGAGATTTCTGCTTAGTTCGTCTGCCAGTGTATTTTTTGTTCCTGGCAGAAATTGTGCCTGCAAATGTACTTGGATAGGTCAGTGCTGTGTTCCACAAAGTCATGGCTTGCCTGCATTGGGGGTAGGAACGTGTGCTGCCTTGCTTGTTTATGTACCACATAACTGTGGTATTGTCATTATTAATAGTGGTCCTGGATGTAGTAGGTCCTTGAAAGCGGTCAGGGCATTCTGTACAGCCAGCACCTCTTCTTGATTGATGTGAAGATGCTTTTGTTCCTTGGGCCACATGCCCTAAATACATTTTCCTGCCATATGTGCCCCCTAGGCATAATCCGATGCATCCGCTGTTATTGTCTGCCTGGCTGTGGGTAAGGTGAAAAGCTGTCCCTTGTTGTGGTGACAGGCCTGGGACCACCATCAAAACTCCTGTTGTAGGCAGGGAATTAAAGTTATGAATGTCTCCAGGCTGTGACAATGCTGAGTCCAAACACTTTTTAGATACCATTGTAGTTTCCTCATATGCAGTTTTGCATAAGGAATTAGTAGAATGCAGGATGCCATGAAGCCCAGGGCCTGCAAATTTTTCTTGCAGGGAGCTGGGTTTTTGTTGCCATCATTTGAAAGTAATGAGTCAGTTGCCTTTGTCTGGCGTGAGATAAGCCATCTGGGCAGTTGTATTTAAGCTTGCACCCAGGAATATCTCTAGAGAGGGCACTAGTTTTGATTTATTTTCGTTTACTGTGTACCCTAGGAAAAATTAGCAATCTTTTTACAAACGCCAGATACTTTAGAAGAATGTCCTTGCTCTCTGCTTGAATAAGGCAGTCGTCCAAGTAGGGATATATTTCAATTCCTTTTTGTCTGCAAAATGCAATTACTGGTGCCAGGCATTTTGTGAAGACCCTGGGCACAGTAGATAAGCCAAAGAGCAGTGCAGAGAATTGGTAATGCATTGAGCCTGCTATGAATCTGAGGTATCTTCTGCAAGATTGTCTGATTGGGACATGCAGGTATGCCTCCTTGAGGTCCAAAGTAACTAGCCAAGCCTTCTTGCCAGGCATGGGCAGAAGTTGCTGTAGTGTTAACATATTGAATTTTGGAACATCCAGGAAAGTATTTAGGATTGACAGGTCCAGTATTGGTCTCCAAGCTTTGTCCGTTCTGGGTACTAAGAAAAGTCTTGAGTAAAATCCTTGTCCCTGTTCTTGCTGTGGAACTCTGCTGTTCTTATGGACATGGGAGCTATTCAATCTGTTTTTGTGCCTCTGCCCATTGGTTTTGTGGCAGGTCTGGCATACCTTTTGATTTTGGAAGTGTGGAAGTGGAACCTGTAACCCTGAGAGACAATATTCAACACCCATTGGTCCTGGGTGATCCTGTGCCAATTTTTTGAGAAAAGTGCTAGCTTTCCTCCTAGGGGTGCTGCCAAAAGGTAAGTGCTTGGCATTTGTAGAGGGAAGTCATTGGGACCGTTTCCCATAAGGTTGTGATTTGTCTTCCCGTCTTTTGGGGGTTGAAGCACCCCATTGTTTAGGTCTGTAGGAGCCTTGGGTCTGAGATATGCCTCTTGGGCGTCTGTATCTGCCTCTTTGTGGCCTGTCTGACACTGGAAAGGACCAATTTTTAGAAGGCCAGCTTCTGCTAAATCTAGGTGGTTGAACCTGTAGGAAATCCTTCACTGTCTGCATAGATTTAGCTTTATCCTCCATTTTCTTTAACACCTCTTCTGCCTTAACACCAAAGTATCATGCTGTAGTGGAGCATCCAATAATTTTACTTTAACATGCTCAGGTAAACTTTGTTCTTTCAACCAAGCATGCCTTTGAACAGAGCCTGTAACTGCGGCTCTACAAGAAGCCTTTAATGAATCAAAACCACATTGCAGAGTATGCTTTCCCACTTCAACTGCATGCAATAAATCCTGCATTTCCTTACTGTCAGGACTTCCTGAATTTGAAACCATTTTCTGTTTTAACAATGACATGAGGTACTGCTGATATTGAAGCATGTGAAACTGGCAGTTCAAAGCCCTTACGGCTAAAGTAAGGGAAGTGTAAACTCCCCCCCCCCCCATCTCTCCAGAGCTCTGGAATCCCTATCCGAGGGGACAGGATTTTTAGCAGTGGAAGCCTTAACCCCCTTTAGGACCCTGAGAAATTGTTTCTGGGTCTCCAGTGGGGATTTTGTAAATAAATTTATGAGAGTCAGAGACCCTGTAGTACCCGTCTGGCTTAACTGGTGCAGGGGGTAAAGAATCAGGAGACAGACTGGATTCAGAAAAAACATAATCAACACAGGGGGGATAGCCAGTTGCCTGTGCTGAGGCAAAAAAAGGAAGTCTCTGAGCCTTTTCTTGGATTCTGAATAATCCTGGCTCTCCCAATGGAAATGCTCCCCCATGGTGTGCAGGGTTTCCCCAAAAGAATAATCCTCAGGCGGACAGGCTGAAGGTATAGACTCTTCTGCATCAGAGTCCTCATAGGGAGGGAGAGAATATCCCTGATCAAAAGAGGAATCACAGGAAATGGAAACCTGGTCAGAGGAATCATAGTCAGTGTCTTGCCTAGGCCTTTTGTCAGGAGGGGGATGGGAACCCCTGAATAAAGTAATTAGGTCTTCGGCCATTTTAAGCATCTGTTTGTTTGGCATGGATGACTGTTCTGGAGAATGCTGTACTTGTTTCCTTGTCTTTAATGGTGTTTTTGACTTTGCCTTGGCTGCTGTAGTGGGCTTAACTGTAAGCTGTGAAGGTCTGAAAACACCCTCAGAAGCAGATGCCTGCTCAGCGGCTCCAGACCCATCCGAGGGAATAGTTTCCGTAGGCCAAATACCTTTAGTTTCCACAGGCCTCGGGGTCTCCACGTGGCTGTCGGTCACGGCCTGTGGCTCAGAGGTAGTGGGTGTCAGGGGCTGCGAAAGCACCTCACTGAGAACCGGCGAATGGTCTTGAAGAGACTTCGTCGGTTTTGGACATCGGATGCCTGTCCTATACTGTGTTTTTTTTTATTAATTCCTGTCGGTTGTTCCGACAGCATTATGTTATTAAACCTTCGGCCAAAATAATGTTAAGCAAAATCAGACGTTTAATACTGTGTTTATTGAATCTAGCACAAAACCGACAACTGGTAACATCGTGGTCAGGGCCTAGGCAAGGAATACAGTAAGAGTGAAAGTCCTTATGAGGAATTTGCTTCCGACAAGAAATACAATTATTAACTTTTACTGACATCGGTCTGGAACAAGAAAAAGTCTCCCCAACGGGGTACTTAGCTTTATTGAAGACTTCGGTTCTGAAACCGAATTTTGAAAATCTCAGGAGTCTGCCGACCGGCACTTGCGAACTGCTTTTGCTTCGGGCACCGCGCGGCAAGAACGACTGAAGAAAATGGCGTTGGTTGCAACTTTTATACCCCTTGCGCACTGATGTCAGGGAAGAGGCGAGAGGAACAGATGCCGAACCAAGACTTTGGAACTCGGCCGACTGCGGGTCGCCTGCCAGCAGGATAACCCAAGTGTAATGACTGCAAGTGAAACACTATGAACATTTTATGACATAGCATTTAGTTGATGACTGGAGAAAACGGGGACGACCGATTTGAAGGATGAGGAGAAATTCCCTGAAGAGGAGGAAAGCTTTCCACCTACCATCTGTAGCCTTTTTGCACAACTCCTAGAACCTCTGTTTGAAAAAAAGTTGTGTCTTACCACAACGTTCCATCTGTGTTGTTGATCTTCATTCATTCATTACTCATGGGTTATCAGTTCCGTCCTGGAAACCGAGCCAGCCATATATCAAGCTCGTGTCAGCCAAAAACTCTCAAGCCAAGGTCCTATCCAGAATGCTCAGTTACGTCAGATCAAGTTTGCAAGCTGACAGACAAGTAGAGGCTACCTCTGGTCATAACAGACCTACAATAAAGGAGCATATGCGATCAACCAGGAACCTCCGGAAGGGGACGGAAGATGGGGAGTAATGACTGAACGAAGACAAACTCAGATGGAACGTTACGGTAAGATACAACTCCTTTATCTGATGTTAATCTTCATTCATTCCTTACTGATGGGACGGAGTCCCCAGCTACATGCAATCCTGGGTGGCCCTCATGGAAGGACATTCCTGAGCACCACGGAGCCAAAAGAAGCTTTACCTCTGGAGGTAAAATCCAATTTGTAATGAATAAAGGTATGAGGTTTGGGCCAAGTCCCAGCTAAGCAAATATAGAGGGAAGCCTTAGCATGGAAAGCTGCTGAAGTTGCCACAGACCTTGTAAAATGTGCTTTCACTCTGAGGCAAGGCGATATAGTTCTTGACGTAGATAAAGGAATTCAATCTCTCAACCATGATGCCAATGTAACTTTCGAGACAGGATGACCTAGTCTTGGTCCAGAAGAGGCCAGAAAAAGTTGTTCTGATTTACGGATAAGATTTAGTTCTGTCCAGGTAGAATCGTATATGCCTATGAAACTCCAGGGAGTGCAGGCAATACTCTCCCTTATTAGAATAAGGAAAAAATACTCTGACACCAATTTTGGTAAAAAGGAAGAATTAGTTCTCGTTCCCTATCCTTATGGAAGATAAGATAGGGATGTTTGATGCATAAGGCTTGAAGTTCTGACAAGGGTCTGGCCGATGTGATGGCAATCAGAAACAAGTTTTCCACATGAGATATTTTAAATCACATTAAGACTCTGGTAACAAAGGGGGGAGCTGTTAGGGCTTGCAGGACCAAGGCAAAATCCCAAGGTTGTACTGGTTCTCTAAAGGGAAGCTTTAGGTGAAGATCCCCCCTTCAAGAAAGTTTTACACAGTCTGTGACATGAGCAAAGAATCCTGAAAACCAATGTGGAAATTTGAAATAGCAGCTAAATGCACACGAATAGTAGAGGCAGAAACCCCAGACTGGAAAAGATGTGATAAGAAATACA